>NC_136879.1:44366327-44493827 GCF_949152265.1 Phoxinus phoxinus
ATACTAAAGTAAACTATACATAAAGTATACTAAAGGGGGAGAGTAAACTATCAGGAGATTTTAATTCTGAAGTGAACTAATCCTTGAAAGCCACACAGAAGCTGTAGCTTGTGTGTGTGTGTGTGTGTGTGTGTGTGTGTGTGTGTGTGTGTGTGTGTGTGTGTGTGTGTGTGTGTGTGTGTGTGAGTTTGTGTGCGCGCGTGTGTGTGCGCGTGTGTGTGTGCGCGTGTGTGTGCGCGTGTGTGTGTGTGTGTCTGACAGATCACAGAACAGTTTGGATCTGTTTTATCACACTCGTGATTCTCTGCTGCCCTCTGCTGCTCAACTGACTCAAACACACTCAGTGATTCAGTGTGTGTGTGTGTGTGTGTGTGTGTGTGTTTCAGAGACATCACTTTGCTCAGGCCATCGCGATCCTCAACACACACGGCTGCAACATCTTTGAGAAGTTCTCTAGAAAGGTGAACCTTCTGCATCTTGTTTTGGTTTTTCTGGTTAAGAAATTAAAAATAGTTAATTTTGTGGTCCGTTCTCATCACAGCTGCAGGTTTTATTCTACTATGGAAAATAAATGCATTGAACAAAAACAACAAGCGTACATTGACTGCAACATAATCAGTTATTAATATTTCATTGGTTCTCTTGTTTTGCATGTGTTCATCATTTCTTTGTATGAGAGCCTGGACAAAAATGATGTTCACTGCGTTATCACAAATACAACAACTACGCAATATACTTTCAAAATCTTTTACAGATTGCGTCATTATCATGCAGTATTTCACTTTAGTATGTAATTCAATAAAATTCCTAAATTTGTAAGTTTTCTCATAGTTAATTTTTACTGCCCCATGATGCTTTGCTCTCGGTGTTCCAGGATTATCAGCGGATGCTGGATCTGATCAGAGATATAATCCTGGCCACAGATCTGGCTCATCACCTGAGGATCTTCAAGGACCTGCAGAAGATGGCCGACGGTGAGATGTGTGTGTGTGTGTGTGTGTGTGTTCCATTTAACTGATGGAATATCAATTAAAGGTGCAGTGTGTAATATTTAGGAGGATCTGTTGACAGAAATGCAACATCATATACATAACTATGTTTTCAGTTGTGTATAAGGACCATACACTATGAACCGTTATGTTTTTATTACTTTAGAATGAGGCATTTCTCTCTACACACACCGCGGGTCCCCTTACATCGACATGTTTCTACGGTTTCGCGTTTCGTCACTATGTTGTTCTTCGTGCAACGATGCGCTAAAGCCAGCGGATAACACTGACACAATGATGAACAAGTACATTTGGTAATTTGCATATGGTTTTACTGAATAATTAAGAAAAACCTAATTTCTTAATTTATCTTTGTAAATAAACCTCATTGCTTTACTACTCTCTGCTGTCTCAGACGACGACATCACTTCCTGTTGGCCACCGTAACTTATGTTGGTCCGTGACCTCACCACTAGATGCCGCTAAAACTTACACACTGCACCTTTAATTGATATGACACATTCCATCTGTATTGTCAAAGCATTTACAGTAAGAGTATCAAATACGTTAATTAATAATAAAAAAAAAATTTACAAGTCATTTAATGTTATAAAAAAAAATAAAGTTGAAAATATATAATTTATGAATAAATAAATAAAATAAAATATATTTATTTTTAAAAAGAATAATACAAGTTAAAGTTAATGTTGTAAAATAAAACAATAATGCAAATAAACAAGTACATTTCATATTAAATTAAATTAATAATTGAATACATTCCAAAAATAAAAGTTGAAAAAACTTTTAAGTAATAAAATAATTACTTAAAATAAAAAAATAAAGTTTATATTAAGTAATAAAAGTTAAAGTTCATGTTATAAAATAAAACAATAATGTAAATAAACTATAGCAATAGCAACTTTATATAGCACAATTAAAACAACACAAGTTAACCAATGTGCTTTACAGTGTCACTCAGAACAAACTAAAAAAAGAGAAAAGAGCATTACATAGACGACACATATAAGAAAATGGCCACCGATTAAAAGCTATTGAAAACAGATTTGTTTATCTATTCCAAAAGTTTAGGCGCTGCTACAGCAAAAGCGCGATCTCCTTTTTGACGTCGATGTGTTCTGGGTATTTTGAGTATCTTCTGAGTCGCTGATCTCAAACTTTGTCATGTATGATATTGAGTTTAGAGATCTGAGAAGAGTCCATGCAATGATTTGTACACCAATAACAGAAGTTTAAAATCAATCGTATTGTGGACCGGAAGCTAGTGCAAGGAGACAAAGTTATATAATATTAGTACTGCAAAATAAGCTGTGTGTGTGTGTGTGTGTGTGTGTGTGTGTGTGTGTGTGTGTGTGTGTGTGTGTGTATAGTTGGTTATAACAAGAGGAATCAAGCGCATCGCAGTCTGTTGCTGTGTCTGCTGATGACCTCCTGTGACCTCTCAGACCAGACCAAGGGCTGGAAGACCACCAGGAAGATTGCGGTAACACACACACACACACACACTCTAACTCACTCACTCACTCACTCACTCACTCACTCACTCACTCACTCACTCACTCACTCACTCACTCACTCACTCACTCACTCACTCACTCACTCACTCTCTCTCTCACTCACACACTCACTCACTGACACACACACTCACTCACTCACACACTCACTCACTCACTCACTCACTGACACACTCACTCACTCACTCACTCACTCACTCACTGACACACTCACTGACACACTCACTGACACACTCACTGACTCACTCACTCACTCACTCACACACTCACTGACACACTCACTGACACACTCACTCACTCACTCACTCACTCACTCACTCACTCACAGACTCACTCACTCACTCACTGACACACTCACTCACTGACACACTGACTCACTCACTCACTCACTCACTCACTCACTCACTCACTGACACACTCACTCACTCACTCACTCACTCACTCACTGACACACTCACTCACTCACTCACTCACTCACTCACTGACACACTCACTCACTCACTCACTCACTCACAGACTCACTCACTCACTCACTGACACACTCACTCACTCACTCACTCACTCACAGACTCACTCACTCACTCACTGACACACTCACTCACTCACTCACTCACACACTCACTGACTCACTCACTCACTCACTGACTCACTCACTCACTCACTCACTCACTCACTCACTGACACACTCACTCACTCACTCACTCACACACTCACTGACTCACTCACTCACTCACTGACTCACTCACTCACTCACTCACTCACTCACTCACTGACTCACTCACTCACTCACTCACTCACTGACTCACTCACTCACTCACACACTCACTCACACACTCACTGACTCACTCACTCACTGACTCACTCACTCACTCACTGACTCACTCACTCACTGACTCACTCACTCACTCACTCACTCACTCACTCACTCACTGACTCACTCACTCACTGACTCACTCACTCACTGACTCACTCACTCACTGACTCACTCACTCACTGACTCACTCACTCACTCACTGACTCACTCACTCACTCACTGACTCACTCACTCACTGACTCACTCACTCACTCACTGACTCACTCACTCACTCACTCACTCACTGACTCACTCACTCACTCACTCACACACTCACTCACTCACTCACTCACTCACACACTCACTCACACACTCACTGACTCACTCACTCACTGACTCACTCACTCACTGACTCACTCACTCACTCACTCACTCACTCACTGACTCACTCACTCACTGACTCACACACTCACTGACTCACTCACTCACTGACTCACTCACTCACTCACTGACTCACTCACTCACTCACTCACTCACTCACTGACTCACTCACTCACTCACTCACTCACTCACTGACTCACTCACTCACTCACACACTCACTCACACACTCACTGACTCACTCACTGACTCACACACTCACTCACTCACTCACTCACTCACTCACTCACTCACACACTCACTGACTCACTCACTCACTCACTGACTCACTCACTCACTCACTCACTCACTCACTCACTGACTCACTCATTCACTCACTCACTCACTCACTCACACACTCACTGACTCACTCACTCACTCACACACTCACTGACACACTCACTCACTCACTGACACACTCACTCACTCACTCACTCACTCACTCACTCACTCACTCACTCACACACACACACACACACACACACACACACACACACACACACACACACACACACACACAGCACTCAGTGTTTCTCACTCTTCTGTTGTTGTGTTACAGGAGTTGATCTATAAGGAGTTTTTCTCTCAGGGTGATTTGGTGAGTTAAACTTTAGCTTATGTTTTCCTGATTGAGAATGATCACATGACCAACGATCACATGACCAAATCACTTGTCATTTATTTACAATCACAGCGGTCATGTGACCAACCAAAATAATGTCAGTTGTTACTTCAACATTGAAAAGAAACATTTAAACAACATGTAATGCTACAAAGGTTAACAAAATACTTACAAATCACTGTTGAAATTTCAATAAGATGTTGAAAAGATGTTTAAACAGAGTTGCAATATCAACTTGATTCACTGAATAAATTTTAAAATGCTGTCCAGGTTTCATTAATCACTTATAGATTTGAAAGCGAAATCTCAAAAAAAATATTATTCGTTTTACATCATAGCATTTTTTTTAATTACTTTAGACTTAATTTCCAGGTTTAACTCTGTAAAGCTTGACATATGAAAATGTATTTAAACGAAATTTATTTATAGATAAAATATAAAAAGAAATCTAAAAAAGTTAGCGTATGTGATTTTATGTTTAAATATGATCCATCAGGTTTTTATGAATGAGAATATGGAGGAAAATGTAATTCAGAGACTCAAACTGAGCAAAAATATGAAATTTTCTGCAGATACTGATATTAATATGAAATTCTGATGCTTTTAATGTAAATCAAAGAGATATTTATATCCGTACAGCAGATACTGACATAGATGCATAAACATATCAATATCTGCCAATAATATGTCTTAGTAAGATGATATTTAAATGCTCAGTTTTATTATCAAAGCTCTGTAGTGTAGAACATAAAATGCAATGCAATACAATGATGATTGACAGATGAATGAATAAACCTTCCTCAAAAGCCTGATGACCATATTTAAGATTTTTCTAATAAATGATAATGGTAAATCAAGTGAATCTCTTCAGTCCAGTTCAAATATTAATAACAATATCAGTTATTCTTAAATTTTCATGATAAAATCAGTGCAGATTTATATAAAGACACGTGAATCTCAAGATGAAGGAGGACGTTTGTACAGTTATATAAAAAAAATGTACTTGATAAAAACACAGAAGGAGGAGATTGTGTACGACAGGTTTATCAGATCATGTTGATCATTTAGAGGCGTATCAAACATTGATTTATAGGGTTAAATGATGCAAGAGCACACAGATTGAAAGCAGTTGTGTGTTTTCTAGGGTTAAATGATTGTGTGTTTGTAGGAGAAGGCGATGGGGAACAGACCCAGTGAGATGATGGACCGAGAGAAAGCCTACATCCCAGAACTCCAGATCAGCTTCATGGAGCACATCGCCATGCCTATATACAAGTCAGTGTCGATGCTTATTCACTTCACCGTTACCTGCCACTGTTTACATCCTTCTATAACTAATTATATTTTGTCTTATAAAATTACCTAGCATATATATTGAAAATAGCAGAGGGCCTAATACAGAGCCTTGCTGCACTCCATAATTTACTGACATTATCTTATATTTTTCCCCGTTTAAAAGGACAAAATGGAAACGGTCTGATAGGTACGATCTAAACCACCGTAATGCCTGTCCCTGAGCACCAGTGTAATGTCAATCTCACACATGTCAATCTAAGAGTATTTTATGGTCTGTAGTGTCGAACGCATCACTAAGATCAAGTAAAACTAGTTTTGAGAAACAGCCTTGGTTAGTCACTTGTAATTTTAACAAGCCCATTTTCTCTGCTATGTTGGGGCCTGAATCCAGACTGAAATTTTTCATATCTCATATATATCACATATATATGAAAAATTTCAGTCTGGGTATTTTACTTTTTTTTTTACTTTAAAGCCTTTTAACGGCTCAAATTTGGAACACAACTTGTTTAGATATATGGCTTTGATTTTCTAGCAATTTTAGAGGCAAATAATTTTGTATAAAATAAAAAATGGTCCTAAGCGCAATAATCTGCTAAGTGTCTTCTCTGGTGCTCTTCGAGCGCTGTATTTATAATCCATTTGTTCACTTTTTGAGCATAGACCTGAACATATAATTTCCAACTTAATCTGTGGTAAATCTTGAATTCTGTAGAGCTGAAGTTTGATCTCTTTTCAAAGACGGCACTTGGCAGATTATTGCTGAAGTGAAAAAAGTTTTAAAAAGTAACAGAATTTAACGTGTATTGTTATGAAAAATGCATAAAAATACTATTTTCAATTTTTATATGACATATATTTTCAAAATCACATTTTACTCTAAAACTGCAAGAAAATCAAAGCCATAAACAGTGTTGGGGGTAACGAGTTACAAAATAACGGATTACAGTAACGATATTACTTTTTTGGGTAACGAAGTAAAGTAACGCATTACACTAAAAATATCAGTAACTATACTACTTTACTAGACTATAGGAACGCGCTTTCCTGCGTTACCCAAGCCGTGTTTTCATGTGTGTAAAGCTCTGATCTGTCGAAGTGGTGCGTGCATGCCTGTGTGTGTGTGCTTGCCTGGGCACCGTTGCCATAGAGATCGATTTGAGTGACGTAGCTGCTGGTGCGAAGGACAGAGAGGAATGGAGATGGAGACGGAGACGCGAGTTTCGGCCAGTGGCGATATTCACATTACTTTCAGTTTGTTGCTCGAAAGGACAAAAATATTTGCCAGAAATTCACTCTATGCCCTGGCAGGCAAGTACTGGACATCGGGACTACCGGGAGATTCACGGCTTTTTGGGCCGATCCGATGCATCTAAAACTTTTTTGTTCGTTTGTCTTAACGGCTCATAAAACTCGTACATCGGCGGCCCATTCGTTTTGTTTTGCTTAATTGGCGGCGCTGGGTAAGTGCCGGTGTAATGCATTGGTTAAAAAAAGTCAGCATTAGTTTTTTTTCTGACAGACCGGCCCATGAAACACGTAGATTGGCCCATTGGTTATTTTCTTGATTGACACTGGACTGGCCCAATCACATCTTTAAACGCCTCCCCCTTTGGGCTTTGAGCGAGCGTGCAGTGTCAGTGTATCTGTCAAAATCTCTTATATACGGTCTATGGTCAAAATACAGATGGAGAAGAAAGTTTCAGTTTTGCAGTTTCCGTCAAAATAAAATACAATATTTATCTCTGTCCAGCCCTGATCATGTGTCTACCACCACGGACATAATCCTGTTGTTTGTAGATTTTACAGTGAGGCATATTTCTTTGTGCAGACAGGGATAGTTATTTTATATGGTTTTACATGCCATTTTTATCGGCTACATTTATAAACACTATGCGGACATGCAGGCTAAATGATGATAGGGCTATGATGTTTGTCCATGTATCTAAGAAACGGGAAAGTAAAGTAATAAGTAGTGAAGTTACTTTTCAAATGCAGTAACTAGTAAAGTAATCTCATTACAATTTACAGAAGTAACTAGTAACTAGTAACTAGTTACTTTTTTTGAGTAACTACCCCAACACTGGCCATAAATCTAAACATGTTGTGTTCCAAATTTGAGCTTGATATCTCAAAAAATTTGCTTTCAGCAAGATGTTGTTCGGCTGCAGTACCAAACGCTTCCACTAGATGAAATTCGTCTCATTCATTTATCATTTTTGACCGTGAGGACACTTGTTTTTTTGTGACACAGCATGTGCCAAAACCTTTACCAAGTTTCGTACAAAAAAAAAAAAAAAAAAAAAAAGAGTACTAGAGGGTTAAAGAGAGTATTCTAAAGTGTTCATGAAGTGTTTATATTCTAAAGCATCAGAAGTTCAATTCTTCTGGCAGCCAGTAAAAAAGTAATGACAAGGAAATGGCTAAAACCAGAGCCACCTACAGGTCATAAATGGATTGACATATTACACAATATATAAATGATGGAAAAGCTTTCCTTTTCCTTAAGAACCCAGATAGAAGATTTCTGATCAATATGGACAAAATGGACTGATTATATAAAACCAATTTGCCCAGACTTTTCTTAAAACATAAATGATATGTAAGGTAATGTTTTTAAGAACTACAAGTAGCTCCTCTCATTCTTGTACATAGTTGCTGTCAAAATCACAACTTTGAATTGTGGGAATGTCAATTTACGTTTTTTTCACTGTAAATTATGCAATGTCGTGTTCTTTTTCACTTCCAAAAACTGGTATTTTCATTTAAACAGTATTTTACTGTAAAATTACATTAGATGTGTACGGTTAGATCTGTCGCAGTTATTCACCGTATATAGTACGGAAACTCTCTGTTGACCAATTAACAGTTTTTCACTGTAGAATTTTTACCGTTAGAATCACGATAATTTTTTACAGTGTATGTATTTTTCCTCTGAAATGAAAAAAAAAGAAGTACATGAGAAGCTAACATCTCGGATGATTTGTCCCAGGCTCCTGCAGGAACTGTTCCCGCGCTCGGCCGAGCTTTACGAGCGTGTGGCCGCCAACCGTGAGCAGTGGGCCAAAGTCTCCAACAAGTTCACCATCCGCGGGCTGCCGAGCAACAACTCGCTGGACTTTCTGGACGAGGAGTTCGAGCTTCTGCAGTCGCAGGGCGCCTTCGGGGACGAATCGCATCGCATGAACGGATGCCTGGACGACGACTGCGACAAACACCACCAGTGACATCACAGGTCAAAGGTCATCCACGGAGTCACGTCTCGCTGACAGTTACGAGGAAAGGTTCGTCGTCACGTGACGGATGACGCTGCGCGGTCAGCGGAGCTTCGAACGTTTGGACAGAAAAACAGTGCGAATTTGCCTAAAAAAATTAAGTTCTCAGTGGCCCCAAACTTATTTTGATTGATTGAATACTTAAATGCTCAAAACCGTGTCCAAACCGAAGTAAAACGTTGCGTCAGCTGGGAGTTCTGAAGAGAACAGTTACAGTGTTTCAATGTTGAATACTTAGATGCTCAAAACCGTGTCTGAACCGAAGCGAAACGTTGTGTCAGCTGAGAGTGAGAGTGCTAAAGAGAACAGTTACAGTGTTACAATGTTACATTTTTAGAACTTATTGTTTCAAAGCAGCTTCACAGTAACAAACAGGAAATAACAGAATCACTAATGCAAACTTCATCAAATACGAGACAAATTAGCTCTAAAAAGACAGAAAAGTCAGCCAGTTTTCCCACTGTTTACACGTACCAGGAGAAGCTGAAGGAAAACTAAGCCACACGGAAATTAATCTTTTGCTTTAAACTGATTTCGTCTCTCAGGCGTCAGATTTCTCCATTCCTGAAATCCCAAATCCTCTGAAATGTGAGGCGAACGGAGAGCGACGGGACTGAAACACACGGATCTGCTGGGATCGGCCTTCTGAAACTCTCTGTACATACACTCGTGTGTTTTAAAGGGCTACGCGGCCCTCACACTTTTCTTTCTCAGGATGGCAGAATGTGTGCGTCTAATGGATCTTGCCTTACAAATGTTTGCGTTGCCTTCCTGAGGGACTGTAAACCAGATGTATGTATAAAAACATTCAGCCTGTCTGTGTACAGTTCTGAAGCTACATGGATATATGGGAATATCTGTCCGCGGTGTGTAAATGTGTGTTTGCACAGGTGTGACTGTACGTGCATTTGCCAAAATCTGCAAAGGAACGGAAAATGAAGAGGGTGATGATGTCTGTTTTATGAAAAATGTGAGTTTGCTTGTGCTACCTTCTCTCTCACGGGTTGCCGATATTAACCTGCAACGGGGTGTGAATTTCACAAAAACTCCTCCATATTTCACCCTAAAATCAAAAGAATAAAATACATGATATTTTGCATTAGAGAAATCCCAGACAGCAACATAGTGTCGGCCCACTTGTGGATTCCACACATACACACCGGATCTGGGCCGACACCAGGTTTCTGTCTGGGATAAAGCCTGTTTTTAGGACCAATTATCCTGTCCTGACATCAATTTTGTCATTTTTTATTATTATTATTATAGAATTAGTAACAATAATAAACCCTTGTGTGTGTATCAGAATTGCGTGATATAAACTTACAATTGCCTGTTATAAAGTCAGAATTGCAGGTTATAAAGTCAGAATTGTGAGTTATAAAGTCAGAATTGCAGGTTATAAAGTCAGAATTGCAGGTTATAAAGTCAGAATTGTGAGTTATAAAGTCAGAATTGCAGGTTTTAAAGTCAGAATTGCAGGTTATAAAGTCAGAATTGCAGATTATAAAGTCAGAATTGCAGATTATAAAGTCAGAATTGCAGGTTATAAAGTCAGAATTGCAGGTTATAAAGTCAGAATTGCAGGTTATAAAGTGGCAATTGCGTGTTATAAAAATAAACTTGAAATCGATTTTTTTTCTCTCTGAATTTCATATTTATATCTTGCAATTCTGACTTCATAACACAATTCTGACTTTATAACACGCATTTGTGCATTTATCACGCAATTTTGAGATAAAAAGTCAGAATTGTCAGATAAAAAGTCGCAATGACCTTTTTTATTTTTCATTCTGTGGCGGAAACTTTCCTAATATGGGTCTAAATGTTTCATTGTCATAAAATTAATGTCATAGTGCAAAAATGTTAATGGCCCTAAAAACATCTTCATGCAAAACTTCAACTTTTGTGTTGATTTTCGATGAAATGCGTCCGTTGTGGGGAGATTGCACTGATGTTTGACTGTAAAATGAGTCTGACGTTTGAGAAATGCAGTTCTCTTTAACCCGAAACACGAGAGAGCCAGAGATCCTTCACCTTCTGCTTCAACATTAAACTAGTCTAAAGGGAAAAACTGGACATTTGTGTTTTACATATTTATGATAAACTGTCAGTCTGCTATTAAAATTACAGGTGAACGTTCAATGTAAGGAAATGTTATGGATTTCTGGCTTTTGAAAATTTCATTTTTTTAACGATTTCTGCTGTATTTCAAAGGGGGAAAAACATGCTGGCAGTCAACTTTAAATAATTTAAATGTTTTCTTATAGAGTTTCTTATTTCTCCATTGTATTTTAAGTTGATCATTATTATTACAGATATGATGCTATTGTTTTCTTGTGCAATAAGTGGTTTTTGCGTCGCCTCGTGTACATAACATCCGTTTCTACAGGATTACTTTTTACACACACTTTGATTCTATTTTCTGGTATTTGTACACGTTTGTACTGTAGGTGACGGTAAATAACATTGTTTTTCTTTTGTTTGGAATAAAAACCTTCTCTCGTGTCATTCATACACGGCTCTTCTGATGGTTTTGATTAATGAACTCGGGTTCCCTTCATCAGATTAATATTTGAAAAATAGAATTAGTTCTTATTTTCTGATGGAAGACATATTTCTTATGCTTTGCAATAACGTTAAGTTTGTTTGTGAATATGAACTGCAAATGACCAATACATCTTATCAAGCGCCCCCTTTCTTTATAGACATGAAAATGCACATTCCAAACTTTATTTCACTTCTACAAAAATCTGCCAAATGTCTTCTTTAAAACAAGACCAATCTTACATCTATATTCCAAAGTATTCTTGAAATATAGATGTAAGATTGGTCTTGTTTTAAAGAAGACATTTGGCAGATTTTTGTAGAAGTGAAATAAATTAAGAAAGTTAAACAGAAAAGTTATAGAAGTTTGAGTTTATAAGAAATGTACAACGTTCAACATTTTTTTAACTCCAATTCCATATGTTGTTTGAGAGATCTGATTCTGAACCATTTTTTTTTTACAATTTTCATACAATTTATGAAGTAGACATCCTATTCAGAAGTAGTGTTGGAAGTTTGGCAGATTTTGAAATGTATTCATCCTCTAAGAAACACAGAAGATCACGTATGTGCATTATAGCTCGCGGACACATCACTAATGCTGAATCTATTATTGTTTTCTTTATATTCAAAACATTTTCACGTTTTTTTTCTAAAATAATTGAATGGATGCTATCTTTTGAACTCTTGGCATGAAAACAAACTGAGGTTTCTACCATTCTTTCATGATTTTTCATATTCATCACTATTTCAAAATAAAGGTCTAAACACGCCTGAGGAGTATGAACATATTCTTGTTGCAAATTGATTAATTACGGCTTCTCTGTAATGTATTTTGAAAATCAGTCAAATATGAAAACTACAGATTGTAATCTTTCAAATGATATA
This sequence comes from Phoxinus phoxinus, assembly GCF_949152265.1. Taxonomy (NCBI): domain Eukaryota; kingdom Metazoa; phylum Chordata; class Actinopteri; order Cypriniformes; family Leuciscidae; genus Phoxinus; species Phoxinus phoxinus. The sequence goes on from NC_136879.1 coordinate 44,378,685, forward strand.
TAGTTGGTCAAGATTGGTTTAGGTTTAGTATATGATATTACTGTTTTAAAGGTAGGGTAGGTAGGATTTATATAAAAACTTTTTACCAAATTTGATTAAACTTTCTATATATATCAATGCATAATTAAAATGTAAGTACTCTGATAAAAAGAGTATAAAAATCGAGTGACTCTAGACCGTTTAATCTTCATTAAACACAGCTCATTATTTCCATTCGGGACGAATCACAGGATTGGCTTGCGCGACTGTCACTCTCCGTCGCCATGACTACCGCCGTTATTACTGGCTCTGCCCACGTGCGCGCAGTCGCGCACCCGTTTTTAGGTGGGAGTGAATGGAATTAATGAGCTGTGTTTAATGAAGATTAAACGGTCTAGAGTCACTCGATTTTTATACTCTTTTTATCAGAGTACTTACATTTTAATTATGCATTGGTATATAAAGACAGTTTAAACAAATTTGAATAAAAGTTTTTTTTAGACAATTCTGACCTACCCTACCTTTAACTCTATAATCGCTAATATAAGGGGTATTTTTTTTATTTTTATGCTTTATTTGAACATTCATTTTTACAGTGTGAAACAACCAAATAATAACAAAACCGTTATTAAGAATAACAAAAATACAGTGATGTATACAGTGATGTAAACAAGAATGGGGGAAAAAAAAGAAAAAAGAAAAAGAAGAAAAAAAAGGAGGGCATTACTTAAATGAATAAGTCTAAACATTTAATAAAGTAAAAAGTTTGTAGGTCTTGCAAATTTGACATGTTCTTAGTGCTTTTGGGTTAAAAGAGGATGAAATTGTAATCAAGTAATGTTTTATCTCATGTAAGAACACCAAAAAAATTGGTTAATACGTACGGGATGTAGTGTGTGATGACGTAACCAGTACGGAGGATTGGATTGCGTGACCAATAACAATAATCAGACACACCTGGATTAATCATTTCGTCCAATAATGGCAGACAGGAAACAAAGGAGATGCCTGAAGTTCAGGAAGTAGCGCAGCTGTGCATAAAGCCCATCGTATTGGGCGGCGACAGCCGTGACATCACTGCTAGTGCGACAGGAGGTTTTAAAGGGCGCCTTCAGGTTCAGGTTTATTTATAGGATATATATAGGATTTATAGGTGTATTTTACCGACCCATAACATAGATCTAATGTCTTATCCCGCCTGGTTGGACATATTGTTGTCAGTTTATGAGTTAAAATCCCCCAATATGAAGTTTGCTACATCATTGACTGCAGTTTTTGCACTAATGGAAGACAGTGTAGAGGCAGAGGAGGCATTTGCCTTCGGGTGAATGGACACTGTTGTTATAAAAAGTTGTAGAAACTCGCGTGTAAACTATAAAAATGTGAATTTGTGTAACGGTGATGTCATGTGTGTTACATGTTAAGTCAACAGTGTTTCTTTACAAAGTGACATCGCCACCTACTGGCCTGGAAGAAGAATGCAGCGTTGTATTAGTTTTCCCTGATCCGTGTGTAAATGAACCCTTAGTTAACTATAATAACCATTACTCAAGTATAGCCTACTTGCTGAAATACTGTGAATATGATTTAATGAATACAGTTCATTTATATTTTCTGTTTACTTTTTACTCAAGTTCTCATATGGTGGTGTTGCTCTCACCAAAAGCCACGCTTATGAAAGGTTTCATCTTTTCAATATCAGAATTATGATCTGTGATGATCTGTGTGGATATAAACTCACTGCATCTGTCCTGTTCACACACATTCCCTTATCCAGTCATAATATTGTGTGCTTTATTCAATTATTTGCTTTGCAGAATTATTTTAGCAACTTTGTAATATCTCAGAAATTCGATAAAACTCACAACATCATCTGTGACAACAGAGCTAAACGTGACTAGAAGAGTGTGATGTGAGATTACCGAAGAGATCGCTTTAAAACATCAGGATTTATTCATTATTTAATGTGTCGCATTAATTTCTGTCCTTTCCTCTCGATGAGTTTTGACCATTTCAGTAATTAAATTAAAAGTGGTCCAAAGTACAAAGTTATCAGTGCATAGAAAAAAAAAAAAAAATTACAATGTTTTTACAGTATGGTTTTAATTTATCTGATTATTTCAGGTTTATGTCACATTGCATTGTTCCACATTTGTGGATCGCTTTGAAAAAATCTGCTAAATGACTAAATGTAATTATAAACATGATTGGATGATGACAAACTTATTTCATATTATACAGATGTGCTCAAACAAAGTCCTCTTTATGATTTATTATCAGGAACTCTAGAAAACTAATGAAAGAAAGAATAAATTAACAAAATAAAGAGAGAAAAATAACATTTTATCAACCAAAGAATATAAAAAATAACAAAAAAACTATAAATTAACACAGATAAAATCAAACTAAAAAAGATGCGAGTGCTTTACGCAAAAAAAAACATAATTTACCACTTTATTTACAGAACATTAATGTCTAAAGCAACAACTGCTCTCACACGCATGCGCCGTGGTGCTCTCGTGAACGCGCGTCTCTGTTTACGCCTCGTCACAAATGGAAAGTGAAAGTAAGTTCTGCTCTCGCCGTTTTGAGCAGAAAAAAATACAAATACGACACGGAAAAGCAGCATCAACAATTGTATCAAAGTTTAAGAAGGAATTTGCGTGTAGTTTTGTGATGTTAAACCTGGAGGATTTGAGATCCTGTATCTTGTAAAAGTGATCAAGGTGAGTGTTCATGTGTGACTTCCTCATATTAATATGAATCTCTGGAGGACATTTTACGTGATTGTTTGATGAAATCTTTAATAGAGGGTTTCTTTCGCTTCAAGGTTTCTTTTGTTTATGACGATGTTTGTGATTCTTCAGGAGTTTAACAGCATATGTAAACATCCGATTAAAAACAACAACGTTTGTGTGTGAGGTGTGATTTGGATACACCTCACACACAAACGTTGTTGTTTTTAATCGGATCGGTGTGTGTCGATAGTGTCGGGGTTTGTTTTCCTTTTTCACCCGAACATTTTCAATCTACCTTTCGCGGTGATCGTTTTTTTCATAATTTCTAAATCAAACGGCCGACTTGTTTGTTGCTGTGTAATGAGCTTGAGTTAACTTAGTTTAATTTAGTGTGTGAATGTTTGTTCACTCAGAGTCAGTGGAGGAGATCAAACTCATCAGATTCTCCTGCAGCTTCATCATGGCTGATTCACAAGCATCCAGAGATGGAGATCTTCCTCCAGGACACAGGTACTTTCTACACACACTGTTAAATATTGTGTTACATCTCAGAAAAACAGTTACCCACCCCACAGACACACAGATCAAAGACAGTTTACAGACAAATATATATATTTTGCCCATTTTTGCTTGTTTTTGTTTTTAAACTAACATGAAATATTAAATAAAAAGTAAAGTTTCTTCCAAGTGCTTTTTGATGAAAAATTAATGTTTATATTAATCTTCCTCTCATAAAGAATGAATACAGTAATGTAAAGTATTAAACTGAATGTGTTCTCTGTTCCAGTTCAGTCCAGCAGAAGAGATCAAGACCAGAGTCCAGCTGTGTGTCTGTGAAGAGTAACCAGTCTATGAATCCGCCACCAATGTTTAAGAATGGAGACACACGGCCTAATCTCAGGTATATAATTTCTATAAAAGTTATACTTATAGTATTGTTGAATTAGAAGCAAAATGTATCAAAGTCAGTCAGTCTTATACTAGCAATGACATCAAGTAAATTTAAGCTGAGATGTTTTCCACCTTTATATAATGGAGTTGGTGTAAAATTGAGCAGATTTTTCTGACCGCTGGTCCAGATTTGTTGAGAGCTTCTCAGTGTCTGGTCAGAACAGTGATGTTTCACAGCAAGAGCACCGTCACTAGAGTACAGTAAGGTGCTTTATCTTTAAAGATCAGCAACACATTGGTCTCTTTAGTCGGTTCAGTCTCCGTCCTCCATTGGGCCTTTGAGAAGAGTCATGTGATCACGGGTGAGAAGAGTCATGAGATCGCGGCTGAGAAGAGTCATGTGATCACGGGTGAGAAGAGTCATGTGATCGCGGCTGATGTTCACCTGAGTTTAATCATTCTATAATTACATAGTTGTTTTCAATTTGTTTGTTTTTAATTCATAATTCCTAATATTATCAGTTTTCTCAGTCGCTTTAGTAAATTTTTTGAATCATGCTTAACATTTGCAAACCAGTGAGTTCATTTCTCAAAATAATTATAATAATAGTTTGACACAGTGCAAAACACACTGAGTTACAGACGCTAAAGCAAAAGTGTAACAACACTTCCTGGTGTTTCCTAAGACAGAAGGTTCCAGTAAAAGTGCACAACATTTATAAGTCTGTATGCTTTTTATTTTACTTAGTTTTGAAACCAGTTCAGTCCAGCAGAAAATCTCAAACCCAGAGTCCAGCTGTGTGTCTATGAAGAGCAACCGCTCTATGAATCCGCCAATAGAGTTTATGAGTGGAGACAAACGGCCTAATCTCAGGTATATCATTTCTATAAAAGTTATGCTTATAGTATTTGATTTTTATGAAATTATTATTAAAATACAGCAGTTTAATGAGTTATGATCCTGCAAGTCGCAGTCTATTAATGATCATCATTGTGCTCTTGTGTAAAGCTCTATGTATTGTATTGTTAATACATTCACACACTGTAAAAGCTGTTGGTCTGTTACTCTGTTAATTACACAATTACATCAATATCAGTGTGTCTGATTCTTTACACTCTTCATTCTGATTTAAGGTCAAATCTTCCATCCAGACCAGTTAAAAACACAACTGTGTTCAAGCCTGAGATTCAACCTCAAGACTTTAATGAAAGCATGTGTCCTGGTTTCAGGTAAAATGCAAAATCACACATCACTCAAACACACGATCAATGATGGAAACATCTCAGAAACCCAATGATGTTCTGTGTCCCATAATACAGCAAACTAATATTTGTATTTATTTATGGCTATTTACTTCTCTGACTTGTGTAATAATGTGGTATTTTAATCTTACAGCCATGACTCTAAACCTGCTGAAGTCCTCAACACATTGAGATCAAATCTGAGACAGAAGTTTGAGTGTGTGTGTGAGGGAATATCAAAGCAGGGAAACCCAACACTCCTGAACGAGATCTACACAGAGCTCTACATCACAGAGAGTGGAAGTGGAGAGATCAATAATGAGCATGAGGTGAGACAGATTGAGACACAGTCCAGGAGAGCAGAAACTGAGGACACACCGATCAAATGCAGTGACATCTTTAGACCTTTACCTGGACAAGACAAACCCATCAGAACTGTGCTGACAAAGGGAGTCGCTGGCATTGGAAAAACAGTCTCTGTGCAGAAGCTCATCCTGGACTGGGCTGAAGGGACAGAGAATCAGGACGTCCAGCTCATATTTCCACTTGCTTTCAGAGAGCTCAACTTGGTGAAGGACAAAACACTCAGTCTTTCAGATCTTCTTCATCGCTTTTTCCCTGAAAGCAGAGAAATGGACATATCCAGTGATGAGTATAAAGTGTTGTTCATCTTTGATGGTCTGGATGAGTGTCGTCTGCGTCTGGATTTCCAGAGCGATGTGAGGTTGTGTGATGTGACTGAATCCGCCTCAGTGGACGAGCTGCTGGTGAACCTCATTGTGGGGAATCTGCTTCCCTCGTCTCTCATCTGGATCACCTCCAGACCAGCAGCAGCGGATCTCGTCCCCGCGGAGTGTGTCCATCGAGTGACAGAGGTACGAGGCTTCAGTGACACACAGAAGCAGGAATACTTCAGGAAGAGAATCAGTGATCAGGATCTGGCCGACAGGATCATCTCACACCTGAAGTCCTCGAGGAGCCTCTTTATTATGTGCCACATCCCCGTGTTCTGCTGGATCTCAGCCACTGTTCTAGAGGAGATGTGCAGTGAAGCAGAGAGAGGAGAGATACCCAAGACTCTCACTCAGATGTACACACACTTCCTTCTCATTCAGACTAACATCAGACATGAGAAGGACTATGAGAAGAAAGTGAAAGATGGAGACATGATTGTCAAACTGGGGGAACTGGCGTATCGGCAGCTTGTGAAAGGCAACCTGATCTTCTATGAGGAAGACCTGAGCGAGTGTGGCATTGATGAGGCAGAAGCATCAGTTTACTCAGGATTGTGCACTCAGATCTTCAGAGAGGAGTTGGGCTTGTGTCAGGGGAAAGTCTTCTGCTTTGTTCATCTGAGCATTCAGGAACATCTAGCAGCTCTATATGTGCATCTCTCCTTTATCAACAATAACATCAATGTGTTTGACCAGATTACCAGACCAACTAATGGAGACACAGCGTCACTATCTGATCTCCACCAGAGAGCTGTGGATGAGGCTTTACACAGTAGAAATGGGCATCTGGACCTTTTCCTCCGTTTCCTTCTGGGTCTGTCAGTGAAGTCTAGTCAGAGTCTCTTACAAGAACTAAAGACACAGACAGCAAACCGCTCTCACAACAATAAGAAAACAGTCGACTATATTAAAGAGAAGATCAGTGAGAATCCCTCTCCAGATAAATACATCAATCTGTTTCACTGTCTGAATGAACTGGGTGATCTTTCTCTAGTGAACGAAGCTAAACCTCATATGAGCCGCATGGGAGGATTACGTGCTGTGAAACTCTCCTCGTCTCAGTGGTCAGCTTTAGTGTTTGTGTTGTTGTCCTCAGAGGAGACACTGCAGGAGTTTAACCTGAAGAGATTCATTGGAGACAGAAATGATGGGTAAGTGACACTGAGTGCAATCATTACAGTCTAAAACATTATGAACAAAGAGAAACTCAGAGATCAGAGGTGTTTAAATCACGGGCACAGACTGATTTCTGGGATATTGAACATAATTTGCGGGTGTTCCTCAAACCGTGGCTGTGTCCTAGTAAGGCTGCATATCTCGACTGCACATCATCAAGCGCCTCTGAAGGCCGTCTCAGTGTGAAGGATCTGTTGAAGACAGACTTCATCTTGTGTCTTTAATTCAGATCATTTTGAAGATGCATCAAGTGTATCCTTCGTGTTCTTCAATCTCCCACAATCCTTTGCACACACTCCAGTTCATGTAAAAGATCTGATGGAAAACGAGTCGGCACTGAGTTTATCTGAGTTCATTATGAGATGTAAGACACAAATAATGTGTTCGGAGATGAAGGCATACATGTTATCTTGTGTTTCTGTGTAAATTAATCCCTGAACACTAAACTGGCAATAATGTGAGACACTGGGAGACAGACGGCTGTCATTCACTGCATTGCATTGATAAAAAAGCCAGTTAATATAAAGATATTTAATAGAAAGTATTTTTCCAAAAGTAAGTTTTAATAGTAGGCTAATAGCAAGTGGACGTAAACTTGATAAAACAGTGAATGGCCTTGATGCCGTTCCTGGTGGCGTTTATTTCTTCAGTGGCGTAGCGGACGAATGTAATATTACATTACTGTTGTTAGGCTACTTTTATTATTAAATTATTACAATTCATTTGTCCCGCAATATTTTCATAGCGCATGATCGCCACATAACTGGCGTGCTGTGAGGATGAAGATTAGATTATATATGAAGTAGAGCCGGGACTTTAATTTTTTTAACGCATTTTAATCGCACTTATTTTTGCACCGCGGAACGTTTCTCACTGGATGAGTTTTGGCGGACCGATTATACTGGAGCACCAATAGCGTTCATAACCATAGACATGTATAGAAAGGCTAGATAGCTTACCGGCGCTGAGAGCCAATGGGACCCGACGACGTCACACGGCGGCCATCTTAGGACAGGACCGCTCGTCCAGTTATAACATTAAAGTCTATTGTGCATGTAGTGCTGAAATAACTATATTTTGCTCAATTTTCAACCGATTTTCAAACGGCTTGGTGTGTCATAAACGTCAGGGATGCGGCTATTTAACTGCATACTTGTGAAAAATTATAGCCACGGAGTTTATTAAACATCGGCATCAGCACAAATCATAGCCACGTTAATAAGGTTTGTAATAAACCAAACCGTTTGTAAATCCGTCAAGAATTCAGCAAGTTACGAGCATTTTAGTTGGCGTATGTCACTCACCTTCCGTCCACAGCAGCAGGGAGCAGCAGCGCAGTCTCCTGACCTAAGATGGCCGCCAAGTGACGACACAGCTGACTCCGCCTTGAGCCATCTAGCCTTTCTATTCATGTCTATGTTCATAACTGTCTATGTTCATAACTTGATAACTTCAGACAACAACAAACCACAGTGAACATGAACACAGAAGCTGACGAGACCGCTTTGGTCGGCCCCGTGGAAGGGACATTTTGTAATAAGAAACGAACGGATTGAAGCGTCGATAAGAGCATGGTTGTGTGCAAGCTATGCAACAAGGAATTGGGAACGGCTATTGCTACACTTAATGGCAAAAATAGCACTGGTCTGGTTGAACAAAAATAAACAATATTTTGTTGCTTAAGCTTATGTATTCAGTCATTATTCAATGGTAGGCTATACTAAAAATCCATGTGAAAAAAATTACTTCTCACTGTTCTCAGGTCAAATATTTATATGCGATTAAAATGCAATTAATTTCGATTAATTAATTACAAAGCGTCTGATTAATTAGATACATTTTTTTAATCGAGTCCCGGCCCTAATATGAAGACGAGGAGGAGAAATGTGAGTCTGTAAAGGGATGTAGAGATGATGGCGCACTCGCAGAAGCACTTCCTGAAGCTGGACTTTATTACAGTGTCAGGATCATCCGCTGTAGAATATATACAAGTATATATATAACAGTGGTTAGACTGGGCCGGGGCTCTGGCACATAAGCCTGCTCGTCTGTGTCCTGATGGGCCTGTTTGCAGTCAGTTGTCTACTGGAAGTTGTCACATAAAATTTGATGAAAGTGATGCTTTTGAAAACATATTTCTGACAATGAATGACAGAGTTTTGAAATGGCATGTCTATTTTGTCTCGGCGGAGCTGAGATGAGAACAATCGGAACACGGCCGTATTCTTGTTCAGCTCTTAATCTCGTTGTCAGTCGACCGTGATCACGCGCCGCTCGCGCATGCACATCAGTCAGCATATGTGTGTTTTGTAGTAGTAAAGAGAGAGAATGTGAAGGAAGTGTGTGTGAGCTGGACCTGGTCACCACAGACCCAAATCTTCTCAGCTGTTGCTACTGTCATATGCTGCACTGTCTCTTCATGTGGCACATTATGTTTGGCAGGGTCACTATATCATAACAAGGCAATACAATGTGGAATCAAGTGATGACTGATTAACAGTAATGTAAATGCTAAATGTCCTAATACCTGTTGATACTACAACAATGCAAAGTATATGCTCTTAACCTTGCAGTTTTTCACATATCATGTAAGACTCAATTTCTCCATTTATTTGCACAAAACTCTCCAGAAAGTGCCATTTAATGGGTTATTTATAAATAAATAAAAAACAGTATATACAGGTGCTGGTCATATAATTAGAATATCATGAACAACTTGATTTAATTCAGTAATTCCATTCAAAAAGTGAAACTTGTATATTATATTAATTCATTACAGACTGATATATTTAAAATGTTTATTTCTGTTAATTTTGATTATTATAACTGACAACTAATGAATTCAGTAATAGACACTAAATTCAGTAATATAATAAACACATATTACACTTAATACATAATCCTGGCTCGCATTTAAATACACACACAAACACCTATTCACAATAGACAATGGTTTCGTCAGCTTCCGGTTGCGATCATAGACAGTATATAAGACGGACACAGCGACCCAGGGCCGGAGTGGGGCCACTTTTCAGCCTGGGAGATTCAGGCCCAAGACCGGCCCACTTTTTCCATGGTGGAATTCCAAATTAGCATTTTTTTCCAAATTGGATAAATGAAGCAACAGTTCAGCTCTTACTATTGTGTAGTTTGTATTAATACCATGGTTCAACAAATAATGTAAAGGTTAAATAATAATTCACAGAAGAAGTTAACAAAAAATATTCCACTATTCCAGAAGAATAGGTTGATAAATTACAAAAGCAGAAAGAAAGAAAGAAAGAAAGAGAAATGTATCCCACTCTTCCACAAAGAGGCATATTGAACTAATGTTTACAGTTCTGCTGCTCAGAAGCAACAACAAATAATTAAGAGGTCATTTACATCATACACAGATCAAGCATGAGTTTTTTTTATCAATATTAAATTGCATAATATTAGCAAAGTCTATGAATCGCCATGACATGTATTGAGTGATACAAAAAGGCAAATATTTTAATTAAATTTTATATTTTGCTTGTGAATAGGTTGACCACGATACAACGGTATTAGCCGAATAATTACGTTGCAGCGTTGCTATTGCTAATCATTACTAGGCCTATCTCTCTTTACCTGCTTGCCACTTGTGTTTGTCCTCTTGAAAATAAATCTGAAAGTGTCATGAATTTGCGTGGAAGCAAAGGCAGTAGTCGGATCTAAATGCAAGCAGTAGACTTGAATTACTCAGAACAGGATAAACTCAGAACAAGGAACAGGAACACAGCATCCTCCTCCAATGCCTTTCTTTTTTTCAACCTGGCTTTTTCAGCCTCTCCTGGCCTCTTCCTCCCATCCATCCTCCCTGTCGCGTACCGTTACGGTAGGGCCGGCCCAGCTATCGGTACCTGAGAAAACATTTTGGAAAAGACGCGCTATGGACCCAACCAACTATATGGGAGGGGAGGGGAGAACTGCCTCACATGGAACAACCCATGCAGAGGATGCGCGCTGCGGTGTCCGAATGCGGAACGCGTGTAGCCTAATATTGTAACTAACGTGACAAATGTAAAAAATAAAATAAATAAAAAATAAAATAAAAAATAAATGTATCGGCCGGCCCAAAAGTGAAGCGGCCCACCGGGAATTCTCCCGATTCTCCCGATTACCCACCCCGGGCCTGCAGTGACCCCAGAGATTTCAACGGAGAAAAGTGAAGCCCATTTGAAGCATCACTTCCTGATCGCCAGGCGAACTGCGCAGGCTCAAACTGAGCTTGGTGACGTGAGCAACGTGTCTGACAGCTGTCAGTCTTCTAGTAGATGTGCTGAGAGAAATCTGAATCATTCCCTTCCGAATCTCGCAGAGACGGAGAGCGTGAGCATTAGCTGAGCGTGAGCATTAGCTGTCCATGAGCTAGCAGCGGGAGCAACTTTATAACTCTCTATGGGCTTCTCTCTTCACTTTATCGGACTTTATGCCTCAACGTCCCCCCGATTGCCTGTTTTTTACAGGTTGCCGAGAGTTGGAGAATGTTCAACTTCGGGTAAAACGCAGCGCTCATCACTGTCACTTTTTACCCAACCGTCCAATCACGGTGGAGGAGGGGCGGGACTAATACCACACGGACCAACGGATATTCTGTATCATAGCAACGATGCGTCTCAACTGAAAAAAAAACTGCGCTGTCAAAACGCTCTCAAGCGCCCGCAGCTCGGCGTCTTCAGCAGAGATAAGTTTTCAGCTGGCTAAAAATGCTTTGGTGGACACACGGCCTAAGGCCGTCTGAAAACGCTAGGCGCTCTGCTGTAGATGCCGAGCTGCGGGCGCTTGAGAGCGTTTTGACAGCGCAGTTTTTTTTTCAGTTGAGACGCATCGTTGCTATGATACAGAATATCCGTTGGTCCGTGTGGTATTAGTCCCCAGAGGAACGAGACGTGGATGAAAGAGGTGTGTGTGTGTGTGTGTGCACGCGCTCCTATGATAGCGGCAGTGTGAGGGAGGAACGAGACGTGGATGAAAGAGGTGTGTGTGTGTGTGTGTGTGTGTGTGTGTGTCCAGTGCTGCTTCCCCAGTAACTGTACGTTCACACCGCCGCCGGCGAGAGCGTCAAAGTGACCGGAAGCCATTCATTTTCAATGAGAGCCGGCGGAGAGCTCCGGCGAGGGCGGCGCGGCGCGTCTTGGACGGTGAGAGCGGCGAGGAGAGTTGAAATCAAGTCAACTTTATGGTAATAAGCTATGACGCGGTTCGGCGGCAACCAATCAGAATGTAGAAGTCCTCCGCTGAGAAATTCCAGAGAACGCAATCCTGTAAACTTTGGTTCCGACCACATTAGTTCTCAAGCAAAATGGAAGAGAAGTTAATCATTTCTGTTGCGGGTTTCCCACAGTTGTATGACTTGTCCCTGTTTACGTACAGGGACATTAATAAAAAGAACGACGCGTGGAACAAAGTGTCTGAAATTGTTGGTGTTTCTGGTGAGTTGCTGATGTGAATTATTGTTATATATTTTCTGGAAAAAAAGCGGGAATTGCATACTAACTTTCGAGCTAACTTATAGCGCGCAAAACAGTTGTTAATGCAAACCAGTCAGTAAAGTTAACTTAACAATTTTTTACAACATCAGTTTGTGTCTCTACATAATTAAATGTGCAACTATGATGGCTATTTACTGATGCTGTACACATAGCCTACTTTAGCCCGCCAAATTTAATTAACAGTAAATATCAATATATATATATATATATATATATATATATATATATATATATATATATATATATTTTTTTTTTATTTTTTTTTTATTTATTTATTATTAATTCTGCAAGGGAAAACAAAAGTGTACTATACCTGTTCCCCCTGTGGTGTTATCAACAAATTACAGTCACATATTGAATAAAGTTTTCTATTGTCATTTCACTAGCGGATGAGTGCAGAAAAAGATGGAAGTCCCTAAGAGACACATTCAGAAAGGAGAGGAGGAAGGAGGCAGAGAGGAAGAGGAGTGGAGCGGGGGCAAGCAATGTCCGGCCATGGCGCTACAGTGGGGTCATGGGCTTCCTCAACCCCTTCATAGAAGATAGATTAACAGACAGTAATATGGTAGGGGGGGTTGGGGAAGCCCTGGCCCCAGAGGAAAGAGAATATGCCATGGCCGGGCACAGTCAGGCAGAGGAAACAGCACACACACACAGTCAACAGTGTGAGTCCAGCCTTCATGGACAGGCAGGTATGAGCCAGGGACAGGCAGGTGTAAGCCAGGGACAGGCCAGCCTTCAGCCCTCGTTGAGAAGAAAGAGAGCACACCACAGTGCAAATTTTGATGAGTGCATGCTAACAGCTTTGGAGGCTGTTAGTATGCGAGCTAGCAGTAATGACGAGGACAGTGACAGCCTGTTTTTCAAAAGCCTGCTGGAAGACTTCAGGACGCTGTCGGTGAGGACCAGACAGGACCTGAAGTTCCAAATACACAGGCTTGTGTATGAGGCTAGATGTCTGGAGGCGGAACCCAATGAACACTGGGGAGAGAGTAACGGGGGGCAGCTGACAAGTCTGTGAGGGGTGTTTGTAAGCTTATTTCCCTCACAGTCTTGTCAGCTGCACCTTGTGCTTTCTCCCTTGTTATAACAGTGTTCAAAACTGTTTCTGTATAAAAGTATTTGTTCTAACAGCGTTTAAAACTTGTTTATTAAAAGTTATTCCTTTTTTCTCTCTTTTTTTAAAAACGTTATTATATATAGTAAAATAGGCAATAAAATATTGTAAACATTTCTGGATGTACGTGTTTTATTTATTACAAATCTATCATATTCTACCATATATTGAAAACGTGTAGGGCACCCAGGTGAAATAAAGAGAACAGTTCCATAATGTACTTTAGTGCCCTACTTTCGCACACTAATTTTTTACTTAATACACTAAAAATATTGAGACACCATGAATATGAACTAAAATGTGTTTTGAAAATATTGAGACACCATGAATATTAACTAAAATGTGTTTTTAATTGGTGGCTCTTAAAAGAGCCGTTTAAAGCCATGGCTTATGGCACAGGTTGCCAGGGGACAGCTCCCTCTGTGGAGAAATAGTCTGTATATTTCTCCCGGACACGGATGGCCTCCCGTGTGGCGTTATTGCTTCCTACTCGGGTGACCTCCTGTAAACCAGCTGTGTCTCCGTCTTCAGCTGATGGTATGGGCGTCCTGGTGAACCTCCTCAGGAAATTGTGCAGGACACAGGTAGCCTTCACACAGGCATCCACGTTAGCTGGGCTGATTGCAATTACTCCCCTGTACATGCGCCACTGGGCTGTGAGAATACCAAAGGTATTCTCAACAATCAGCCTTGCCCGTGACAGCCTGTAATTGAACACTCTGTTCCTGCCGGAGAGATTGTGTCCTGGGAACGGACGCATGAGGTCTCGGCGGAGTGGAAAGGCCTCATCAGCCACAAACACGTGTGGCTGAGGTCCTAAATGCTCTGCACCTGGCAGCAGAGCATCCTGTGGCAGGCCAAGAGTCCCATCCCGAAGTGCCTGAAGTGCCGAAGTAGATTAAGTAACATTTTTAATGCAGGACTCTTACTTATATCAGAGTATTTTTACAGTGTTGTTTAACTTTCTACTTTTTACTTTATTAATTAACGTTAAAGAATCTTAATACTTCGTCCACAACTGGTAAATAGCATTTAACAACCAATAAAAACAATATCCAACCCATTGAAAAAAGAAAAGAAACAAATTAAAACATAAAAAAACTAAAATTTACAAGCTCACCGTAGACAAATTGCGAGGCGCTCAGCCGCATTAATAGCGCGTCGATAGTTGGTGTCCTGCCTCGTAATTCGCGGCCCCACTTTTGACAGCAGGTTATCAAACTGGTCCCTGTCCAGCCTGAAGTATCGCTGGAACCTGCTGTCATCCAGCCGCAGCTCCTGCACCAGCCGATGATATTCTCCAAGCTGCTGACGGGCTTGGAGAATATCATGGACCCACACCGATCTCCGACGTCTTCTCTGCATGTAGAGCAACGCCGCACCAAACGCAACAACTTGCTCATCCATAATAATAATGTTGTGAGTTTGATAAGAAAAAGCCGCGCAACACTATTTATAGGCAACATTTTCGCGCTAGAACGCTTGTTATACAGCGGGAATGCAATTCATTTACTTAACACCAATTTGACCAATTGCATAAGGCTACAACCAGGACTATTGTAATACCCTATAGACTGCACATAAATCAATGTTAATGTTAATTAAAGACCAAGTCTAGTAAACGTCCTATAAACTGCATGTTGAAATTAGACTCGCAGTTGAAAATGAACACAAAAGCCACACCACCACACAAATGGAATTTGTTTATTTCGTTAGCAAAATAAAATATAATTTCCATCGGTCATTTTCTTACTTTCACATTTACAATATATTATTAGGTTAACGTATACCCAACGTTTGGCCAGTCTGGACAAATACTGATCAATATGCTTATTTGCTTTGCTTTTGCTTTGCGGTCCCTTTAAATAAAGCAAAAAAAAAGATCAAGCATTCGATCTACGTCATCAGCATCAGCGCGTCCACAAATCTTTCCACGGCGTCGTTGGCAGGGCGGCGAGAGCGATTTTTGCCGCTCTCGCCGGCTGCGGTGTGAACGTACAGTAATAAATGTAATGTGATTAGCTTACTTCTCATTTCAAAAACAACTTGTTTAACACAAAATACTTCTTGATTCGTGAAAATATACGCATTTGACCGGACAAAAAAATCTGATATGTTAAAATAGTGTGTAGTGTAAATGCAGACTAATAGACCTTGACAAGCGACATTGACGAGATGAGGATAAAACTAATCTGTGTTGCTGAATACGAGGCTTCTACAGTTATAGACTAAATCAACTTTATCACATGTCCTTTATAAAGCAGTGTTTAATTAAACAACATATTTGAGGGTATTTAGGAAGGGTTAATGTGTAATTTACTTGTGATATTTATTATTATTAGCATTAATAATGAACTTGTTTATGTTTGATTTTGGATTAGTGTCCCACAAAACACTGCAGATGAAGTTCTCCAGAAGCTGCTGCCTGTGTTTACAGCAACTAGATGCGCTTGGTAAGTTACACTGAGAACAAGCATCACTGTTAAAACATTACATTTCTTAAACATTATAAATAAATGGTTTAACAAAAACTATGAGTGTCACACTTCAGCTTTTAAACCCTCCATCTGACCTGGGGGCTACAAACATATGTGTCGGGGTTTTCTTACTGGCTGAATGTTTTGTGATTTAATTAGATAGTTTTAAAAATGTATGAAACAGAACATTTAAAATACATAATTACAAAAGCACAGTATACATTTAAACTGTCAAGATGAATCTGAGCTTAGTAATTGCTATATTAACCTACACTTGATTTACCCCATTGCAATAGTCCCTTTACAGTTATTTATATCATAAAAATACACTAAATTGTAGGTTTAAAATTCTAAATAAGGCACATCTAATGTCCAACAACCAATATTTTAGCATTTATATTTTATGTACTTTATTATGTCTTTCAATTCAAATACATTTCACAATTATACAAATGGACAGTTCCTTTAAAGACATAATATTTCCATAAAAACTAAGTTTTGGAAACACCATGTCTCAAACGCATAAAACAGCACAAAATATATGCAGTTTGATGGTGGATCGATTTGATCTATGATCGACCCCCAGGACTGCTTAAGAGACGCGTGCACACGCAGTTATCTAGACTAGATAAACCTGGATCAAATTAGTGGGATTGCGTGAACTTGAATTACCTTTTATGAAACCGCTTTAGCCCCAACTTATTTGTTAGGTTTATTCAAGTCGGGTTTTGGAGTTTAATCCCCGCTTTTCTTAGCATCTTTTATGGAACAGCCCCCTGATGTGTGATCTACTTAACCGTAATATTCATTTATAATGTATGTATAATTCATCCACTGAAACCACAGTGGAGCGATGCAACAGCTTCGTTGACTTTTTTAGAACTAAAGTCAATAACATCCGCTCTTCAATATCTGGCTCTTCCTCCCTGTCTCCACCATCCTCCAACCCCCTGCCTGGGAGATTGCCATTTCTTTCGGATTTCACTGAGGTTCAGCAGAGCCACGTTGAGGAAACAATCAAAAAAATGAAGCCGTCCGCCTGCACCTTGGATCCCATCCCGACTGTTCTGCTTAAGTCATTAATTCCTAGTGTCAGCCCAATCATCACCGAAGTTGTTAATCTCTCTCTCAAAACTGGTTCCGTCCCTCTTGCCCTTAAAGCTGCTGTCATCCGTCCAATACTCAAGAAGCCAACCCTAGACCCGGAGGTCCTGGGAAATTACAGGCCGATCTCCAACCTCACCTTCCTGTCAAAGGTTCTAGAGAAGGAAATCGCCTCTCAGCTTCACAACCATCTAAATCACAACAAACTATTTGAGGTATTTCAATCAGGCTTTCGTTCGGCTCACAGTACCGAAACAGCTCTACTCAGGGTGACAAATTACCTTCTTATGGCAGCTGATTCAGGATCACCATCACTGCTCATTCTTCTCGACCTAACAGCAGCATTCGACACAGTGGACCATACCATCCTCCAAGACCGCCTCCAAAACACAGTTGGACTGTCGGGAACAGCACTGCAGTGGTTTCAGTCCTACCTTTCTGGCAGGACTGAACGTGTTATATTGGGAGAATGTGAGTCCAGGCTGCTCCCTGTTACATGTGGTGTTCCAACCCGATCTCACGGCAATTCGTACGAATTTTACGAGGTGGCTAATTCGTACCAATTCATACGACCTCACTCGTACGAATTTGTACGTTTTTTGCTAAATCGTACATATTTTACGATTTGCCAAAATCGTATGAATTCATACGAATGACCTACCCCTGACCCCGCCCCTAAACCCAACCGTCACGTGGGTTTAGACAAATCGTACAAATTCGTACGAGTGAGGTCGTACAAATTCGTACGAATTAGCCACCTTTTAATCACTCGTACAAATTCGTACGAATTGGTCGTGAGATAGCGTTGGGTGTTCCGCAGGGGTCGGTTCTTGGCCCAATCTTATTCATTCTCTACATGCTTCCCCTCGGTTCTGTCATCAGCAGACATGGATTATCCTTCCATTGTTATGCTGATGACACGCAACTATATATCAAAACTGCCCCGAGCTCCTCCACAGCCCTGTCGCGACTCACCACATGTCTTGATGAGATAAAGGCATGGATGAAAAGCAACTTCCTCCAGCTGAACTCCAGTAAAACAGAGGCACTACTTGTTGGAACCCCACATCAGATACACTCCTCTCCCATATCTCAGATCATCTATGACGGCCAGGTCATCACTTTCTCCTCCTCAGTCGTAAACCTAGGGGTTCGGTTTGACCCACAGCTGACCTTCAATGACCATATTAAACACATTTGCAAAACCTCCTTCCACCATCTTCGAAACATCTCCAAACTCCGTCCCCTTCTAACTCTTCCAGATGCAGAGAAACTTGTTCATGCCTTTATTTCCACCAGGCTTGACTACTGCAACGGACTCTTCATTGGGATTTCTGGCAGAAATATCCAGAAGCTACAATACATCCAGAATAGCGCTGCCAGAGTCCTAATGAGAGTCCGAAAATATGACCACATAACTACCATTCTACATTCACTGCACTGGCTCCCTGTTTCATTCCGAATTGACTACAAAATCCTCCTGCTCACACAAAAATGTATCACCGGACATGCACCACCATATCTACAAGAACTCATCATTTTGAAATCCTCACCCCGCACCCTCAGATCATCAGGCCACCTGCTTCTTCAGGTCCCCATCACCAGGCTTCGTACCATGGGGGACCGAGCTTTCTGTTCAGCTGCACCTCGGCTTTGGAACCACCTCCCAAGTGAGCTGAGAGCAGTACAGAGCCTGGACACTTTTAAAGCAGATCTGAAGACTTTTTTATTCAGAAAGGCTTTTATGTGCTAATTGTTTTTATTAGTTTTTAGTTACTGTTGTTTTACTGTGTAGCACTTTGAGATTTTTTGGAATGAAAAGTGCGTTATAAATAAAATATATTATTTATTATTATTATTATTATTATTATGTATATAAACATTTATATTTAGACTTTTTTGATATTCATTTTAATTTAAATGTTAATACATTTATTTAAAAACAGATGTATTCAATGTTTCATTTGATCATTTTTATATAATCTTTCTCCCTCACATAGAGACATAATCTCTTAGAATAACAGTTAAATTTACTGATATGGGTCAATGACGTGGCGTGCCAATTCTGGTGTCCCAAGCATATTCATAATATTACAAATGTCTACATGTTTAAATGCACTTCATTAAGTGACTCAACCCCCCCCCCCCCCCCTTTAATTACTCATGTGAGAATTCATTATAAATAATTAATCTTTAAGGAACTATTGAGCTCAAAAGTCCCAAAATTTCATATAACATGTTAGCTGTAAAAACCTGTTAGCCAGGACATATGCATAACAATCTAGTTTTTAATTAACATTTGTAAACTTTTAGGCACAGTTATTATTGTTATATTATTAACATTAACATTATTTACATAATTGTATGTTTTTTGCCATATTTGAGCTGTCATTCATCTTGATTTCATATGATTCAATGTTTACTTTGTTTCAAGTTTGAGTGTTGGAAAGGAAAAATGATACTGATGATGTTTTTATGGTAATCCTAAAAAATATTGCAGAATGTCCTTCCGTCTAACAATGACAGAGGCGATTAATATAACCCATATTTGTGTGTTAGATTACACAATTCAGTTTTTTGTGGAGTTAATGATAAACAAGTCTTATTTACTTTATTGGAAAACATTTGTAAACATTTTCCAGCTTTTTTTTTTTTATTTGGTTGTGAATTTTGAGTTATCAGCAGCCAAACCTGAGCCCATGTCTATATGAAATCCCAAATTGATTATATTATTTGTGATTAAAATGTAGTTTTACGAGCTCTAGTTGTTTGTTGAGTTCCAATTATGGATATCAGTACATTTGTATATGCCAATAATGGTAGAAATGTAATTTATTTTAAAATTCATTACGTTACCCAGGAATGTCATTTTCATGGGGGAAAAAATCTGATTCACCAAAAAAAGTGGTTAATTACATTCTTGAAATGTGTACGTCATTGCATTACATACACAACACTCTAATACGTTTAGAAAGTCCTAAAATGTTCATTTTCTGCCCGTTTTTTTTTTTTCACATTTTAAATCCTTATCCGTCATTCACCCGTATATTGAATTAATTGTTTAAAAAAAAGAGATATTGCACAAATTATAAACACATTTAAGAACAACAAAGATTTCTGTTTTGATCTGAGAGTGAAGAGTTTGTCATTGTTCTTAAAGGTGGGGTATGTGATTTGCAAAACGGCTGGCAGATTTTGAAAATACACAACTCAATTGGTCCTACCTTCTTTCCTAGGATTTTAAGTGATTTTGAAAAAATGGCCAAAAAAGAGAATTACATACCCCACCTTTAACTGTCAGCTATAAAATCTAAATAAATAGAAAATACAGATTGTGCTCAATGATTTGACTTTAACTGTCAGCTGTAAAATCCTCCAGTTTCCACTGATATGTTAGCCTGGTTCTACCGGACTCTCCTACATTTCATTTGTACAGAGAGTCTGGCCTCTCTCCATTGACAAGCGTTAACTTCCCTGAAGGCGGTCCTCTGTTAAAGCTTAAAACTATTGGATCTGTCCGGAGCCACTCTGGATCTGCAGTAACCAATCGCTAACGTTTGGTCGTGACGTATGACGAGTCTCAAACTAGCGCACGACCCCAACATCATCGTTCTCAGCCACTCCCTCTGTTCGCTGGTTGGACCGGTAAACAATTGACCGGAGAAAACCCAAGAATACACCGCAATCCCAGACGTGGTTCTGAAGCAAAATTAATATTGAGCGGAAGTGTGTAGGAGGGCGGAGCCAGGCTACCGATATGTAGCTGACATCTCTTTCTCTCTCGCTCTCTCGCTCTCTCTCTCTCACTCTCACTCTCCCGCTCTCTCTCTCTTTCGCTCGCACTCTCTCTCTTTCGCTCGCTCTCTCTCTCTCACTCTCACTCTCCCGCTCTCTCTCTCGCTCTCTCTCTCTTTCGCTCGCACTCTCTCTCTTTCGCTCTCTCTCTCTCTCTCACTCTCACTCTCCCGCTCTCTCTCTCGCTCTCTCTCTCTTTCGCTCGCACTCTCTCTCTTTCGCTCGCTCTCTCTCTCGCTCTCTCTCTCTTTCGCTCGCACTCGCTCTCTCTCTCTCGTACTCTCTCTTTCGCTCGCTCTCTCACTCTCTCTCTCTCGCACTCTCTCACTCTCTCTCGCTCTCTCTCTCTCGCACTCTCTCACTCTCTCTCGCTCTCTCTCTCTCGCACTCTCTCACTCTCTCTCGCTCTCTCTCTCTCGCACTCTCTCACTCTCTCTCACTCTCTCGCACTCTCTCACTCTCTCTCGCTCTCTCTCTCTCTCTCTCTCTCTCTCTCTCTCTCGAGTGCATGCTGGGAGTTTGTGGAAGCAGCGTGAGTGTGTGTTGGAGTGAGCTCTACGGTGTGAGTGAGTTTTCTATCTTTTGATCTATCCTTTGTTGTGTTGTTGTTAGGTAAATAGAGGTAGTTTTAGGTGTTTGTGAGGAGTGTCGTCGGTCAGTGTGTGCACTGATCGCAATGGCGGCATCTCAGCACGCGAGTTTGGAAAGTTTAACGCGGCGGCACGGCGTTAAGGTCGTACCCGCGGAGCGTTGTTCAGTGGAGGACTGCGTCCTCGCGGTTGCTGCTGTTGTTGGTCATGATTGCATTCTTTCTGCATCAAGAATGAACAGCGCAATAGTGATGTTCTTGAACAATGTTGACAAAGTGAATGAAGTCGTAGAAACCGGGATTGTTGTGAATGATTCTCTTACTCCAGTCATGCCGTTAGTACAGCCAGCGAAAAGAGTAATACTGTCAAATGTCCCGCCGTTTATTAAAAATGAAGTGATTGAAAGGGAACTGTCCAGACACGGAAAGTTTGTGTCAAAAATAAAGAAAATCTCACTCGGTTGCAAATCGCCCCAGTTGAAACATGTTGTGTCTTTTAGGAGACAGGTGCACATGATCCTAAATAACCAAAATGAAGAGCTTAATTTAGCCATGAAGTTTAAGATTGAGGATTTTCTTTATGTTATCTTTGCTACCTCAGATTCAATGAAGTGTTTTGGTTGTGGACAAGAGGGTCACGTGATACGCGTGTGCCCTGAGAAGAGTGCAGCTCAGAATCACAATACAGGCGAAACGCTTAGTAATACAGATCATGCACAAACCAGTGATACAGTATCTCTTGTTGGAAAAAATGGAAGTGACGATCATGAAAGTAATAAAAATGAGAGTGTGGCCACAAACGAAAATGTTCATGAGGATGGCGTTTCTGAGGTCAGTGAGCAGGTCTTAGTAGAAGATGTTGACATGACAGAAGATCAGAGTATTTTTAAAACACCGACGTTAAAAAGGAAAACTAAGACCAAAGGAAAAGGAAAAGAAAAAAGGGCTAGTAAAGAAGCTAATGGAATAGCTGTTGGTGATGCAAGGGAGGTGGACTCAGAGTCAAGTAATGCTGAGGAGTCTACTGTGGATAGTGATGGTGAATCGTCGGGTTCAGCTTCACAGAAGCGATCTGTTCGCAGTGCCTACACATCAGACAAAATTAAAACGTTTCTTCAGGCAACAAAAGGCATGAAAGGTGTAAATGTAGAGGATTACTTTCCAGATCGTGAGTTGTTTATAGATTCAATCAGGGCTTTTATGAAGGAGGCTGGAGTTTTCACTGATCAAGAAGTCTTTAGGCTGAAGAAAATTGTCCAGAAGTTAAAACTAAATTTATTGAATGATGAATTTGAACCAGTCTAGCTTCTTTTCTTTTTTTTTGAAGTATTTGTTACTTGTGTGCTCATTTTACCTTTTTATGAGTAGGATAAGATTGGGCACATTCAATTTAAATGGTGCACGAGACAGCAAGAAAAGAGCAATGCTCTATGAACTGACTAATCAAATAAAAATTTATGTAATGCTGGTTCAGGAAACTCATAGTGATGTTTCTAATGAGAATGACTGGCTAATGGAATGGGATGGGTTAATTATTTTAAGCCACAAAAATCACTGTAGTGGTGGCTTAGCTGTACTTTTTAAGAAAAACTTTAAACCAATTTCATATGAGGTAGAACATGTTGTTGAGGGACATTTAATGAAAGTAACAGCAAAATTTGAAAAAATGGTTTTAGTTTTTATAAATGTGTATGCTCCTGTTGTTGGTCCTGAAAGGGTGATTCTTTTTGATAAATTAAGTAATATTTTGTCAAACAGTAAAGAGGAAGAGTTTATATTTGTTGGAGGAGATTTTAATTGTACAGCAAATGATGGAATGGATAGAAACCATAAAGAGCCACATCTACCTTCTCAATATGCTATGAGAAAGCTTATAGAAGAACATGATTTGTGTGATATATGGAGAACTTTATACAAAGAACAAAGGCAGTACACATGGGCACAAACAAGAGAAAATTATATTTCTATGGCTAGATTGGATAGGTTCTATTGTTTTAAATATAATTTTAACGTTATTAAGAAATGCGAGATTTTGCCTAGTGGGTTTTCTGATTACAGTCTAGTAATCTGTAGTGTTTTCATTACTAATATAAAGTCTAAGAGTGCCTATTGGCACTTTAATACTTCTTTGCTACAGGACAATTTTTTTAAAGAGGTTGTTATTTATTTTTGGAAACAGTTCAGTTCTAGGAAAAAGGATTTTTCTTCCCTACAACAATGGTGGGATCATGGGAAAAAAGAGATACAGCAACTGTGCCGTCAGTACACTCTCAACGTATCCAAGGACATCTCCCAATCAATGAAAACCTTAGAGATTGAAATAGTGGAACTGCAGAATTTGGTAGAGTCCACAGGAAATCGAGGACATATTGAGCTCCTCAAAGTTAAAAAGAGAACTCTGGATGACCTGTTAGGCATCAGAGCACAGGGAGCCTTGATCCGCTCACGTTTTCAGAGTGCAGTAGAGATGGATGGCCCAACTAAATTCTTCTTCGGTTTGGAAAAGAAGAATGGTCAAAGCAGACTTATACATTCTTTATACTCATTGGAGGGTGTGGAAATGGTGGAGCCTAAGGAAATTAGAAAAAGAGCTGTATTGTTTTATTCTGAGCTTTACAAAAGTGAACATACAGAGGAAGATGAGCTGGCCAGTTCCTTTTATATGGGTTTGCCTAAGGTTCCAGATGAGACCAATTCTTGGCTTGAGAGGCCGCTTTCAGCATCTGAACTGCATGTTGCTCTGCGGAGCATGGATTGCGGTAAGGCCCCGGGAATTGATGGTCTACCAATTGAGTTTTATAAAACGTTTTGGTCAGTGCTGGGGGGTGATTTGCTGTCTGTGCTCAATGATAGTCTGGCCGGAGGGTTGCTACCTTTGAGCTGCAGGAGGGCAGTCATTACCCTGTTACCCAAAAAAGGTGATTTAAAAGAAATAAAGAACTGGCGCCCAGTTTCACTTTTGTGCTCTGATTTAAAGCTCTTTTCTAAAGCTTTGGCCACTAGGTTGAGGGAGGCAGTTGGGCAGGTTATTCATCGTGATCAAACTTACTGTGTGCCTAACAGGTCTATATTTGATAATGTTTATCTAATTCGGGATATTTTGGACGTCTCTAGGCTATTGGATATAGACACTGGTCTCATTTCTCTAGATCAGGAAAAGGCATTTGACCGGGTTGAACACAGCTATCTCTGGCGCACGCTAGAGGAGTTCGGGTTCAGCTCTGGTTTTATTGCCATGATTAGGGTTTTGTACCAGGATGTTGAGAGTGTACTGAAAATTAATGGTGGTCTTAGTGCTCCTTTAAAAATTAACAGGGGTATTAGACAAGGTTGTGCACTTTCAGGAATGTTGTATACTCTTGCCATTGAACCTTTATTGGTTAAGATTAGAGAAAGCATTGAAGGTTGGACTATACCTTGCTCTGGAGCTAATTTTAAGTTGTCTGCATATGCAGATGATATTATTGTTTTGGTTAAAGGGCAGAATGATGTTGATCTTCTTAAAGATATTTTTAACAAATTTGGCACAATTTCTTCAGCCAAAATTAATTGGTCCAAAAGTGAAGCCATAGTAAGTGGTAAATGGTCCCATGGTCTTCCCAAACTACCAGGTGGTTTGTCCTGGAAAAGAGATGGGTTAAAATATTTAGGAGTATATGTTGGCAGCGATTCAATGTTAAGTAAAAATTGGGAAGGAGTTTTAGAAAAAGTAAAGGGGCGATTGGAAAAATGGAAATGGCTTTTGCCAAAAATGTCTTTTAGAGGGAGGGTTGTAATAATTAATAACCTAGTGGCTTCAGTTTTGTGGCATCGTTTGGCATGCATTGATCCCCCAAATGGACTTTTGAGTAAAATTCAAGCAAGTATGGTGGACTTTTTTTGGAGCACTTTTCATTGGATACCACAGAGCATACTTTTTCTACCCAGAGATGAAGGAGGACAAGGACTTATCCATTTGCCCAGCAGGGGGGCAGCCTTTCGACTTCTTTTTATTCAAAGGTATCTCACAGGACCTAAGGATCTAGTCTGGAGAAAAGTGGCTGATGTTATTTTTGATCAAGCTGGCAGACTGGGATTGAACTCTGCTTTGTTTTTGATGGACTTAAGTAAGCTGCAGTGCAACGGACTGACTCCTTTTTATAAGGGACTTTTTAAAGTTTGGGACTTATTTGAAAAACGGAGGCTGGAGGCGACTTCCTCGTTGTACTGGCTTTTGGAGGAACCGCTTGTACATGGAGCTCGGTTTGATGTCACTTGTGAAGTTACACCTGGACTGCTTTATTGCTTAGTTACCACTAAGACACTAAAACTGCATAATTTGTTGGATATTGCTGGTGCTGGTTTAAATAATGCTCAGTCCGTGGCCACACATCTAGGTGTGCGGTCGGTACGACATGTTGAAAAAATATTGGACCTTTTTAAACAGAAATTCACATTGGAAGAAAATAATCTGATAATTGAATTTTATAATGGGAAACTGGTACCTAATAATACAGATCCTTTTCCAAGTATTTGTATTAGTCCTAATCTCAAAGGACTGTCTGGACCTTTTCTGAACCTGAGGGGTTTACAAGGGTTAAGTTTGCAGGAGGTTCAGAGTAAAGTTTTGTATAAATGTCTTGTAAAGGTTTTAAATAAAGCAAACTTAAAAGAACGTAGTGATACAGTGTGGAGAGAGAAATTGGGTCTAGATGATGAATTTAAACCTGTTTGGAGAGTTTTATACAAACCACCAATTGAAAAACGCACAGGTGATATTCAATGGAGAGTTTTGCACGGCGCAGTTGCTGTAAATGCATTTGTGAGCGTAATTAATCCCAATGTATCAAGTGATTGTCCTTTTTGTAAAACGAGGGAGACAATTTTTCATTGTTTTTTAGAATGTTCAAGACTGTATGATATGTTTTGTTTTCTTGATGCTCTTTTCTTGAATTTTGGGGAGATTTTCTCTTCTAAGATTTGGATTCTTGGACCCAAATATAGTGTGGCGCAAAGAATAAAAAGCCAATTGTTGATTTTTTTAATTGGGCAAGCCAAACTTGCTGTTTATTTAACCAGGAAAAACAAAATGGAAGGTAGAGAAGGACAACCTGTGGTTATTGTCTTTAAAAATATGGTGAAAGCAAGGGTTATGTTTGATTTCAAGTTCTATAAACTAATGAATGATTTAGAAAGTTTTTTGCATAAATGGTGTTGTAATGGAGCTATTTGTGCAGTTGAAGAAGAAATGTTGATCTTTACTACCCTGTTACAATAGGTCTTGATTTTTGCACATCTTTATTGTTTTTTTAGATAATGTGTAATTCGATGTTTTGCTGACGTTGTAATGTTATAAATAAAGTGTGTTGAAAACTCAAAACTCTCTCTCTCGCACTCTCTCACTCTCTCTCGCTCTCTCTCTCTCGCACTCTCTCTCTCTTTCGCTCGCTCTCTCACTCTCTCGCTCTCTCTTCCGCTCGCTCTCTCTCACTCTCTCGCTCTCTCTCGCTTTGCCACACACACACAGACAGACAGACAGACAGTCTGACACACACAGACAGTCACACACACACACACACAACATGTTCCTTAAACTGTTTACAAATACATTTAAGCATACACACACACACACTAAATCAATCAATCACACACACACGTTGGGTTTCCATGTTATATGGGGACTTTCCATAGATATGATTTTTATACTGTATAAACTGTATATTTAATCCCCTAATCCTAACTGATGTAATTTAACAACATGAACTAATGAGTATTTGTATATATTTCATATTGACAGCATTATGTTATTTATTTTGTAAGTGTAATGTTTATCTCTGGATATAGGCTTAATGTGTGTCATTGTTCTCTACAGGTTGTATGGGTGTGGTGTCACAGAGGAAGGTTGTGCTGCTCTGGCTTCAGCTCTGAGATCAAACCCCTCACACCTGAGAGAACTGGGTCTGTATGATAATAATCTAGGATACTCAGGAGTGAAGCTGCTCTCTGCTGTACTGGAGAATCCTCACTGTAAACTGGAGACACTGTGGTAAGATCATCTCCACCATAAAGACTCGGAGTGAATAAGGATTAATATGTAGATAGTGTACACAATATATCTTTGGCGTAAGCCCCATCCGGCGGTTCAGCGACAGATTCCTGCTCGACATTAACATTTACATCTTCATATATTATTATCCCCCAAAAGAAAGTAAAACTAACAGATAAATAAACCAGACAAACTACAAACCAGACAACAGATGCAGGATACAGTGAAGAGGGTTTTTAAAGCTCAAATGTTTAGTGTAAATCAACTTGCCTTGTAATGCTTGTGCAAACAGACCCTTGAGCATTTCCTCACAATGTGTGTGTGCCGCTGAACAGAGGAAAGTGTGTGTGTGTTTCTCCTGAACCAGGACCGCTACCATATCAGATTTATCACTACATCATTATCATGGCCAGAATAACACACGATAACAATTGTAATCTATATGCCTTATGCTTCGGACTCTGGGTCCGGATGAATTAGCTCAAATGATCCATAGGGAATCTTAATAACTAATCATGAATATGATTAATATTACAGTTACATTAAATCGTCGAAAGTGAAAGTGGATTATATGAATACATGAATAATCAATCACAACGAATTATAATTCCTCATTCATATATCAATAATCTTACTTAACTTCGATTATGAGATAATCTTTAAGGGAAATTAATGTAATTATCAAATCGTTGTTCGTCCAGCGACCAATCGTCAGATTAAGTGATTAATTTCTCAATAAAGTTATCCTTTCTTATAAACTCCAAGAAACACTAACCTTCTGGCCGTGAACATCAATATTTCTGGTGTTTATAAAATTAAAACTACTTAATGTAGTAAACAGGGAGCGCGGTAGCTCTGATCTACCTCATTGACTTTTGTGGTTTTACGAGCATTTTTCACAGACACAGTCTTGAATATATTGTTTTAATAAATGCAAAACTACAGAATATAGGCTATTACACAAGATACACGTTTTATATGTCTATGTACATTTACTTACAGTTAACAAACAGGACGAACGGGTAACAGATGATGAGAGAGAAAGTGAGAGAGAGAGAGAGAGAGAGAGAGAGAGATTGCTCTGATTTAAGCTGGTGCTATTTAGAGCAATAACGCACACCTCGCACGCGCGGGGAGCGATTTACAGAGGTTTTTAGTCGTGCGTTTGGGAGAGAGAATAAGAGAGAGAGAATGAGATCGAGGGCCGGAGCGCGCTCGATTTGAATGCGGAACGGAGAGAGAGGGAGAGAGGGAGAGAGTGCTCTGGGGCACGCGCTCGATTTGAATGCGGAACAGAGAGAGAGAGATAAAGAGAGGAAAGAGAGGAGGTTGTAGAGAGAGAGAGAGAGAATGGTCACGAGTGGCCATAGAACAGCTAAAATCACAGACCTTTGAGAGAGCCATCAATCGAAACACCTTAAAACATTAAAACTCGTTAGAGTTTGATACTTGCAAAAGGTTCGTTTGTGTGCACGAGCTGTGTCCAGCCTGCGCGTGTTCTCGGAGCAGAGTGCGCGCGCTCGTGCTGTGGCGCGCGTGCTTGTTGCCAGAGCAAGCTGTTCGCGGGAGTTTTGAAGAAGGCCTCTTGTGGAAGTGATATGTTACTGAAGGAATTCAGGCTTCGTGCGTTCGACTCTTAGGTGGAAACGAACAAAGTGGAATTTGGAAATTAAACAAAAGACTGAGATAAAGCAAATAAAAGGAGGGAACTCCTGAAGGAGTTCAGGTCCGAAGATTTCACATGCTGACGACAGGAAGAGCAGAAGGGGAGCAGGGGACGAGAGAGCGTGCAGGAAGAGCGTTTTTGCTTTTAAGGAATGTAAGGATACGCCTTCTTCTGGGACAAGAGCGAATCGGATCCTCTGATCTAGAGCGCGAAAATGTTCCTTTGTTTGTAAAGACACGCCCACTTCGACTATGTCATGTGAGAGACCGAATTTAACACTCATATTTAGAAGTATGGTATTTCCTAGAATAAATGCATATTATTGTACCTTGCAGTCAAGATTCAACTCCGTTAGATTTAGAGAATTACAGAGGCATCAAACACTTCCGATTTAGATTATTAGATACAAAGTTACATAAAATATACAGATTAGAAGCATTTAGAGTTTGATTAGTACACATTAAAACTTACATTAAATCCCAAAACCTGTCGCGACATATAAATGGCAACACAGAATGCATTTGGTAATGTTTTAAATATGATTTGTTCAATGAAAAGTCTCTTGTGTGTGTGTGCTCCTAATGCAACGGAATGTGTGGGTGTCACGTTACATGTCTCTTTGTGTGAGCCATGTTGGTGTCCGGTTACATGTCTCTTTGTGTGTGTGTGTGTTGGAAAAAGAGACAAAGACCTCTTGTCTTGTTCAGGCAAATTAAAGAATCACGATTCATTAATTTGAATAAGCAGCTGTCATTGTCAATGTTGCTACACAATATATCACCATATCTATGGAAATATTGAAAATAATAATAATAATGCTATCAGTCAAATTCATCTTTACTTTATTTAGTGCTATTTTTGAAAAAGAAGAATCACTCCATCACATACAAAAGGAGTTATATTATACATTAGTTTATAAGCTGTTGTTAATATATTAAGAGACTATATACAAATCAGGGCTCGCAAAATCGCCCGCCCGACGTCCCGGGGCTATTGTGTTTTCCAGTCGGGCTACCAAAATGCATATCCGGCCTGCCCGACGGGCTTTCTGAACTAGTGTTCGCTTCAGTCTTATTATAATCAGATTCAGCGCGTTCTTCATCTTCAATCCGCAGTGGCGCCGAACAGAGCGCACGTCAGAAACAGAGGACAGGGTGTGTGTGTGTGTGTGTGTGTGTGTGTGTGTGTGTGTGTGTGTGTGTGTGTGTGTGTGTGTGTGTGTGTGTGTGTGTGTGTGTGTGTGTATCTGAGCCTCATTGGTCTGTCACTGCTCGTCAATGTCAGAATATTAGAGATTACCAATCAAATCAAAGTAGGCGGGATTTATATTCACAGAAGCTACTGAGCGCGAATTTGAGCAGAGCGACTCGACGCTTCAGTTTACGGTCAAGTGCGATAAGATGTAAGTAGCTAAACTAAATATTTCACATTTGACAGTTTTTTTTTAGGTCATAAATGTTAAACAAATGACAAATTATCAGGCAAACGAATTTACTTGTCTAATTTCGCCATTTTGAACTGAAAATAGGCCTTTGTAACGTGACTCATGTAATGTAATTCGTTTACTGTCATTGTGAGGGGACGAGAAACATTAACAAAGCCGTTTTAATCTTGTTAGGCACAATATTAATAACGAATGTGTACATGTTGATAATTAATATAGTACAATTTGTAGCCTTCAGTAAATTAAAAAAGTTCAGCTTTAGGAGGGGAAGAGGCAGGGCAAGATGAGGAGACTGAGAGAAAAAGAAAGAGTGATGGATAGTGAGAGCAGGTATTGGCAAATCTACTGCCCGCTGACATGGTTTTAAATCCTTTTTTTGGCCTTCAAACGTCTTGAAATGCACATATCAGAGAAATAAAATTTTTAACCCCCTAACAACCTTAAAGGGTTAGTTCACCCAAAAATGAAAATTCTGTCAGTAATTACTCACCCTCATGTTGTTCCAACCATGTAAGTCTTTCGTTCATCTTCGGATCACAAATTAAGATATTTTTGATGAAATCTGAAGGCAGTCTCACTCCTCCATAGGCTTTCAGAGGGACCCAAACTCGCCGGCCCAGAATAGTTATGAAAACATCGTTACAATAGTCCAAGTGACTACAGTGGCTCTGCGGCACAGACGTGCAACACAGACGCGCTGCGCAAAAACACTACGTGAACTAACTCGAGGCCCAGAGAGAAGGAAATGAATAGTGGAATAAAGTCGTTATTTTAGTTGTTTTTCCAAGATTATTTCAATGCAACAAAGACATTTGCTTTTCACATTTGCAAGACATTTTCAGCACAGCAGTGATATAGGCCTCCTGCTCCTGCTCCTGCTCCTGCTCCTGCTCCTGCTCCTGCTCCTGCTCCTGCTCCTGCTCCTGCTCCTAGGCGTGTTCAGACCTTTATTTGTAGGCCAGAGGTTTGGGACAGTGTGATAGAGTCGGGCTCAGACTGCAGCCCTGCCTCACTCCACGTCTCTGCTGGAAGAACACACACACACACACACACACACACACACACACACACACACACACCTGCCTCACTCCACGTCTCTGCTGGAAGAATGCGGTTCTGCGGTCACTGATTTTCACCGCACTTTTGCTGTGGGTGTGTAGAGATTTTATTATATCAAACGTTTTTCCGCCGATGCCGATGTTTAGGAGTTTGTACAGTAGACCATCATGCCAAATTGAATCGAATGCTTTTTTAAAGTCTACGAAACATGCAAAAATCCTCCTCTGTTTGTCCTTGATGTTTTTGTGGATTAGAGTGTGGAGAGAATAGATGTGCTGGCGCTGTTTTGGTAAAAAGCCAGTTTGTGCTTTATTTAAGATGTTGTGTGATGAGGTGTGTGTGACGATGTGTGTGTTTAAGATACTGCAGAACAGTTTTCCTAAAGCACTGCCCACACTGATGCCGCGATAACTACTGGGGTCGAAGCGGTCACCTTTCTTGAATATAGGGGTGACGAGTCCTTCAGACCAGATCTCAGGGACGTTTCCGGACCATAAAACCAGATTAAATAATTTGGCTAGAGTTTTTATCATGCTGGGACTGCTGAGTTTAAGCATTTCATTATTAATTTGATCTTGTCCACATGCTTTTTTTAATTTGAGATTTTTTATATGTTCTAATATTTCAAATAGTGTTATATGTTTATCTAATGGATTTTGTTAATTGTTTTCTCCAGGTCTTCAAGCGTTTTCTGTATTTTATTCTGAGGTTGGTTAAGGTCAGATGATAAAAAAAATGTATACAGATTTTCAAAGTAAGATTTCCAAATTGTGCCATTCTGGAGTGACATCTCTAATTTGGGTTTTTCAAGTTTTTTATATAGGTTCCAGAAAGAGTTTTGATCGACCGAATCATCAATTTCATCAATTTTGGTTTTTAAATATTCTTCTCTTCTGTTCCACAAAAGTCTTGTGTAGTTTTGCAGACGTTCTGAGTAAGAAAGCCGTGATGTCTGGCTGGACGGGTCTTTGTGCTTCTTGTTAGAGAGTCTCCTCAGTTGTTTTCTGAGACCTGCACATTCATCATCGAACCAGACGTCCTTTCTTATTTCTGTTGATTTGTTTTATGTTTGCTTTGCTGTTTAATGTTAGATAGAGTTATCAATGTTTTGAATATGTAATGTAAGTTTTTTGTTGCTAAATTTATTCCATTAATATCTAAAGTGAACTCAGTGGACATAAATTCATCCAGCATTTTTAATATAGTAGGACTGTTCATGTTTTCTTTGAATTGATCTGAGCTGGATTGATTCCATGTAAGTTTAGGTTTCAGAGGAAACAGTTTTCCAGATTCAAGTGGAGCAGTTTTGGTCACTTCACACGGGGTTCAGATAAAGCACAGTCTGGCAGTGATCGGAGATCGGGAGCTGAGATCTGACTGTGAAGGCATTAATAAAGCTTGGATCAATATCCGTTATTGAATAGTCAACCACACTGGTTCCTAATCTGGAGCAGGAAGTGAATCTACCTGATGTATCTCCTCGAGTTCTGCCATTAAGGATGTATAGTCCTAAACCTTTACAGAGTTTTAACATTTGTTTCCCACTCATGTTCACTGAATTATCATAGCTGTTTCTCTGTGTGATATTCGATGAGGGATGAAACGTGGTGTCACTGAGGATGTGCTCATTATCTACAATATTTACATAATCAAGTTCTCGGCCTGTTCTGGCGTTTAAGTCTCCGCAGATGAGGACATTTCCTCTGGACTGGAAGTGTAGATGTCAGTCTGTAATGTTGGAAAGCTTTGCTCTTCATAATAGGGAGAGTCATGAGGTGGAGTGTAGATCGCACAGAGGTAAAGCTTACACTGGGATGTGACGGATTTCACTTCAAGCCAAATAAATGATTTTCCAATTTTAGCAATCTTAATCGAACGTTTTAAAGCGTCTTTGTGCCATACAAGTATTCCTCCTGAGTCTCGGCCACATTTTATTTTAGAATTTTTTAATGAAGGAACTATAATTTCCTTGTATCCTATTGGACAATGTAAAGTCTCATTACTACGACACCACGTCTCATGAAAGATACAGATGTCCATATCTCTTACACTGCTGAGTAAGTCTCGGTCTGCAGTCTTATTACCAAAAGTAGAAGAGTGCAGACCTTGTATATTCCAACAACTGATTCTAAAAGAGTTCATGTATAGTTTCTTTGGTGTGTGTGTGTGTGTGTGTGTGGGCAGAGGAGTGTGTGTGTGTGTGTGGGTGGACAGAGAGAGAGAGCAGAGGAGTGTGTGTGTGTGTGTGTGTGTGTGGACAGAGAGAGAGCAGAGGAGTGAGTGTGTGTGTGTGTGGACAGAGAGAGAGAGCAGAGGAGTGTGTGTGTGTGTGTGTGTGTGTGTGTGGACAGAGAGAGAGCAGAGGAGTGAGTGTGTGTGTGTGTGTGTGTGTGTGTGTGTGTGTGTGTGTGTGTGTGTGTGTGTGTGTGTGTGTGTGGACAGAGAGAGAGCAGAGGAGTGTGTGTGTATGTGTGTGTGTGGACAGAGAGAGAGCAGAGGAGTGAGTGTGTGTGTGTGTGTGTGTGTGTGGACAGAGAGAGAGAGCAGAGGAGTGTGTGTGTGTGTGTGTGTGTGTGTGTGTGTGTGTGTGTGTGTGTGTGTGTGTGTGTGTGTGTGTGTGTGTGTGTGTGTGTGTGTGTGTGTGTGTGTGTGTGTGTGTGTGTGTGTGTGTGGACAGAGAGAGAGCAGATGAGTGTGTGTGTGTGTGTGTGTGTGTGGACAGAGAGAGAGCAGAGGAGTGTGTGTGTGTGTGTGTGTGTGTGTGTGTGTGTGTGGACAGAGAGAGAGCAGATGAGTGTGTGTGTGTGTGTGTGTGTGTGTGTGTGTGTGATCTCTCTCACTCGATCTCTCTCGCGCACTATTGCTCGCGCGCAGACACACTCGATCTCTCTCGTGCACTATTGTTAGCGGGCAGACACACTTGATCTCTCTCGCGCACTATTGCTCGCGCGCAGACACACTCGATCTCTCTCGTGCACTATTGTTAGCGGGCAGACACACTTGATCTCTCTCGCGCACTATTGCTCGCGGGCAGACACACTTGATCTCTCTCGCGCACTATTGCTCGCGCGCAGACACACTCGGTCTCTCTCGCGCACTATTGTTAGCGCCCAGACACACTTGATCTCTCTCGCGCACTATTGCTCGCGCGCAGACACACTCGATCTCTCTCGTGCACTATTGTTAGCGCCCAGACACACTTGATCTCTCTCGCGCACTATTGCTCGCGACCAGACACACTCGATCTCTCTAGTGCACTATTGTTAGCGGGCAGACACACTCGATCTCTCTCGCGCACTATTGTTAGCGGGCAGACACACTCGGTCTCTCTCGTGCACTATTGCTCGCGCGCAGACACACTCGATCTCTCTCGTGCACTATTGTTAGCGGGCAGACACACTCGGACTCTCTCGTGCACTATTGCTCGCGCGCAGACACACTCGATCTCTCTCGTGCACTATTGTTAGCGGGCAGACACACTTGATCTCTCTCGCGCACTATTGCTCGCGCGCAGACACACTCGATCTCTCTCGTGCACTATTGTTAGCGGGCAGACACACTCGATCTCTCTCGTGCACTATTGTTAGCGGGCAGACACACTCGGTCTCTCTCGCACACTATCGCTCGCGCGCAGACACACTCGATCTCTCTCGCGCACTATCGCTCGCGCGCAGACACACTCGGTCTCTCTCGCGCACTATTGCTCGCGGGCAGACACACTCGATCTCTCTCGCGCACTATTGCTCGCGGGCAGACACACTCGATCTCTCTCGCGCACTATTGCTCGCGGGCAGACACACTCGGTCTCTCTCGCGCACTATTGCTCGCGCCCAGACACACTCGATCTCTCTCGCGCACTATTGCTCGCGGGCAGACACACTTGATCTCTCTCGCGCACTATTGCTCGCGCCCAGACACACTTGATCTCTCTCGCGCACTATTGCTCGCGACCAGACACACTCGATCTCTCTCGTGCACTATTGTTAGCGGGCAGACACACTCGATCTCTCTCGCGCACTATTGTTAGCGGGCAGACACACTCGGTCTCTCTCGTGCACTATTGCTCGCGCGCAGACACACTCGATCTCTCTCGTGCACTATTGTTAGCGGGCAGACACACTTGATCTCTCTCGCGCACTATTGCTCGCGCGCAGACACACTCGATCTCTCTCGTGCACTATTGTTAGCGGGCAGACACACTCGATCTCTCTCGTGCACTATTGCTCGCGACCAGACACACTCGATCTCTCTCGTGCACTATTGCTCGCGCGCAGACACACTCGATCTCTCTCGTGCACTATTGTTAGCGGGCAGACACACTCGATCTCTCTCGTGCACTATTGCTCGCGACCAGACACACTCGATCTCTCTCGCGCACTATTGCTCGCGCGCAGACACACTCGATCTCTCTCGTGCACTATTGTTAGCGGGCAGACACACTTGATCTCTCTCGCGCACTATTGCTCGCGCGCAGACACACTCGATCTCTCTCGTGCACTATTGTTAGCGCCCAGACACACTTGATCTCTCTCGCGCACTATTGCTCGAGCGCAGACACACTCGATCTCTCTCGTGCACTATTGTTAGCGGGCAGACACACTCGATCTCTCTCGCGCACTATTGTTAGCGGGCAGACACACTCGGTCTCTCTCGTGCACTATTGCTCGCGCGCAGACACACTCGATCTCTCTCGTGCACTATTGTTAGCGGGCAGACACACTCGGACTCTCTCGTGCACTATTGCTCGCGCGCAGACACACTCGATCTCTCTCGTGCACTATTGTTAGCGGGCAGACACACTTGATCTCTCTCGCGCACTATTGCTCGCGCGCAGACACACTCGATCTCTCTCGTGCACTATTGTTAGCGGGCAGACACACTCGATCTCTCTCGTGCACTATTGTTAGCGGGCAGACACACTCGGTCTCTCTCGCACACTATCGCTCGCGCGCAGACACACTCGATCTCTCTCGCGCACTATCGCTCGCGCGCAGACACACTCGGTCTCTCTCGCGCACTATTGCTCGCGGGCAGACACACTCGATCTCTCTCGCGCACTATTGCTCGCGGGCAGACACACTCGATCTCTCTCGCGCACTATTGCTCGCGGGCAGACACACTCGGTCTCTCTCGCGCACTATTGCTCGCGCCCAGACACACTCGATCTCTCTCGCGCACTATTGCTCGCGGGCAGACACACTTGATCTCTCTCGCGCACTATTGCTCGCGCCCAGACACACTTGATCTCTCTCGCGCACTATTGCTCGCGCCCAGACACACTCGATCTCTCTCGCGCACTATTGTTAGCGGGCAGACACACTCGATCTCTCTCGCGCACTATTGCTCGCGCCCAGACACACTTGATCTCTCTCGCGCACTATTGCTCGCGCCCAGACACACTTGATCTCTCTCGCGCACTATTGCTCGCGACCAGACACACTCGATCTCTCTCGCGCACTATTGTTAGCGGGCAGACACACTCGATCTCTCTCGTGCACTATTGTTAGCGGGCAGACACACTCGATCTCTCTCGTGCACTATTGCTCGCGCGCAGACACACTCGATCTCTCTCGTGCACTATTGTTAGCGGGCAGACACACTCGGTCTCTCTCGCACACTATCGCTCGCGCGCAGACACACTCGATCTCTCTCGCGCACTATCGCTCGCGCGCAGACACACTCGGTCTCTCTCGCGCACTATTGCTCGCGGGCAGACACACTCGATCTCTCTCGCGCACTATCGCTCGCGCGCAGACACACTCGGTCTCTGTCGTGCACTATTGCTCGCGCGCAGACACACTCGATCTCTCTCGTGCACTATTGCTCGCGCGCAGACACACTCGGTCTCTCTCGCGCACTATCGCTCGCGCGCAGACACACTCGGTCTCTGTCGTGCACTATTGCTCGCGCGCAGACACACTCGATCTCTCTCGTGCACTATTGCTCGCGCGCAGACACACTCGATCTCTCTCGTGCACTATTGTTAGCGGGCAGACACACTCGGTCTCTCTCGTGCACTATTGCTCGCGCGCAGACACACTCGATCTCTCTCGTGCACTATTGTTAGCGGGCAGACACACTTGATCTCTCTCGCGCACTATTGCTCGCGCGCAGACACACTCGATCTCTCTCGTGCACTATTGTTAGCGGGCAGACACACTCGATCTCTCTCGTGCACTATTTTTAGCGGGCAGACACACTCGGTCTCTCTCGCACACTATCGCTCGCGCGCAGACACACTCGATCTCTCTCGCGCACTATCGCTCGCGTGCAGACACACTCGGTCTCTCTCGCGCACTATTGCTCGCGGGCAGACACACTCGATCTCTCTCGCGCACTATTGCTCGCGGGCAGACACACTCGATCTCTCTCGCGCACTATTGCTCGCGGGCAGACACACTCGGTCTCTCTCGCGCACTATTGCTCGCGCCCAGACACACTTGATCTCTCTCGCGCACTATTGCTCGCGCCCAGACACACTTGATCTCTCTCGCGCACTATTGCTCGCGACCAGACACACTCGATCTCTCTCGTGCACTATTGTTAGCGGGCAGACACACTCGATCTCTCTCGCGCACTATTGTTAGCGGGCAGACACACTCGATCTCTCTCGTGCACTATTGTTAGCGGGCAGACACACTCGGTCTCTCTCGCACACTATCGCTCGCGCGCAGACACACTCGATCTCTCTCGCGCACTATCGCTCGCGCGCAGACACACTCGGTCTCTCTCGCGCACTATTGCTCGCGGGCAGACACACTCGATCTCTCTCGCGCACTATCGCTCGCGCGCAGACACACTCGGTCTCTGTCGTGCACTATTGCTCGCGCGCAGACACACTCAATCTCTCTCGTGCACTATTGCTCGCGCGCAGACACACTCGGTCTCTCTCGCGCACTATCGCTCGCGCGCAGACACACTCGGTCTCTGTCGTGCACTATTGCTCGCGCGCAGACACACTCGGTCTCTGTCGTGCACTATTGCTCGCGCCCAGACACACTCGGTCTCTGTCGTGCACTATTGCTCGCGCCCAGACACACTCGGTCTCTCTCGCGGGCAGACACACTCGGTCTCTCTCGTGCACTATTGCTCGCGCCCAGACACACTCGATCTCTCTCGTGCACTATTGCTCGCGACCAGACACACTCGATCTCTCTCGCGCACTATTGCTCGCGCCCAGACACACTTGATCTCTCTCGCGCACTATTGCTCGCGACCAGACACACTCGATCTCTCTCGCGCACTATTGCTCGCGCCCAGACACACTTGATCTCTCTCGCGCACTATTGCTCGCGCCCAGACACACTTGATCTCTCTCGCGCACTATTGCTCGCGACCAGACACACTTGATCTCTCTCGCGCACTATTGCTCGCGCCCAGACACACTTGATCTCTCTCGCACACTATCGCTCGCGCCCAGACACACTCGGTCTCTCTCGCGCACTATTGCTCGCGACCAGACACACTCGATCTCTCTCGCGCACTATTGCTCGCGCCCAGACACACTTGATCTCTCTCGCGCACTATTGCTCGCGCCCAGACACACTTGATCTCTCTCGCGCACTATTGCTCGCGCCCAGACACACTTGATCTCTCTCGCGCACTATTGCTCGCGCCCAGACACACTCGGTCTCTCTCGCGCACTATTGCTCGCGCCCAGACACACTTGATCTTTCTCGCGCACTATTGCTCGCGCCCAGACACACTCGGTCTCTCTCGCGCACTATTGCTCGCGACCAGACACACTCGATCTCTCTCGCGCACTATTGCTCGCGCCCAGACACACTTGATCTCTCTCGCGCACTATTGCTCGCGCCCAGACACACTTGATCTCTCTCGCGCACTATTGCTCGCGACCAGACACACTTGATCTCTCTCGCGCACTATTGCTCGCGCCCAGACACACTTGATCTCTCTCGCGCACTATTGCTCGCGCCCAGACACACTCGGTCTCTCTCGCGCACTATTGCTCGCGGGCAGACACACTTGATCTCTCTCGCGCACTATTGCTCGCGCCCAGACACACTTGATCTCTCTCGCGCACTATTGCTCGCGACCAGACACACTCGATCTCTCTCGTGCACTATTGCTCGCGGGCAGACACACTTGATCTCTCTCGCGCACTATTGCTCGCGCCCAGACACACTTGGGGCCCTATCTTGCACCCAGCGCAATTGACTTTGAACACCGACGCATGTATCATTCCTATTTTGCACCCGCGCACAGCGGACTTTTCCCTCCACAGACGCACGTCGGTAAATTAGGAAATGAACTTGCGCTCGCGGGTGCGGTTCAGCGCAAAGAGAAGGCTGGTTCCGGCGCAAAACTTCCATGGTGCTATTTTCCAGTTTTAGAAAGCAATTGCGCCATTGACCAGGAAAAAAACAGTCTAAAGACAGTGGCGCGTTGCGCGTTAGTGATGTGGTATTTTAAGGGCGCGTGCTTGGCCATAATGTTGACGCGCATCCACTTTGATTCTCTAATATAAACAGATGCAGCAGTTTTCATTTTTGCAAATCATACATTATTACAAGGAAAAATATTAACACACGAGGGAAATCATTGTTGTGTACTGTGAAGATGTGAAAAAGATCTATCTAGATTAAAAATAAAAAAAAATCTAGATTAGGCTACACATTTACTACCCAAATAATACGCCTGTTTAACCGAAGCTAATTTGGGTGGGTTTCTCCCATCATCCCCAATGTCACTTCTCTGTGTTTTACAGCCCTGACGAGAACGTCGGTTTCCTCGGCTGTGAACTGCTCCTGGCGTGCGCCGGCAAATCCGCCGTTATAATAGCGATCCGCCATGGAACAAGCGCGCCGGCTCTTAAAGGGAATGTGAGAGGACGCTCTGATTGGTTTATTTCACGTTACGCCCAAACCACACCTATGAATAATGAAGCTACTTCAGACCAACCCCTTTTAGATTTGCGTCGGGCGCAAGAGTCATTTTTCCCGCCGGGAAAATAGCAACTGCGCCGGGATCCGCCCACAAAGTTACTTGCGCTTTGCACTTTGACACTTGCGTTTCAGATCGTCAAAATAGGGCCCTTGATCTCTCTCGCGCACTATTGCTCGCGACCAGACACACTTGATCTCTCTCGCGCACTATTGCTCGCGCCCAGACACACTTGATCTCTCTCGCGCACTATTGCTCGCGCCCAGACACACTCGGTCTCTCTCGCGCACTATTGCTCGCGCCCAGACACACTTGATCTCTCTCGCGCACTATTGCTCGCGGCCAGACACACTCGGTCTCTCTCGCGCACTATTGCTCGCGCCCAGACACACTTGATCTCTCTCGCGCACTATTGCTCGCGACCAGACACACTCGATCTCTCTCGCGCACTATTGCTCGCGCACAGACACACTCGGTCTCTCTCGCGCACTATCGCTCGCGCGCAGACACACTCGGTCTCTGTCGTGCACTATTGCTCGCGCCCAGACACACTCGGTCTCTCTCGCGCACTATTGCTCGCGCCCAGACACACTCGATCTCTCTCGCGCACTTTTGCTCGCGCGCAGACACACTCGATCTCTCTCGTGCATTATTGCTCGCGCCCAGACACACTCGATCTATCTCGTGCACTATTGCTCGCGCGCAGACACACTCGGTCTCTCTCGCGCACTATTGCTCGCGCCCAGACACACTCGGTCTCTCTCGCGCACTATTGCTCGCGCCCAGACACACTCGGTCTCTCTCACGCACTATCGCTCGCGCCCAGACACACTCGATCTCTCTCGCGCACTATCGCTCGCGCCCAGACACACTCGGTCTCTCTCGTGCACTATCGCTCGCGCCCAGACACACTCGGTCTCTCTCGTGCACTATCGCTCGCGCCCAGACACACTCGGTCTCTCTCGTGCACTATCGCTCGCGCCCAGACACACTCGGTCTTTGTCGCGCACTTTTGCTCGCGCGCAGACACACTCGGTCTCTCTCGCGCACTATTGCTCGCGACCAGACACACTCGATCTTTCTCGCGCACTATTGCTCGCGCGCAGACACACTCGGTCTCTCTCGCGCACTATCGCTCGCGCGCAGACACACTCGGTCTCTGTCGTGCACTATCGCTCGCGCCCAGACACACTCGGTCTCTCTCGTGCACTATCGCTCGCGCCCAGACACACTCGGTCTCTCTCGTGCACTATCGCTCGCGCCCAGACACACTCGGTCTTTGTCGCGCACTTTTGCTCGCGCGCAGACACACTCGGTCTCTCTCGCGCACTATTGCTCGCGCCCAGACACACTCGATCTCTCTCGCGCACTTTTGCTCGCGCGCAGACACACTCGATCTCTCTCGTGCACTATTGCTCGCGCCCAGACACACTCGATCTATCTCGTGCACTATTGCTCGCGCGCAGACACACTCGGTCTCTCTCGCGCACTATTGCTCGCGCCCAGACACACTCGGTCTCTCTCGCGCACTATTGCTCGCGCCCAGACACACTCGGTCTCTCTCACGCACTATCGCTCGCGCCCAGAC
Organism: Phoxinus phoxinus; assembly: GCF_949152265.1. Lineage (NCBI taxonomy): Eukaryota > Metazoa > Chordata > Actinopteri > Cypriniformes > Leuciscidae > Phoxinus > Phoxinus phoxinus. Next base: position 44,420,729 of record NC_136879.1, read on the forward strand.
ACACTCGATCTCTCTCGCGCACTATCGCTCGCGCCCAGACACACTCGGTCTCTCTCGTGCACTATCGCTCGCGCCCAGACACACTCGGTCTCTGTCGTGCACTATAGCTCGCGCCCAGACACACTCGGTCTTTGTCGCGCACTTTTGCTCGCGCGCAGACACACTCGGTCTCTCTCGCGCACTATCGCTCGCGCGCAGACACACTCGATCTCTCTCGCGCACTATTGCTCGCGCCCAGACACACTCGATCTCTCTCGCGCACTATTGCTCGCGCGCAGACACACTCGGTCTCTCTCGCGCACTATTGCTCGTGGGCAGACACACTCGATCTCTCTCGCGCACTTTTGCTCGCGCGCAGACACACTCGGTCTCTCTCGCGCACTTTTGCTCGCGCGCAGACACACTCGGTCTCTCTCGCGCACTATTGCTCGCGCCCAGACACACTCGATCTCTCTCGCGCACTATTGCTCGCGGGCAGACACACTCGATCTCTCTCGCGCACTATCGCTCGCACGCAGACACACTCGGTCTCTCTCGCGCACTATTGCTCGCACGCAGACACACTCGATCTCTCTCGCGCACTATTGCTCGCACGCAGACACACTTGATCTCTCTCGCGCACTATCGCTCGCGCCCAGACACACACGATCTCTCTCGCGCACTATTGCTCGCGCCCAGACACACTCCATCTCTCTCGCGCACTATCGCTCGCGCGCAGACACACTCGGTCTCTCTCGCGCACTATTGCTCGCGCCCAGACACACTCGGTCTCTCTCGCGCACTATTGCTCGCGCCCAGACACACTCGGTCTCTCTCGCGCACTATTGCTCGCGCGCAGACACACTCGGTCTCTCTCGCGCACTATTGCTCGCGCGCAGACACACTCGGTCTCTCTCGCGCACTATTGCTCTCGCGCAGACACACTCGGTCTCTCTCGCGCACTATTGCTCGCGCGCAGACACACTCGGTCGCTCTCGCGCGCAGACACCATCGGTCTCTCTCGCGCAATATTGCTCGAGCGCAGACACACTCGGTCTCTATCGTGCACTATTGCTCGCGCGCAGACACACTCGGTCTCTCTCGCGCGCAGACACACTCGGTCTCTCTCGCGCGCAGACACCCTCGGTCTCTCTCGCGCACTATTGCTCGCACGCAGACACACTCGGTCTCTCTCGCGCGCAGACACCCTCGGTCTCTCTCGCGCGCAGACACCCTCGGTCTCTCTCGCGCACTATTGCTCGCACGCAGACACACTCGATCTCTCTCGCGCACTATTGCTCGCGCGCAGACACACTCGATCTCTCTCGCTCACTATTGCTCGAGCGCAGACACACTCGGTCTCTGTCGCACACTATCGCTCGCGCGCAGACACACTCGGTCTCTCTCGCGCACTATTGCTCGCGGGCAGACACACTCGGTCTCCCTCGCGCACTATTGCTCGCGCGCAGACACACTCGATCTCTCTCGCTCACTATTGCTCGAGCGCAGACACACTCGATCTCTCTCGCACACTATCGCTCGCGCGCAGACACACTCGGTCTCTCTCTTGCGCACTATTGCTCGCGGGCAGACACACTCGGTCTCTCTCGCGCACTATTGCTCGTGGGCAGACACACTCGATCTCTCTCGCGCACTATTTCTCGCGCGCAGACACACTCGGTCTCTCGCGCACTATTGCTCGCGGGCAGACACACTCGATCTCTCTCGCGCACTATCGCTCGCACGCAGACACACTCGGTCTCTGTCGTGCACTATTGCTCGCGCGCAGACACACTCGATCTCTCTCGCACACTATTGCTCGCGCGCAGACACACTCGATCTCTCTCGCACACTATTGCTCGCGCCCAGACACACTCGATCTCTCTCGCACACTATTGCTCGCGCCCAGACACACTCGATCTCTCTCGCGCACTATCGCTTGCGCCCAGACACACCCGATCTCTCTCGCGCACTATTGCTCGCGGGCAGACACACTCGATCTCTCTCACGCACTATTGCTCGCGGGCAGACACACTCGATCTCTTTCGCGCACTATTGCTCGCGGGCAGACACACTCGGTCTCTCTCACGCACTATTGCTCGCGCCCAGACACACTCGGTCTCTCTCGCGCACTATTGCTCGCGCCCAGACACACTCGGTCTCTGTCGTGCACTATTGCTCGCGCCCAGACACACTTGATCTCTCTCGCGCACTATTGCTCGCGGGCAGACACACTCGATCTCTCTCGCGCACTATTGCTCGCGGGCAGACACACTCGATCTCTCTCGCACACTATCGCTCGCGCGCAGACACACTCGGTCTCTCTCGCGCACTATTGCTCGCGGGCAGACACACTCGGTCTCTCTCGCGCACTATTGCTCGTGGGCAGACACACTCGATCTCTCTCGCGCACTATCGCTCGCGCGCAGACACACTCGGTCTCTCGCGCACTATTGCTCGCGTATCTTGCACCCAGCGCAATTGACTTTGAACACCGACGCATGTATCATTCCTATTTTGCACCCGCGCACAGCGGACTTTTCCCTCCACAGACGCACGTCGGTAAATTAGGGAATGAACTTGCGCTCGCGGGGGCGGATCAGCGCAAAGAGGAGGCGTGTTCCGGCGCAAAACTTCCATGGTGCTATTTTCCAGTTTTAGAAAGCAATAGCGCCACTGACCAGGAAAAAAACAGTCTAAAGACAGTGGCGCGTTGCGCGTTAGTGATGTGGTATTTTAAGGGCGCGTGCTTGGCCATAATGTAGCGTGTTAACGCGCATCCACTTTGATTCTCTAATAATTATAAACAGACGCAGCAGTTTTCATTTTTGCAAATCATACATTATTACAAGGAAAAATATTAACACACGAGGGAGGTTGTGTCCGTGAAGATGTTAAAAAGATCTATCTAGATAAAAAAAAAAAAAACTAGATTAGGCTACACATTTACCCGAATTATACGCCTGTTTAACCGAAGCTAATTTGGGTGGGTTTCTCCCATCATCCCCAGTGTCACTTCTCTGTGTTTTACGGTCCTGACGAGAACATCGGTTTCCTCGGCTGTGAACCGCTCCTGGCGTGCGCTGGCAAATCCGCCGTTATAATAGCAATCCGCCGTGGAACAAGCGCGCCGGCTCTTAAAGGGAATGTGAGAGGACGCTCTGATTGGTTTATGTCACGTTACGCCCAAACCACACCTATGAATAATGAAGCTACTTCAGACCAACCCCTTTTAGATTTGCGCTGGGCGCAAGAGTCGTTTATCCGCCGGGAAAATAGCAACAGCGCCGGGATCCGCCCACAAAGTTACTTGCGCTTTGCGCTTTGACACTTGCGTTTCAGATCGTTAAAATAGGGCCCTCGGTCTCTGTCGTGCACTATTGCTCGCGGGCAGACACACTCGATCTCTCTCGCGCACTATTGCTCGCGGGCAGACACACTCGTTCTCTCTCGCGCACTATCGCTCGCACGCAGACACACTCGGTCTCTCTCGCGCACTATTGCTCGCACTCAGACACACTCGATCTCTCTCGCGCACTATTGCTCGCGGGCAGACACACTCGATCTCTCTCGCGCACTATCGCTCGCGCCCAGACACACTCGATCTCTCTCGCGCACTATTGCTCGCACGCAGACACACTCGATCTCTCTCGCGCACTATCGCTCGCGCCCAGACACACACGATCTCTCTCGCGCACTATCGCTCGCGCGCAGACACACTCGGTCTCTCTCGCGCACTATTGCTCGCGCCCAGACACACTCGGTCTCTCTCGCGCACTATTGCTCGAGCGCAGACACCCTCGGTCTCTCTTGCGCACTATTGCTCGAGCGCAGACACACTCGGTCTCTCTCGTGCACTATTGCTCGCGCGCAGACACACTCGGTCTCTCTCGCGCACTATCGCTCGCGCGCAGACACACTCGGTCTCTCTCGCGCACTATTGCTCGCGCCCAGACACACTCGGTCTCTCTCGCGCACTATTGCTCGCGCCCAGACACACTCGGTCTCTCTCGCGCACTATTGCTCGAGCGCAGACACCCTCGGTCTCTCTTGCGCACTATTGCTCGAGCGCAGACACACTCGGTCTCTCTCGTGCACTATTGCTCGCGCGCAGACACACTCGGTCTCTCTCGCGCGCAGACACCCTCGGTCTCTCTCGCGCACTATTGCTCGCGCGCAGACACACTCGGTCTCTCTCGCGCACTATTGCTCGCACGCAGACACACTCGGTCTCTCTCGCGCGCAGACACCCTCGGTCTCTCTCGCGCACTATTGCTCGCGCGCAGACACACTCGGTCTCTCTCGCGCGCAGACACCCTCGGTATCTCTCGCGCACTATTGCTCGCGCGCAGACACACTCGATCTCTCTCGCTCACTATTGCTCGCGCGCAGACACACTCGGTCTCTCTCGCGCACTATTGCTCGCGCGCAGACACACTCGGTCGCTCTCGCGCGCAGACACCCTCGGTCTCTCTCGCGCACTATTGCTCGAGCGCAGACACACTCGGTCTCTCTCGTGCACTATTGCTCGCGCGCAGACACACTCGGTCTCTCTCGCGCGCAGACACACTCGGTCTCTCTCGCGCGCAGACACCCTCGGTCTCTCTCGCGCACTATTGCTCGCACGCAGACACACTCGGTCTCTCTCGCGCGCAGACACCCTCGGTCTCTCTCGCGCGCAGACACCCTCGGTCTCTCTCGCGCACTATTGCTCGCACGCAGACACACTCGATCTCTCTCGCGCACTATTGCTCGCGCGCAGACACACTCGATCTCTCTCGCTCACTATTGCTCGAGCGCAGACACACTCGGTCTCTGTCGCACACTATCGCTCGCGCGCAGACACACTCGGTCTCTCTCGCGCACTATTGCTCGCGGGCAGACACACTCGGTCTCCCTCGCGCACTATTGCTCGCGCGCAGACACACTCGATCTCTCTCGCTCACTATTGCTCGAGCGCAGACACACTCGATCTCTCTCGCACACTATCGCTCGCGCGCAGACACACTCGGTCTCTCTCGCGCACTATTGCTCGCGGGCAGACACACTCGGTCTCTCTCGCGCACTATTGCTCGTGGGCAGACACACTTGATCTCTCTCGCGCACTATCGCTCGCGCGCAGACACACTCGGTCTCTCGCGCACTATTGCTCGCGGGCAGACACACTCGATCTCTCTCGCGCACTATCGCTCGCACGCAGACACACTCGGTCTCTGTCGTGCACTATTGCTCGCGCGCAGACACACTCGATCTCTCTCGCACACTATTGCTCGCGCGCAGACACACTCGATCTCTCTCGCACACTATTGCTCGCGCCCAGACACACTCGATCTCTCTCGCACACTATCGCTTGCGCCCAGACACACTCGATCTCTCTCGCACACTATTGCTCGCGCCCAGACACACTCGATCTCTGTCGCACACTATTGCTCGCGCCCAGACACACTCGATCTCTCTCGCACACTATTGCTCGCGCCCAGACACACTCGATCTCTCTCGCACACTATTGCTCGCGCCCAGACACACTCGATCTCTGTCGCACACTATTGCTCGCGCCCAGACACACTCAATCTCTCTCGCGCACTATCGCTTGCGCCCAGACACACCCGATCTCTCTCGCGCACTATTGCTCGCGGGCAGACACACTCGATCTCTCTCACGCACTATTGCTCGCGGGCAGACACACTCGATCTCTTTCGCGCACTATTGCTCGCGGGCAGACACACTCGGTCTCTCTCACGCACTATTGCTCGCGCCCAGACACACTCGGTCTCTGTCGTGCACTATTGCTCGCGCCCAGACACACTTGATCTCTCTCGCGCACTATTGCTCGCGGGCAGACACACTCGATCTCTCTCGCGCACTATTGCTCGCGGGCAGACACACTCGATCTCTCTCGCACACTATCGCTCGCGCGCAGACACACTCGGTCTCTCTCGCGCACTATTGCTCGCGGGCAGACACACTCGGTCTCTCTCGCGCACTATTGCTCGTGGGCAGACACACTCGATCTCTCTCGCGCACTATCGCTCGCGCGCAGACACACTCGGTCTCTCGCGCACTATTGCTCGCGTATCTTGCACCCAGCGCAATTGACTTTGAACACCGACGCATGTATCATTCCTATTTTGCACCCGCGCACAGCGGACTTTTCCCTCCACAGACGCACGTCGGTAAATTAGGGAATGAACTTGCGCTCGCGGGGGCGGATCAGCGCAAAGAGGAGGCGTGTTCCGGCGCAAAACTTCCATGGTGCTATTTTCCAGTTTTAGAAAGCAATAGCGCCACTGACCAGGAAAAAAACAGTCTAAAGACAGTGGCGCGTTGCGCGTTAGTGATGTGGTATTTTAAGGGCGCGTGCTTGGCCATAATGTAGCGTGTTAACGCGCATCCACTTTGATTCTCTAATAATTATAAACAGACGCAGCAGTTTTCATTTTTGCAAATCATACATTATTACAAGGAAAAATATTAACACACGAGGGAGGTTGTGTCCGTGAAGATGTTAAAAAGATCTATCTAGATAAAAAAAAAAAAAACTAGATTAGGCTACACATTTACCCGAATTATACGCCTGTTTAACCGAAGCTAATTTGGGTGGGTTTCTCCCATCATCCCCAGTGTCACTTCTCTGTGTTTTACGGTCCTGACGAGAACGTCGGTTTCCTCGGCTGTGAACCGCTCCTGGCGTGCGCTGGCAAATCCGCCGTTATAATAGCAATCCGCCGTGGAACAAGCGCGCCGGCTCTTAAAGGGAATGTGAGAGGACGCTCTGATTGGTTTATGTCACGTTACGCCCAAACCACACCTATGAATAATGAAGCTACTTCAGACCAACCCCTTTTAGATTTGCGCTGGGCGCAAGAGTCGTTTATCCGCCGGGAAAATAGCAACAGCGCCGGGATCCGCCCACAAAGTTACTTGCGCTTTGCGCTTTGACACTTGCGTTTCAGATCGTTAAAATAGGGCCCTCGGTCTCTGTCGTGCACTATTGCTCGCGGGCAGACACACTCGATCTCTCTCGCGCACTATTGCTCGCGGGCAGACACACTCGTTCTCTCTCGCGCACTATCGCTCGCACGCAGACACACTCGGTCTCTCTCGCGCACTATTGCTCGCACTCAGACACACTCGATCTCTCTCGCGCACTATTGCTCGCGGGCAGACACACTCGATCTCTCTCGCGCACTATCGCTCGCGCCCAGACACACTCGATCTCTCTCGCGCACTATCGCTCGCGCCCAGACACACACGATCTCTCTCGCGCACTATCGCTCGCGCGCAGACACACTCGGTCTCTCTCGCGCACTATTGCTCGCGCCCAGACACACTCGGTCTCTCTCGCGCACTATTGCTCGCGCCCAGACACACTCGGTCTCTCTCGCGCACTATTGCTCGAGCGCAGACACCCTCGGTCTCTCTTGCGCACTATTGCTCGAGCGCAGACACACTCGGTCTCTCTCGTGCACTATTGCTCGCGCGCAGACACACTCGGTCTCTCTCGCGCGCAGACACCCTCGGTCTCTCTCGCGCACTATTGCTCGCGCGCAGACACACTCGGTCTCTCTCGCGCACTATTGCTCGCACGCAGACACACTCGGTCTCTCTCGCGCGCAGACACCCTCGGTCTCTCTCGCGCACTATTGCTCGCGCGCAGACACACTCGGTCTCTCTCGCGCGCAGACACCCTCGGTATCTCTCGCGCACTATTGCTCGCGCGCAGACACACTCGATCTCTCTCGCTCACTATTGCTCGCGCGCAGACACACTCGGTCTCTCTCGCGCACTATTGCTCGCGCGCAGACACACTCGGTCTCTCTCGCGCGCAGACACCCTCGGTCTCTCTCGCGCACTATTGCTCGAGCGCAGACACACTCGGTCTCTCTCGCGCGCAGACACCCTCGGTCTCTCTCGCGCACTATTGCTCGCACGCAGACACACTCGGTCTCTCTCGCGCGCAGACACCCTCGGTCTCTCTCGCGCACTATTGCTCGCGCGCAGACACACTCGATCTCTCTCGCTCTCTATTGCTCGCGCGCAGACACACTCGGTCTCTCTCGCGCACTATTGCTCGCGCGCAGACACACTCGGTCTCTCTCGCACACTATTGCTCGCGCGCAGACACACTCGGTCTCTCTCGCGCGCAGACACCCTCGGTCTCTCTCGCGCACTATTGCTCGCGCGCAGACACACTCGATCTCTCTCGCTCACTATTGCTCGCGCGCAGACACACTCGGTCTCTCTCGCGCACTATTGCTCGCGCGCAGACACACTCGGTCTCTCTCGCGCACTATTGCTCGCGCGCAGATACACTCGGTCTCTCACATGCACTATTGCTCGAGCGCAGACACACTCGGTCTCTCTCGCGCAGTTCGCTTCGCTTTTGTCCAGTCCGGCAAAACATTCTAGTTTCTACATCTAGAAACTAAGCTGTGCGGTTCAGGGAACAACTCTGATTATTGGCTCGTCATGGAGCCAGCGCTAGATTGGCTTTGCAAAAAAATTAATTGTGCAGCCCTACTATAATCTTCCGACTGTTTTTGACTAATGTTTTTAGTGCATTTTTGTATTTCACACTAAGATTTCCAAACCAGCAGATAATGGAAAAGGACAACACTGGCTCTATATAAGACTTGTAGAATAATTCCATCAGAGTTTTGTCTATGTTAAATGATCTTAATTTTCTAAGACAGTAAAGGCGCTGCTGTCCCTTTTTGCACAGGGCCTCTGTGTTCAAATCAAACCTCAATTTTTTATCAATAATTGTTCCGAGATATTTATAACTATCCACTCATTCAACCTTATTGTTCTTAACAAATGTGTCTTGGGAAGGATGTGTTTGTATTCTAAAATCAATACTCTTTTGTCTTAGATACATTAATCTGCAAACAGGTATCATCACACCACTTCACAAAATCATCAACCACTGGACCATGGCACGTTTCATTTTCTTGAGACTTACAATAACTGGGTCGTCTGCAAATTTTAAAAAGACAATCATTTGTATATAAAATATACAATAAGGGAGACAAAACACATCCCTGAGGAGAACCTGTAGATGTTGTCAGGGGGGCTGAAAGACTACCATTTACTCTCACTCTCTGAGTTCGTTCAGTTAAAAAATCTAAGACCCAACCTACCAAGTTAAGATCAAGACTAAAATTAGTAATTAACTTCAAATTAAACTTCAAACAGTCAATAAATAAGAGCTTTGCATGAGTCTTACTACCCTCCAGGTGCTGCAATACCATGTTTAGTAGAGTTGCTGTTGCATCTTCGACACCTCGCTTTGTTCTATATGCGAACTGAAGAGGGTCTAACAAATCCTTAGTTTTGTCTAATAATTCTTCTTTTACTAATTTCTCAAAGCGTTTCATTATAAGGGATGTTAATGCTATCGGCCTAAGGTCAAGTTTTGGAACTATCTGGAGGGCAATTGATCTTTGAAAGTTGTTACAAAACACTGGCGCCAATTGTTCTGCACAGACCTTAATTAAACACCCTCCGATTTTATCTGGACCAGGGGCCGTATTCACAAAGAATTTTATCTTACCACTAGGAGTACTCCTAAATCGCACTAAAAGATTTTAGCTAGGAGTGTTCTCTTAAAAGTTATTCACAACGCCTTTCAGACCTACTCTTAGTAAGGAAAAATGACAACTCCTAAACTAAGAGTGAGTCTTCGTTGCTATGGATGACGTCAATTCTCATGCACGAGCTTCCTCGCAATGATCACGGTGATTGGTTGTTAGATGACAGGGCCATGCGAACCATAACACAGACGCACCAAATCATGGAATTACGACATCTAAATATGTCTGTGTCCTACATAAAATAATAATAATAATGTCATCGAAATGCAAATAAAATGACATGTTTGTGCAGGCCCCAGTGAAGTGTGATTCTAAAAAGGCAGAGAGAGAGAGAGAGAAAAGTTGTGAATTAAATTAAATTAAATCAAGGTAGCCTAATACCCTAATGAAAACCGCTACTTGCCTAATAATGAAAAATGACACTTGCATTAACACTTGCTTGGTTAATTGACAAGGAAAAGACTTAAAGCAAGGAAATGTTGCTCCTATTGAATTAATGTAATAGTTGAATGACGGTGGATTATGAACTTGCCAAAACAGAAAAGAAAGCCCAACTGGACGCAGGATCAGTTACTGCTGCTGGCCCAGTTGGTGCTGAAAAAAAAAAAAAAAACATAATAAAAGGGAAATTCGGCACTGGGATACAACATCGAGAATTGTGAAGTTTGCATCGAACACAATCTGGGTATTGATGGAGTGTGTTTTCTTTCTATTCACAAACACGTCCTCATCCTGACGTGGTGCAATTATTTTAATATGTGTCGATCCGTCTATAGCAAAGACCACTCCGGGCGCACCGGCAATATCCATAAAGCTGGCTTTGTTTCTTTGGAGTTGGGTTGGCGAATGTCCGGAAAACTTATGAACTGTCGAATAATATGGGGTCTACAGAGTGCATTGATGGTTTGGTGGATGGATCTGCTTACCGATGGCTGGGATATCGCTATATCGTCGGCATTACACAATTGCATTTTCCCCGTTGCCAGGTAGCGAAGTGTTATCAAACATTTAAATTCGGCACTGATTGGGTTGTTGCGATTAGTTGGCGCTGTTATTGCGTCCCTCACAAGATCCACAACAATCAGTATTCCGGGTAAGGCGGTATCTTTGTAATAACTCCGTGTCATTGAGTGTCTCCAACACACTGTGTCGCGCGGCGATTTTAAGATCCTTTGTGAATAGGTCTTAGTGAGTTAGGAGTCCTCTCGACTTCTTTTAAGCTGTCCCAGACTTAGGTGCTACTTTTAGGCCTAAAATGCTTCGTGAATTACTCTTAGTGAAAAAAATTAGGAGTCCTAAAGTTAGGAGTGACACGCCCATTATTTTTAGGAGTTGCTCCTAAATTCGCCTGTTAGGAGCTACTTTTAGCCTTAAAATTCTTTGTGAATACGGCCCCAGGGCTTTTTCTAACATTACAACCCTTGAAGACTTTCATTACAGACAATTCATCAAAGAAGTTATAAGCACAACCATAACTCGTTTTAGATTTCATAGACTCTATCGCTGGACCAAAATCAGGCACATCAAATCGTAAATAAAACTTATTTAAGTCCTCTGCCAGCTGACTACTAGAGTCATACTCTGGTAATTGAACTTTCTTGATCTCACACCCCTTAGTTCCAGTTATAAGCGTCATCCCCTTCCAAACAGACCCCAAGTTGTTCATACTCAACTCTTTCTCAAGCTTTATTTTGTAATTTAACTTTGCTTTTCTCACTTCTGTTTTTATTTCCTTTTGCAGTTCAAGTTTTTTAGCCAAGTTACCCTCATGAAATGCTTTACATTTCTAGTACATAAGTGCTTTGAAGGAATTTGTGAACCATGGCTTATTGTTTGGGAATATTTTAACAGACTTGCGGGGATAAGCATCTCTTCACAGAGGGAGATATAGTTACTAGTGACATCTGTAAGTTCATCTATACTCGAGCAAGAGTCATAAAAAACATCCCAGTCCATACACTCCAGACATCCCTGCAAAGATGCAGTAGACTCCTCGGACCACAAGCTGATGTTCTTAATCTGTGGCCGTACTCTTCTTAAAACAGTTTTATATACAGGGACAAGTAGGACAGTATTATGATCCGCCGACTAGGGCTGAACGATACATCGAATTTTCATCGTCATCGCGATATGAACTCCCGCGATGAACACATCGCAACAAACAGCCTGACACGATGAATAATGCCTGGTTCAGATTAGCACTACACGTTTTTGACTCCTAAAATCTTGTCGTGGACAAGAAACATGTCAGACTACACGTTGCTCTCCGACCAGTCATCGCGTGCCGTCACACACACACATTACTCGCAAACATTCACTCGCACGCACAGACACACAAACACACACACACACACTCACTGTCCCTCGCTCACTCGCTCGCTCACTCACGCACGCACACACACACACACACACATACACTCACACGCTCACTGGCGCACACACACACACTCACTGTTGCACTCACTCACGTCTCGCCTCGCTCACATATTCAACTCGTCGTGGAGGACCGTTAAATAATTAAACATGCTATAGTCTTTCTGTCGTGAAGCATCGCAGATGCGATGTAGTTTGTCGCCCACTCCCGACGCCCGTTGTCGTTATTACGAATCTCCACGACACCCATACGTCAAACAGATCGTGCCAAAATCGCGCTAAAATCGTGTATTCTGAACCAGGCAGGTAATAAACGTTTGACCTATCACGCAAAGAACCTATTAAAGCACTAAGACATGGGAACAGTATAGTTAACAATCACATTTATCGCAAGTCATATCGTCATCGCAATATTAAACAATGTTATCGCACATCGCAGCTTTTCCTCATATCGTGCAGCCCTACCGCCGACCCCACTGGAGGCTGAATAAAAGACTTATATGCATCCTTACGCTGGGTTCACACCGGACGCAGAAGCGGCGCGGAACGGAGGCCGCTTCCTTTCGGCGGCCATGTTAACCTATGGCGTCTTCACGTGCCGTGAAGCGCCAGTTTCGGGGTCTGGTCTATTTTTTGTGCGAGCCGCGAGTGATCCGCGTCAAGAAGACACAAACAAACAGGGAAACAGCGAGAGAGAGAGGCAAGCAGGAGTTGATGAGGGAAAATGGATGATGTCATATTAATCGTTGAAGTGGAGAAGTACAGGGAGAATAGATTTAATACATTTGAAGAGAGGATGCATATTTCAACAGTATATCTACACTACTACAGTCTACCATATTCTCTCTCTGGCTGCGTGTGTGTCTCGACAGTGGATTAATAAAAGAAGTGTACAAACTTCTTGGTTACAGAAACATGGTGTATTAATTTTATGAGGTTATTTACTTACCCATGATGTAAAAAATAGGTTCCGTGTCCGGTGTGAACCCAGCTTTAATTGATCCATAACAGAGGTCAAGAGTTGTATTATGACGTGTGGGGCAAGACACGTATTGATAAAAATTCCACAAACACTGCTTCATGGAACACTTATTAAAATCGCCCAGAATCAGGTTTGGTGCATCTGGAGTAATAGCTTGCAGTCTATGCACAACACTCCCAAGGGTCTCTACTACATTTGCTTCATTTGCTCTCGAATGTATGTAGACCACTGTAATAAAAAGTTGAGGGAATTCGCGTGGCATGTATTGTGGTCTGAGTGATACAGAGAGCAGTTCAAGGTCTTTAGTGCACACGCTCTCTGCACCATGCTTGGTTTATATACAAACAAACGCCTCCACCTTGTTTTTTACCCGTAACTAAAGGACAACGATCCGTACGAAAAGGAGTGCCTAAACCGTCGATAATCACGGAGTTATCAGGGTCGCTACTTTTTAGCCACGATTCAGTGAAAGCCATAATACAAACATCTTTATAGGCATGTTGGAAACGTACCGTTGCTTGCAGTTCATCAATCTTGCTCCTAAGGGACTGGACGTTGGCCATGACGATTGACGGGAGAGGAATCCGGTTTGGACGTAGCTTTCTCAGCCTCACCCGTACCCCTCCTTTCTTCCCTCTCTTCCGCATTTTCCGAGGGTTTCGATCTTGAGTGGTAAATGATCCCGTATTATTATGAACACCGTTTCCATGCGGCGGGCATTTGTCCACAGGATAACGAACATTGTAAGGCCGATGCCACTGAAGAAGAAACTCTTTGCCATACTGAATCCTCACCGGCTGTTTAACAGGTGATGGATCCAGACACGCGAGAAGTAGGGATATAGCCCACAGTAGGACAATAAACAGCACATCCATTTGACAAACTCGTCCTCGTTGGACGTTATTTAACGACAAAGTCGCAACATACTCAAACAAACAAACTTTAGACAACAAGCACGCGACAGACAAGTCAGTTTAGGTCCTGTTTCTGCTGCTGGTCGCCACGTGCGTAGCGCCCTGTCTCACTCTCTCTCACTCACTCACTCACTCACTCACTCACTCACTCACTCACTCACTCACTCACTCACTCTCACTCACTCACTCACTCACTCACTCACTCACTCACTCACTCACTCACTCACTCACTCTCACTCACTCACTCACTCACTCACTCACTCACTCACTCTCTCACTCACTCACTCACTCACTCACTCTCTCTCACTCTCTCACTCTCTCACTCTCTCTCACTCACTCACTCTCTCACTCACTCACTCACTCACTCACTCTCTCTCACTCACTCACTCACTCACTCTCTCACACTCTCTCTCACTCACTCTCTCTCACTCACTCACTCACTCACTCACTCTCACTCTCTCTCTCTCTCTCACTCACTCACTCACTCACTCACTCACTCACACTCTCTCTCACTCACTCACTCTCACACACACACTCACACACACACACACACACACTCTCTCTCACTCACTCTCACACACACACTCTCTCTCACTCACACACACACACACTCACTTTCTCTCTCTCGCTCTGTGATCTTTAAGAATTGCGCTTCTACAATATTGTGATTCGATATTGCAATGTATTACGATTTATTTTTAAATTTGTGCCAAGTTTCTATCAAAAGCTGATTTACTTTATTGTGACCGTAGACATCAGTGTTTATATCTGAACTTTACATTTTTATCCCAGTGCTTCTATGATCATTTGAACTATTGTATCACAGAAATAATGATTCTATTATGAGGTTTAAAAGACCTTTTGTGAATGTTGCGATATGATTTTGTCAAAGGTTTAATAGACAGAGGAATGTAAAGAAGATCGTGTGTGTGTGTGTGTGTGTGTGTGTGTGTGTGTGTGTGTGTGTGTGTGTGTGTGTGTGTGTGTGTGTGTGTGTGTGTGAATGGAGATCACAGTATTGTAAAGATGAATCGTGCAGCTCTACTGTCGTATCTCTCTCTCAGCACATGAGCAGCGCGAGGGCTTTTCAGTGCGTTCAGTCTCACGCCGCTTCCACACGTCCACTTGAAATGGATATTACGACACTCATAGATAACGACAAGTTTCATCCTCTGTGGAACAAGAGTGGCTAACACACTAATAGTGGCTAACTTCTGTCAACCTCGTCTTTAAGCAAGGACAAAACTAAAGCAATTTAATTTGAATCAATATCGATTCTGGAATAAAACCAAATCTATCCAAAATATTGCGATAGTTTGGTGAATTACATTTTTCTCCCAGTCCTAACACACACACAAGTTCCTTAAAATGTTCACACACACACACACACACACGTTAGGTTTCCATGTTCTATGGGGACTTTCCATCGAAATAATGATTTTTATACTGTACAAACTGTATATTTATTCCTAACTGATGTAATTTACCAACATGAACTAATGAGTATTTGTATATATTTAATATTGACAGCATTATGTTATTTATTTTGTAAGTGTAATGTTTATCTGTGGATATGGGCTTAATGTGTGTCATTGTTCTCTACAGGTTGAGTAAGTGTGGTGTCACAGATGAAGGTTGTGCTGCTCTGGCTTCAGCTCTGAGATCAAACCCCTCACACCTGAGAAAACTGGATCTGTCTGAGAATAATCTAGGAGACTCAGGAGTGAAGCTGATCTCTGCTGTACTGGCGAATCCTCACTGTAAACTGGAGGAACTGTCGTAAGATCATCTCCACCATAAAGACTCGGAGTGAATAAGGATTAATATGTAGATAGTGTACACAATATATCTTTGGCGTAAACCCCATCCGGCGGTTCAGAGACAGATTCCTGCTCGACATTAACATTTACATCATTAGTTAATGAATAGTATATAAGCTGTAGTTAATATATTAAGAGACTATATACAAATAGTGAGTTCTTCATTCATTGTCACTGTAATTAACAAAGTGTTATTGTGTAATTAGCTCTTATGTAGGGCTGCAGCATCGATTATTTTAGTAATCGAGTATTCTGCTGATTATTCCATCGATTAATCGAGTAATCGGTTAAATAATTGTGGTAATAAAAGTAGATCCAAGAGAACAACAGCCTTTAAAATGACTTAAAATACAAATAGGTAACACTTTACAATATGGTTCATTAGTTAACTACCTTAGTTAACATATTAAGGATGAACAATACTTCTACAGCATTTATTAATCCTAGTTAATATGTATTTCAACATTTACTGATACATTAATCAAAGGTTGTATTTGTTAACATTAATGTACTGTGAACTAACATGAACAAACAATGAAACTAACATTAACAAAAATTAATAAATAAAGTTACAAATGTATTGTTCATTGTTAGTTCATGTTGGTTAATACATTAACTAATGTTAACTAATGAACCTTATTGTAAAGTGTTACCTAAATATATAATAACAAACAATAATTATTTGTTCAAATAAAGTATCAAATTAATCATATGGGTTTTATTGAACAACGCTGTTAAAATACACCATGTAAAATAAATGATATAAACATAACTGTACAACATACATTACGTAAAAACAAATGCCGACAGAGTGCGCCAACGGCCTGGTCACACTACTAAGGCATGATCAAATCCTTGTTTAATATTGGCCAAACTAAATTTAATTCAAATGTCAGCTTAATCTTTAATATCTGGTCTCTTCTGTACGATAGGGATGCAACAGCTGCTGTAATTCCTTGAAAAATAGCATGTGTACGTCAAAACATGCAAACTCAGTGCAAGGGTTAAACTTTTATTTTGAAATCGCGATGGACAACAATTAGAATATATTTCAGAAATATATTTATGTATTCTCCTGTGTTGGCGTATATTTATAAATGAGTTGCGTTACGAATCTTGTGAAATGGTGCACACTGCGTGCAGATGACCGTTATAAGCCACACAAACTCACAGCACACAGGTGTGTGTGTGTGTGTGTGTGTGTGTGTGTGTGTGTGTGTGTGTGTGTGTGTGTGTGTGTGTGTGTGTGTGTGTGTTTGTAATACGTTGTTAACACAGCATTATCTAACTCTTTACATAAGAGTAGGGCTGCAACGATTCCTCATAGTGGATCAATAAGGCTGTGATATGTGCAAAAAATATTTTACAAATATATGCGCTGGGAGGGTTTTTTTCCCCACAGAGAAGCATGACGTACACACACTCACAAACTCACTCACTCACTCACTCACTCACTCACCACTCACTCACTCACTCACTCACTCACTCACTCACTCACTCACTCACTCACTCACTCACTCACTCACTCACTCACTCTCTCACTCACTCTCTCACTCTCTCACTCACTCACTCACTCACTCACTCACTCACTCTCTCACTCACTCCTCTGCTCTCTCTCTGTCCCCACACACACACACACACACACACTCACTCACTCCTCTGCTCTCTCTCACTCACTCACTCACTCACTCACTCACTCACTCTCTCACTCACTCCTCTGCTCTCTCTCTGTCCCCACACACACACACACACACACACACTCACTCACTCCTCTGCTCTCTCTCTGTCCCACACACACACACACACACACACACACACACACACACACACACACACACACTCACTCACTCCTCTGCTCTCTCTCTGCCCCCCCCCCCCCCCACAAACACACACACACACACTCACTCCTCTGCTCTCTCTCTGTCCCCCCCCACACACACACACACACTCACTCCTCTGCTCTCTCTCTGTCCACACACACACACACACACACTCACTCCTCTGCTCTCTCTCTGTCCACACACACACACAGATTAAAAATCGAGTTGGTAGGTCAAATCGATTCATATTTTCAGAAAATCGATTTTTTTTTTTTTTTTTTATCCCCCTCTTCAGTATAGCGTATAATTAAGGCTGGGCGATAAATCTATTAACTCGAATGTGTAGTGTACGTCGATATGTTTGTATGAAAATCGGTTTTATCTATAATATCCGCAGACGCTCCTCTCTGGGCTCCCGTAGTTCCGGACGCGCTCAGCGCGTTTGCCATAGAGCTACACAAACAACATGGCAAATGAACAAGACCGCGGCTGCACAAGCACACCCGCCAACAACATTCACAAACTGAATCTGCAGAGCTGCCAACTCTCACGCATTCACTGTGAGACTCAGTTGTAGTTCAGACTCCACTGCTCAGCCGCAGTTGTCACTTTTCACTCGCTCTCACGCCACACATCCATTTTCTCACGCAGAGAAAATCGCGAAGCAAAGAGGACACTGACAGAGAAGGTTACGGTACTATTAATATAAAATAAATTCTCAGCTCTCAGATTCTGTCAATTTAATTACAAAATTCAAACAATAAACACCGTTTTGGTGCTTGTAAATGTGGCGTGACAGATCTCAGTTCAAGCGGCACGTGAAGCGATCATCTGTAACTACTAACTTAGTTAATATAAATAAACACGAATGATCAAGAGGTAATTTGAAAGATACAGTTCAACTTACCAAAATGTAATAAAAATGATCGATCAAGTGTTTTTCAACCGCGGACAGAGCAGTGGCGCCTCCAGAAATGTTTCATAGGGGTGGCCAGATGGGGCCACCTAAAATCTTGGGGTGGCACACCAAAACTATAAACCATAATTTCAGAATTGTATTCTACTGTTGTAGTAATTCCCATACGGAAATGTAATATATGACATATCCCTATATCGCTAGTGACGCCGTCATATATGTTAAATATAAGACAATATATTGCTATCACATATATACATATCTCTACATATATGTTGATATAGGTTTTTAACATATATATATTTGCCATATTAAATGAGTATATTGACATATATTAATATGATGTATATGATTATTATTTATATAATACTGTATGTTTTGACCATATATGTCACCGATATGTTTAATTTATATATGCCAAACTATTTACTATTTATTTCAAGTCTACAGATCAAGTCTACATATCCACATTTCATTTCAATTTCTATCTCATTTTCGAATCTTTTATAAATAAAATGTATTATTTATTATTATTTTACCTCTTCTTGACCAGCTCATAAAAACAAAACAAATACTACACAAATTCTATTTGAAAACTGATAATTATATATGTGACATGTATGTAAAAAAACACTATTATACATACATCAAATATATGGGCTGGATTTATATGTCAATTGTTCCATTTTCTAATAGGTTTTATATATGGGCATATATATGGGTATATATATTTTATATATGTGGATATATTTCATATACCTAGGCTATGTACATATATTACATTTCCGTATGGGATAAACCGGCCTGAAGAAAACTATCAGAAAGACTTAAGGAAACTCCTACTGATATACTTTGGTTTATTGTGTGATATTTAACGGACAGTGCATCACGTTGCATGAATTTCTTAAATGAAATAAACAGTTCACAAGCAGGTTAATAATAATACACACTCCATTTCATCATTGCAAATAACACATATGACTCGACTGACAAAACTAGGAACT
This sequence comes from Phoxinus phoxinus, assembly GCF_949152265.1. NCBI lineage: Eukaryota > Metazoa > Chordata > Actinopteri > Cypriniformes > Leuciscidae > Phoxinus > Phoxinus phoxinus. The sequence goes on from NC_136879.1 coordinate 44,440,130, forward strand.
AACAGACACATGAAGTAAACTTGTGTGTAGTTTATAAAGTCCAACCTTGCACTTGAAAACAATCTAAACTCTGTTATTATGACGCAGCTCTTATTGATGCGACTTACCAGCAGCGAGAGAATCGATTTAAATCGTAAATCGAATTTTTTGTGAAAATATGTCCTATTTTTTTTTTAGGACATATCGCCCAGCCCTAACACACACACACACACACACTCTCACTCCTCTGCTCTCTCTCTGTTCACACACACACACACACACACACACACACACACACACACACACACACACACACACACACACACACACACACTCCTCTGCTCTCTCTCTGTCCACACACACACACACACACACTCACTCACTCCTCTGCTCTCTCTCTGTCCACACACACACACACACACACACACACACACACTCCTCTGCTCTCTCTCTGTCCACACACACACACACACACTCTGCTCTCTCTCTCTCTCTCTCTCTCACACACACACACACACACTCCTCTGCTCTCTCTCACTCACACACACACACACACACACCTCTGCTCTCTCTCTCTCTCTCACACACACACACACACCTCTGCTCTCTCTCTCTCTCACACACACTCACCTCTGCTCTCTCTCACACACACACACTCACTCCTCTGCTCTCTCTCTGTCCACACACACACACACACACACACTCACTCCTCTGCTCTCTCTCTGTCCACACACACACACACACACTCCTCTGCTCTCTCTCTCTCTCTCTCTCTCTCTCTCTCACACACACAGACACACACACACACACACACACACACACACACACTCCTCTGCTCTCTCTCTCTCTCACACACACACACAAACACTCCACGTCTCTGCTGGAAGAATGCGGTTCTGCGGTCACTGATTTTCACACAAAGTGTTATTGTGTAATTAGCTCTTATGTAGGGCTGCAGCATCGATTCTTTTAGTAATCGAGTATTCTGCTGATTATTCCATCGATTAATCGATTAATCGGATAAAAAAATGTGGTAATAAAAATAGATCCAAGTGAACAACAGCCTTTAAAATGACTTAAAATACAAATAGGTAACACTTTACAATATGGTTCATTAGTTAACTACCTTAGTTAACATATTAAGGATGAACAATAATTCACCGCACTTTTGCTGTTGGTGTGTAGAGATTTTATTATATCAAACGTTTTTCCGCCGATGCCGATGTTTAGGAGTTTGTACAGTAGACCATCATGCCAAATTGAATCGAATGCTTTTTTAAAGTCTACAAAACATGCAAAAATCTTCCTCAGTTTGTCCTTGATGTTTTTGTGGATTAGAGTGTGGAGAGAATAGATGTGCTGGCGCTGTTTTGGTAAAAAGCCAGTTTGTGCTTTATTTAAGATGTTGTGTGATGAGGTGTGTGTGACGATGTGTGTGTTTAAGATACTGCAGAACAGTTTTCCTAAAGCACTGCCCACACTGATGCCGCGATAACTACTGGGGTCGAAGCGGTCACCTTTCTTGAATATAGGGGTGACGAGTCCTTCAGACCAGATCTCAGGGACGTTTCCGGACCATAAAACCAGATTAAATAATTTGGCTCGAGTTTTAATCATGCTGGGACTGCTGAGTTTAAGCATTTCATTATTAATTTGATCTTGTCCACATGCTTTTTTTAATTTGAGATTTTTTATATGTTCTAATATTTCAAATAGTGTTATATGTTTATCTAATGGATTTTGTTAATTGTTTTCTCCAGGTCTTCAAGCGTTTTCTGTATTTTATTCTGAGGTTGGTTAAGGTCAGATGATTACATTTTTTTATACAGATGTTCGAAGTAAGATTTCCAAATTGTGCCATTCTGGAGTGACATCTCTAATTTGGGTTTTTCAAGTTTTTTATATAGGTTCCAGAAAGTGTTTTGATCGACCGAATTATCAATTTCATCAATTTTGGTTTTAAAATATTTTTCTCTTTTGTTCCATAAAAGTCTTGTGTAATTTTGCAGACGTTCTGAATAAGAAAGCCGTGATGTCTGGCTGGACGGATCTTTGTGCTTCTTGTTAGAGAGTCTCCTCAGTTGTTTTCTGAGACCTGCACATTCATCATCGAACCAGACACTCCTCTGCTCTCTCTCTGTCCACACACACACACACACACACCCCTCTGCTCTCTCTCTGTCCACACACACACACACACACATACACACACCCCTCTGCTCTCTCTCTGTCCACACACACACACACACACACACACACACACACACACACACACACACACCCCTCTGCTCTCTCTCTGTCCACACACACACACACACACACACACACACACCCCTCTGCTCTCTCTCTGTCCACACACACACACACACACACACACACCTCTGCTCTCTCTCTGTCCACACACACACACACACACACACACACACACACACACACCCCTCTGCTCTCTCTCTGTCCACACACACACACACACCCCTCTGCTCTCTCTCTGTCCCCACAGACACACACCCCTCTGCTCTCTCTCTGTCCATACACACACACACACCCCTCTGCTCTCTCTCTGTCCCCACAGACACACACCCCTCTGCTCTCTCTCTGTCCACACACACACACACACCCCTCTGCTCTCTCTCTGTCCCCACAGACACACACCCCTCTGCTCTCTCTCTGTCCACACACACACACACACACACACATTCCTCTGCTCTCTCTCTGTCCACACACACACACACACACACACACACACACACACACACACATACACACACACACACACATACACACACACACACACACACACACACACTCCTCTGGTCTCTCTCTGTCCACACACACAGACACACACACATGCACACACATGCGCGCACGCACACACACACCAACGATTATGTTTGCCACTTATCCCGCGATTGTCATACAGTAGGCAATATTGTAAAAACGGCTGTCCCCAAATCAATATTTGATGCGATTTGCCCCGTATTCTTGAGCACAAAACTGTTGATTCATTTCTTACCGCATCTACAGTAGGTTTCCTTCGGAGGAGTTTTGCCGCTTCGCACAACCAAATGTAACTACAGTGCGCCGCGCGGACAGCCTCTCACAAGATAGAAAGAAAACACAAAGCCAATCAGTTTAGCGATGTGTGTTCAGGAGGCGGGACTCAGATCTATTGTATAATTGGCCATTTTTTGAACGACGACAAGCGGGAATGAAAACAAGCCGAATGAAAACAAGCAGAAATGAAATAGGAGTAACGAGGCTATTTTTAAAATGTAAGGAGTAGAAAGTACAGATAATTGCGTGAAAATGTAAGGAGTAGAAGTAAAAAGTCGGCTGAAAAATAATTACTCCAGTAAAGTATAGATACCCAAAATTTCTACTTAAGTAATGTAACGAAGTATTTGTACTTCGTTACTTGACACCTCTGGCCGCGAGTGATCCGTGTCAATTTTCAAATTAAAATACCGCGAGAACACACAAACAAACAGGGAAACAGCGAGAGAGAGAGGCAAGCAGGAGTTGATAAGTGAAAATGGATGATGTCATATTAATCGTTGAAGTGGAGAAGTACAGGGAGAATAGATTTAATAATCTCTCTCTCAGCACATGAGCAGCGCGAGGGCTTTTCAGTGCGTTCAGTCTCACGCTGCTTCCACACGTCCACTTGAAATGGATATTACGACACTCATAGATAACGACGCATTTCATCCTCTGTGGAACAAGAGTGGCTAACACACTAATAGTGGCTAACTTCTGTCAACCTCGTCTATAAGCAAGGACAAAACTAAAGCAATTTAATTTGAATCAATATCGATTCTGGAATAAAACCAAATCTATCCAAAATATTGCGATAGTTTGGTGAATTACATTTTTCTCCCAGTCCTAACACACACACAAGTTCCTTAAAATGTTCACACACACACACACACACACACACACACGTTAGGTTTCCATGTTCTATGGGGACTTTCCATAGAAATAATGATTTTTATACTGTACAAAACTGTAATTTTTCAAACTGTATATTTATTCCTAACTGGTGTAATTTAACAACATGAACTAATGAGTATTTGTATATATTTCATATTGACAGCATTATGTTATTTTGTAAGTGTAATGTTTATCTGTGGATATGGGCTTAATGTGTGTCATTGTTCTCTACAGGTTGTGTGGTTGTGGTGTGACAGATGAAGGTTGGGCTGCTCTGGCTTCAGCTCTGAGATCAAACCCCTCACACCTGAGAAAACTGGATCTGTCTGAGAATAATCTAGGAGACTCAGGAGTGAAGCTGATCTCTGCTGTACTGGCGAATCCTCACTGTAAACTGGAGGAACTGTCGTAAGATCATCTCCACCATAAAGACTCGGAGTGAATAAGGATTAATATGTAGATAGTGTACACAATATATCTTTGGCGTAAACCCCATCCGGCGGTTCAGAGACAGATTCCTGCTCGACATTAACATTTACATCATTAGTTAATGAATAGTATATAAGCTGTAGTTAATATATTAAGAGACTATATACAAATAGTGAGTTCTTCATTCATTGTCACTGTAATTAACAAAGTGTTATTGTGTAATTAGCTCTTATGTAGGGCTGCAGCATCGATTATTTTAGTAATCGAGTATTCTGCTGATTATTCCATCGATTAATCGAGTAATCGGTTAAATAATTGTGGTAATAAAAGTAGATCCAAGTGAACAACAGCCTTTAAAATGACTTAAAATACAAATAGGTAACACTTTACAATATGGTTCATTAGTGTGAATAGCTAACACATATTTAGCCGCTAGTGCAGCTGTACTATCATCTTCTCCGAGTAAGAAGGACATTCACTCAGTGTCACTCAGTTCAGAGAATGATGGGATCAAGGTTTCAAGTCTGGGCAGAAAAGTTTCTTATATTGATATATTTAGAGCAGAAGAGACACACACGTTAGGTTTCCATAGAAATAATTATTTTTATACTGTACAAATTGTATATTTAATCCTAACTGATGAAATTTAACAACATGAACTAATGAGTATTTGTATATATTTCATATTGACAGCATTATGTTATTTTGTAAGTGTAATGTTTATCTGTGGATATAGTCTTAATGTGTGTCATTGTTCTCTACAGGTTGAGGGATTGTGGTGTGACAGATGAAGGTTGTGCTGCTCTGGCTTCAGCTCTGAGATCAAACCCCTCACACCTGAGAGAACTGGATCTGTCTGGGAATAAACTAGGAGACTCAGGAGTGAAGCTGCTGAAGGATCTGAGGGATGATCCACATTATAAACTGGAGACACTAGAGTAATAATAGTTTTTAACCATTTTCATCATCATACTTTCATTTAAAGTTCAAACGGCTGTTTTACTCGCTAGAAATAAAAGTAAAGGTTCAGGTTCAGTAACTGTGTGTGTGTGTGTGTGTGTGTGTGTGTGTGTGTCAAGTTATTATAGTTTTGCATTTTTCATTAGTTTTTATTTCGTTTTGACCTTTTGTTTTCAAATTCAGTTTAGTTTTAATTAGTTTTTAAAGTGGGTTTGCTAGTTTAGTTTAGCTTTTAGTTTTTGAAAATGCTTAGTTTTAGTTTAGTTTTTATTAGTTTTAGTGTTAGTTTTAGTCTTTTTATTGTAATTTTGGTTATTTGTCAGGGACAAGATTCAAAAAGTATTGTGTAATAATAACTCAATTTTAGAAATATGTATTCAACAATAATACCAGTACATCAAATGTACATATGGACACACATATGTAAACCGTCTACACAAGACTCTGCAGTCAGTGCAAAGTGTGTGCGTGACGTGTGCCAGGAGAACACCTAAATAGCCAACAGACTAAAGAAGACACGCATGAACCCATTTCTGAGCCACACAAGACATTGCTGTCAGAGTCAGGAGCTCAATCTGAGAAAAGAACATGAACAATAAAATTAAACTCTAGAGGGTCAACACATTAAGAGGAACCATCTCAAAATGAACTAGGCTACTCAATGAATGGGACAGCCCAGCATTAGATGTGCAGCAGCTCTATGGCACATCACTGCAGTTGAATAGCAATACAATACTGCATATGTTGTACTTGACATCATTAATTAACAGTGAAATTACAAAGATACAAAATTCACACCCTATACAAATCCCACAGCTGTAAAATACAACCTACACTAAACTTACCCTATACACAACACTCATGTGGATTGAAGCAAACATTCAGTGTAGGAGTAAAAAATGACATAACATTATTTAATATTTGAATCACAGCTTATAGTTGTAACGGAGACACCGTCATCAACACCAGACATCATCACTCCGCCCACTCGTTCTCAATCACCTGAGTACTAATCACCATCACCTGTCCTCACCACCTGCACTTCATCATCCCGCATCACCAGATCCCTTCATAAACCACACACCTTCACTCTGCCAGTTGTCTGGTCTCGTCGTTGCACTATCGACTAACCTGACTCCATCTCTGAGATCGCTAATCACCTACCTGATTCCGAACGGACTACTTACCTTCATCATACTTCAACCTGGTCTTCTTCCGCCTTCTTCTGTCAGCCACCCGGCTTCCTCTGTCCGCCTTCAGCCATCCGGATCCTTCACCAAACTCCAAACCTGCAGCAGATAAGAGACTGGTTCACTTTCATCATCAACACACATCAGAAACTGTTTACTTCCGGTTACTCACCTGCTACCATTACCATAAAGTTTACTGTTCAATAAACACTATTTACGTTACCTGTTCGTCTCCTTCTGCTTTGTGACAATAGTGTTTTGACATCGACAACCCAAATGCATTTTACCTCAAACTTGCGACTAGTTAACTTTCTAAAGAAGGAGCAATCGCTTCTCGGGTCGACATTAACACACTGACAAAACTGTATTCAGAATTTAAAATATTGTTTATAACACTTTTTAATTTGTGATTGTGTAAAAGTGTTCACGAGATACCAACCTTTAGTGAACTTGCTTTCAGCGAAAACTCGTTTTCACGTGTGTGTGTGTGTGTGTGTGTGTGTGTGTGTGTGTGTGTGTGTGTGTGTGTGTGAATATTTGGTCTGAGATCTATGTATCTAATATGAGTTTAATTCTGCTCATAGTGTTGAGACTGATTGTGGAAATAATATGAATGTTATTTTCAGCTTGTCCGCTTTAACTGTCTCTATAGGCATCTTTACACCGGCGAGTTAAGGCGGCTCTAAAGCGGCTCTGTGTCTGCTCAAAGTTCTGTGGAAAGACACAATGCTGCATAAAAGCAAACTTAAAATATGACGGTCTGACCCTCTTCAGCCTCTAGTATCAAAGATGACTCTGATATTGTTTTGGTTCAGTGTAAATGACCGCGAGCTTGTGCCGCTCTAAACTACGCCATTGTCATGACAACCAAACGCACGGCGCGAGAACCAAGAAGCGGAAGACTAAACATATCGGCCTAGCTCCATATTGTTTAAGCCAAATTAAAAAATGTCAGCCAACAAGGGCCAATAAAGTAAGTGTCCTGAACTCACATTGTGAAGCAAACCACCAAAATAACAGAGTCTCGCCGTATGTAATCTTCCTGTGAAGAGACTGGCAGATCAACGCCGCTACATTTCTCTCAGATACGCTAATGCTTATTCGCCGTCACTGTTATATTATATTCCAAACATCATCTTCTTGAGGATGACACACACACACACACACGACCTGCCGGACACGCTAACAATAGTATTGTTCTCTCTGGCCAGTGGCGGACTGGGACAATAATTCAGGCCGGGAATTTGACTCCACTGCCAGGCCACCTCTGCTGCTGCAGTCACCACCACCCTATTCATGTAATCTACTGGACTGATAAACTTGTAGGCTAACCCTATTAATGTAACAGGTAGACTACCAGATGCAATAATATATAAAAAAATAACCCTTACAAACTCACTAGGAATACACCATTTATACTACCAAACCAATGACAAATAGAAAATTGCCTTAAATTGGCTAAATAAATAAATAAACAAACAAACATTGTAGGCTACATATTGTAGACTAGAAATGAAAAATCTAAATAACTAACACTGTATTCTTTTCCATACCACCTACTTGATTTATTTATTATTTAAACAATTTGACCCACTAACACTATTCTGTCTACTTTTTATACATTTTTATTTATTATATTAAAAATATGCTACATGTAGACGAAACGAGACTTGACACAGCACCACTTACATATTGTTGCTCGTTTGTTGGTTTAATTTTATCTATTGTGATTATCTAAGTGATTTGTATGTAGTGTTAATTTTGTCACCTATTTTTTATTTAGTCTTAGTCTTGTGCCAAATGTCTTAGTTAGTCTTAGTTTTAGTCAACTAAAAGTCTCGTCATTTTAGTCTAGTTTTAGTCAAAAGAAACTCAAGGTATCTTAGTCAAGTTTTAGTCAACTAAAAGTCTCGTTATTTTAGTCAAATTTTAATTAGTCGTCTAATTTTAGTCAAAAGAAACTCAATATTTCTAAGTTTTAGTTAAAACATTTTAGTCTTTTTTTTAAATAACAAATTATTTCTGAGATTATTTCTGATAACCATTTCAGTCAAATAGTGTTTCACACATCTCAAATATTGGTTAAATGTCATAATTACCTGAAAAAAATGTAATAGATTTTTTTTATGCAACTAGTTTTTAACATTAATCTGTTCATAACAGATGAATATTCTATCTCCTGATGATGGCAAGTAGAGACGATTGGAGACGAAAATGAAGAGAGATTTTATCTTAGTTTTTATTTTATGCAAAACATTCTCGTCTTTTTTCGTCAACAATAATGCATGTTAATTTAGTCTTAGTCAGCGTTTTTGGACATTGGTGCAGTCTCGTCATCGTCTCGTCTTAGTCATGGAAAAAAAGGTCGTTGACGAACATTTTTAGTCTCGTCTCGTCTGACGAAATTAACACTATTTGGATGAAAGCGTTTGTCTGCCAAATTATTACAAATATAATGTAAATGTAATCTTGACCGACCTGTTCCCTTACTGGCGAACATGGCTGAGATTTTGCAGAAGCTTGCCGAGTCTGTGGCCAGGGCTTTTCTCTTTTTCAAACGCTCCCTCTCTGCTCCTCCTTTGCGTTTACGCTCCATTTTTTTAACTATTTTGTCAGATATTAGGCAGTGCTTCGTGACGTTGGGTGGGATTGTCATTTTCACTCCGCCATTATGATTCGTCGATTGAGAGTTCCGTCAATTAATTCGTAGTTGCACACCAGCCTATCCAACGCATTCTCATCCTAGGGCGTCATATACTGACACTTTTGACAAATATCTGCGTCTCAAATTGACGCTAAAGGGTGCCATGTGCGTTGGATGTAAACGATTTGTCAAAGCGTCAGTATATGACGCCTTGGGATGAGATCGGGCTGATCGTTTTTTTTTTTTTTTTTTTTTTTTTTTTGGCAGCCGGCAGGCCAGAACGACCGTCAGGCCACCGGGAAATGTCCCGGTGCTCCCGATGGCCAGTCCGCCTCTGTCTCTGGCTCTTTGGAAAAGAAAATGAAAAAAAAAACCTTTCGACTAGGGATGGCGAAAACTAAAAAAATTATTGACCGACCACCGAGCCTCATTAGCCGTTTGAAACCGGTTAACCGATTAGTTTAAAATATGGTACGCTATTTGAAATAACAGCCATCTCGAGCCGCGCCTGCAATTTGCAACTCTCTCCGCCGCTCTGCCTCCGCTCACACACACACACACACACACACACACACACACACACGGCGCCGGCGCCGCCCTTCCACTCACGTCACTTTTTTAAAATCCCCAACAGCGCGAATAAGTCCCGCAAACGCGGCGCCGAGGAGCTTGTATGTAATCGGATGACAAACGCCTCCTTAGTTTCGAAATGGTTTGGGTACAAGGTGATCGCGTTGAAAATAAAGGCGCTTGTCTAGCGTTAGAAGCTCATTTGAAACATTGCCGCGGCTCATTTCAGAAAATGACAGCTCCGAACCGAAGAGACGCCGCTTTAGTTTGAGGTAGTGCTAACAATAATAAAGAAAGATGATGATCATCATCACCTTATCTGTTACCACTGAAATGTATTTGTAATGTATTTTCATATTAAGCACTGTATCACACAAGTTGCAACTTACGTTACATCTGTGTCATTCTGTTTGGTGAAATAGTCCCACACACTACTCTTCTCTGCACGCTTCCTCCTGTCGTCTGCCCTGGCTGGCTCTAACCTCGAGTGTGTTAGCCTGTAGCCTTTACTTTCTGCAAACCTTGTGAGCGCACGAACCCAAACGCTGTGACCTCGCGTTGAATGTTTTTATTGGTTTATTAAGTACAAACGGGCGAATTATGAAAGATTGAGTGAGGGATTTGTTCACTTCACACAAAAAGATCTTGGAATATGACGGCTAACTGTAGTAGCGTTTAGTCCACTGTCTATAATAGACTAATTTAGAGATCACTTTTTTTTTTTTTTTACCGACTACCAACAACTTTGATCGGTTAACGTTGATACGGTCAACCATCGGTCAAACGGTCATCGGTTAACATCCCTACTTTCGACCTCAAGTTTTATTTATTTTTTAACTATTTAATTATTTTTTAATTCATTTTATAACACTTTGTTTTCTGTGCCGCTTTTTCTGTGTGTCCGGCTGATGTGTGTGATGATCTGAGATTTGGGGTGTTTGTTATTAACTGATATTAAATGTGTAGTGAGTAATGATCAGTTCTGCTGGTTCTGTATCAGCCGTCCGGTGTGTAAAAGTGACCTTTCATGTGCTTTTGATTCTTTAAAGTGACTGAGCATCAGATAGAAGATATATTATCATGTTTGAGAATTAATTAATATAGATGATCTAGTTAGTTTTCTTATGAACAGATGTGACAGATGTAATATCTCATACTGCATATGTGACTGTGTTTTATTTTAGGATTGGCAATCAGAGGACGGTCTGATCTTCTGATGATCATCTGATGGAGAATAAGGATCCACTACAGAGACTCAGTCAACAGAATCAACAGAGACTGAAGATACAGGGACTTCACTGTTATAAATTAAGACTTCATTTAGATTTCAGCGATCCTCTGACAGACCTGATGAGGCGGCAGTGAAACACCTTGAGTGAGTGAGTGAGAGTCGGTCCACTCCAATGTATCAGTTTATCACAGCAATGTGGAGCTCGTGGAGCCTCTCAATAGTTCCCGGAAGCAGCAGCAGTGCAGTAGAGTTACAGCAGAACAGACCGTTGGTGATGCACTTTTAAAAGCTAAGACGTTTAAAGAACAAGATTGTATATTATCAGTACATCTGAATCAAATTAACTTGTGTATTAAAGCATGCTAGTTGATGATTGCTCTGTAAATGAGTAGTTTTAGGGGATGTTATCAGATAATACATTAGGCTGAGATAGGTCATTGGATTAAGTCAGTGTACATTACATTAATGTACAGTGTAAACAACAGCGATTTCAAACCGTAATGAACATTTCGTTTTTTATCGAAACGCAACAAATTTATTCTCAATTTTATTTTGACTTTTTCTCTCAAAATTTAACAAGATTTTTTCGAAACACAACAAAAATTTTTTGGAAAATTTAATAAGTTCATTTTCAACATTTTATTTTTACTTTATTCTCGAAACAACAAATTTATTCTGAAAGTATGAGTTTACTCTCAATGTTTTATTTAAACTTTTTTTTCGAAATGTAACAAGTTCAATCTTGCATTAAAATGACTTTAATCTCGAGTTAGTTGTTCTATTATTTCTTGGCCCTAATAATCCTCTTCAGTAATTAACAGATGTTGTAAACTAAAGCATTAATGTCAACAAATGAGACCTTATTGTAAAGTGTTACCGAAATATTATTAATAAGTCTCCAGTTTGAGTGTTTTCTAGAGTAATTTAGTGCTGAGCGGACATATCCAAGATGGCAGCACTGTGTTTGTCTTGTCTGATCTGCTGATCTACAGTCTTCTTTTGATTTGTTTAGATGTTGAGAGTTTTATTCCAAGAAGGCGTTTAATATTTGGTCTCTTTCTCGAATTGAGTCTGGATTAAGTCAGATTTGTTGTAACGGACTTTGAGCTACCTACAATCTGCTTTGTGTTGGGTGAAGCGTGCTTACCTGTTAACGTTACTCTACCCCGGGTCGTCATCCACCTCGCTTTTGCTTTGGGAAGCGTTTGCGTTAAACGACGGTAAATCGGACAGTTGGCTGTCCGGTTTTTGCACTGGGTTAAGCGTGCTTACCTGTTGCATATTTCCGGCTTGACATCTCATCACCACGTTGTTGCTTTGGAAAGCATCGGCGTTAAACGACAGCACGGAAAGGCACGGCAACTACTTGAAGAACCCACGGATTCATAGATCATTTTGGCGGTGGGGATTATAGCAGTCAAGGTCGGTGATGTTTCTTGCCTAATTTAAACTCTCCAGCTGCTGTTTGCCCGTAAATAAGACTCATATCCTCCACAATATCGCTCTGCTCTTTGCCCTTTTGTCGGGGTCGTGGAGCTGTCCGAGCGAGCTTAATTTGTCTCGGATTTAGTCTGAACGATTTTGACTTCAAACGCTGGTAATATGAAGGTGTTGCTTTTTTGCACGGTAAACTTCATGCTTGGACTATGGGACACAGCAACAAAAACGGAAGAAAAAGCGATTTATTTGTCGCGTCTCCATATGCTTCTTCCATCCAAATGTACGGACATTATTTTTATATTCCGGGCTGTTAGTAATTTCGCGTTAATGGACACAAGGACAAAGAACTCACTCATCTTTACTCTCATCCCTAAGATCTCTGTATCGGACTCTCGAAATGATCAATGTAGTACTACATCAAATGTAAGGCAGCGATATTTGATAATGTTGCTGCTTTTGTTGGCCGGTATAAATCCAAATCCTGGTCCAGCGGGAGTTGTTTCAACTCCTCTAGATTTTTCAAATAGATCAGGCCTTGGCATGGTACATCTAAATGTTCGTAGCCTGTCGGTGTATGAATGGATGAATGTGAGGCAAAATGTAAAGCGCTTTGGTGGCCATTGAGTCTGTGAAAGCGCTATATAAATGCAGTCCATTTACCATTTTTCAAATATGGGCCAAGATGACTAAAGCAGATGTTTTGGTTATTTCTGAGACGTGGCTTAAAAAATCAATCTCAAGCCATGATATTACATTAGAAGGGTATAAAGTGTTTCGAGCTGATCGCAAAAGTAAAGGGGGTGGAGTTGCAATGTACATTAAATCAAACTATCATGCAACTGTTCTTAAATCCGTCTCTTTCCCTAAAAAGTTTGACTTATTGGCCATCGACCTGGAATATGGAAAGGATTGTCATCTATGTATAGTAGGTTGTTGTAGACCACCAGCAGCTGTCAGTGATGCTCTCACCTCACTGTCAGCTGTCCTAACTGACCTACTTTCTAAAGATCTTGTATTATTGGGTGATTTGAATTGGAATTGGCTAACCTCAAATTCAGATCAGCTCAAAGCATATTGTGATTCTGTGAATTTCACTCAACTCATTGAATCACCAACACGGCCAAATCATAAGAACCCAAGCAAGTCCACTTTAATAGATCTTATACTAACAAATAAACCCCATAAATACACCTATACAGGGCTTTTTCCTGATGATGTCAGTGATCATTGCACTATAGCGGTTATAAGAAATTGTAAAATTCCCAAAGTAAAACCTAGAATTATTACAAAAAGGAACTTTAAATTGTTTGATATTCAGGGGTTTCTACACGAGTTGTTTACATCTGACTGGGACAGACTGTTTTTATTACCTGATGTGTCCATTGCATGGCAGTATTTTCACACTTTATTCTTGAAGATTGTGAATAGACATGCACCTGTTAGGATTTTTAGAGTAAAAGGCCGCGATAATCCATGGTTTTCAAATGAATTATCTGAACTCCTTCATGAAAGAAATTTGGCTTGGGCCATTGCGAGGAATTCAGATACAGAAAGAGACTGGGTAGCATTTAGAGTATTGAGAAACAAATGCACAGCTCTTGTACGCAGATCTAAATCTGAATACTATTTAAAAGAAACCTCACAAAATCTGAATAATCCTATAAAATTTTGGAAAACCATCAAATCACTTTCTCCCTCCACATTATCTAATGATTTTCCTGACCAAATTTTAGTAAAAGATATTCTCATTAATAATAAGACGGATATGGTAAATATTTTTAATAAGCACTTTATTTCTTCAAGTTCTATTTTTAAAGAAATTCCTGTTAGTGTTATACCAAATCCATCTCTTCTGAGAGAAGATAGTCCGTCTTTACATTTTTAAAAGGTCTTAAAAGGTTTAAAAAATGTAGACGTCAAGAAGTCTGCAGGGCCTGATGAAATTGAGCCATATTTTTTTTAATTAGCTGCCTAGATCATTGCTGGCCCATTAGCTTATATTTTTAATTTATCATTGGAACAGAATATTGTACCTGATGTTTTGAAATCTGCTTTGGTTGTTCCCCTGTTGAAAGGCGGTGATCCAACCATTTTAAATAATTATAGACTTTCGAAGCTATCAGCTGTGGCTAAAATTTTAGAATCTATTGTCACCGAACAGCTAAAGGAATTTTTAATTAACAATAGTATTTTATCTAGGTTTCAGTCCGGTTTCAGAAAAAATCATAGTACAGTAACTGCTACTATGAAAGTTGCGCCCTAGATACTGGAAGATCATGTGCTGCAATGTTTATTGATTTGACTAAAGCTTTCGATACGGTCAATCATGGCATTCTTTTGTCGCGTCTACATTGTATCGGTCTTTCTGAAACCGCATTAGGTTGGATCAGGAACTATTTAAAGATTATGTGTCAAAGAGTGCAAATTAAGGGGTCTCTTTCTGATAAGCTCACCATTGAATCTGGTGTGCCACAGGGGTCCATTTTGGGTCCCCTGTTGTTTACATTATATATTAAAGGAACACTCCGACTTGTTGGGACTTTAGCCTATTCAAATTATCCCCCAGAGTTAGATAAGTCCATACTTACCTTTTTCATCTCCGTGCGTGCTATAAGTCTGTTTGACGCACCCACCGCTAGCCTAGCTTAGCACAAAGACTGGATGTAAATGGTTGCAGCTAGCATACTAATCCAAATAAGTGACAAAATAACGCAAACATTTTCCTATTTACATGTTCTGATTTGTATAGTCACAGAGTGTACAAAAAACAAAGTCACATGAGACACAGACATATTTTAACCGTATAAATACTGGGGTCTATATTCTCTGAAGGCGAAGCACTGCTACTTGGGCGGAGTGATAACCGCAGCACATGAGACGTGCTCTGAACGAACTCTCTGCTCCTCACCACGGCGCGTCTCAGGTGCTGCGGTTATCACTCCGCCCAAGTAGCAGTGCTTCGCCTTCAGAGAATATAGACCCCAGTATTTATACGGTTAAAATATGTATAAATTAATATGCTGCATGTTTTAGGGTCATGGACCCGAGTGTTCCGCTAAACCCGCTGGCGTCAGGAGTTAGTGACCTTTGACCCGGGCATGTTTTAGGGTCATGGACCCGAGTGTTCCGCTAAACCCGCTGGCGTCAGGAGTTAGCGACCTTTGACCCGGGCATGTTTTAGGGTCATGGACCCGAGTGTTCCGCTAAACCCGCTGGCGTCAGGAGTTAGTGACCTTTGACCCGGGCATGTTTTAGGGCCATGGACCCGAGTGTTCCGCTAAAGCCGCTGGCGTCAGGAGTTAGCGCAGCGAGGTCTGTAGCGAGCGCATGTCCTTCAGCAGACTCAGACTCTCTCTGATCCGCTCGCCGGGTCTGACTCGCACCGACACCGATCCTCCACCGGGACTCTGTTTACCACTGCGCCTCCTCAACCTCTCCATCTGACACACACACACACACACACACACACCATCATCTCAACATCAAACTTAACACTTAAATGTGGTAATATCTTTCAGAAATACAGTGGGACTCTTATTTTGAAATGTCTTCCAGCATTAAACAATAGAAACGACATCAAATAAACATTGAAATCACGAGAATAATAATAACTAATAATCACATTCGGTCTTATCGTGATTCACAGTTTTCCAAGACCTCTTGAAATTATATTTCAGACTTTAGTTATAACTAGGGTTGGGAAAAATAGAACATTTATTCTAATTCTTTTCTTTATCCTGTTGATTTCTGTTCATGATATTCAGTTACATGTTTTGCAATAACACTAAATATTAATGATATCTTTACCTTATTGGAGTCGAAATTAGGAATCGATAAGAATCGTTAAAATGCAAATGATACCCGACCCTATGGAGCAGATCAGCCTCAAAAATAATACATTCACAATTCATAAATACACAAGTAAAAGCATAAATATTTCCCCAAATGCATCTCATCTAAATACATTTAAAATGTTTACACTAATATGCATATATCAAGTTCTCGAATTAATTTCCATCAAACATGAATGATGTTACATGTATTTATGGATCGTTGAATCTGCATTTGTAAATCATCACACGTGTGTGGACTGCTTTTGAGACATTCCTGACAGGTTAACATTCATAAATATATTTTTATTGGAGGATGTTCTGTTTAGCCAATCACGGTGAGTGGTGAGCTTTTAATCCACCAATCAAAACACTCCTTACTGAACCACTCAAGAACCACAGGGAGATGAGATTTTGTAAATGTGAATTGTGCTGTGCATTTATGATAGATAGATAGATAGATAGATAGATAGATAGATAGATAGATAGATAGATAGATAGATAGATAGATCGATAGATAGATAGATCGATAGATAGTAGAGTGATTTATGAATTGTGATTAGTAAATGTATTATTTCTGAGACTGCTCTGGCTCCACACAGCGCTAGTAATAAGATTAGTAATAGTTTACCTGAGCTTGATGGCGCCGGACTTCAGCGATCTGTTCTCCTTTATTCTCTATTCTCTTCACGAGCGTCTCCATCTCTCGCTCCATCCTCTGCCGGAGTCGATCCGGAGCGCAGGACTGGATCTGTGTGGACAACTCCTGCTGCTCGCTGACCGCACACACACACACACACGCACACACACACACACACACACACACACATACACACACACACACAATCACACGCACACACACACACACATGCGCACACTCAGACTCACACATGCGCGCACACACACACTAAACCCATGTTGTTTATATATATTAAACATTTTTGTCATTTTGTGTTTGTCAATTTGTAAATTTTTCTATTTATTTGTTTACAACCAAATATTATTTTTATGTCCTTTTTTTTTAGATGAGTTTTGTCTAATTTCTTTAATTTAGAAAAAAAATAACTACAGTCTAATTTTTCATTTTAATCTTAGTAATTTTAGTACTTCCAAGTTAAACTAAACAAAATAAATATTTTAAGTTAGTTGACAAGACAATACGATTTTTACATTTTATTTGATTTCAGTTAACATTTATTTTATTTCAATTTAATATTTATACAGTAATAGATTTACTTTTAGTTAATGATAATAACATGAGATCAAAGTTTATTAGTATTTTATTTTCCATAAAAAATTGGTTGTTTATTTGTTTAAAACCAAATATGATTATTTAGTGTTTTTTATTATGTTTATATATATACACATTTATTTATTTATTTTATATTAGACAATAACCAGAGTCACATTACAGTTTCTCATTCAGAGATTAACCATTTTATTTGTATAAACTAACAGTATAAACTCAAAAAGCTCTGAGTTTTGTCACAGAGTTAATCTAGAGCCTGAGTGTGTTTGTGTTGAACCAGCAGAGGGAGACAAACACTAATGAAATATTCATTATTCATAATTATTCAATCTCACTTTTGGAAAACAATGGAAGCTTGAGTTTATACATCATGTTTTTAATAATAGTTGCATTAGTATAATAGTTGTCATATAATGCGTGTTCATGTGTTCTGTTTCTTCAGTGTGTTATGTTGCTGTTTGTGTGTGTGTAAGATCTGCAAAGCTCAAAGTCTCCCACAAAAAGATGTATTCTGTCTAATGTCCGGCACACACTGAAGATTTTGGGCTGTTCCAGACGAAAGATGAGCATCGTGAAACTATCCTGGTGATTTCTGTGGTCGTGGCTCGTGGCAAACAAAATGCATTTGATTATAATGAACAAGACAATGTGTACAAAACTAAAGTAGTCTATTTTACATATCTGTCAGTCTGAGGGGCGTTGCCGTAGCGCGTTGCTGTGTGTCGCGTCACTGTGTGTGTCTTGCTTCGGGCTTGACTGACGTGGCGGGATCAGTCTGCCTTATTATTATTTTTTATACATGAAAAACATTTAATAAAACTATGTAAATAAAAAGGTAAATGTTCTTTCTTTCGATGAGCTGGGGAAGACCGGTCCAGCTGATGTGTCTACTGTTCATAACACACACATTCACAATGAATATAAATATTGCAAGAGAAATGATTCTTCCCCTGAGAAATATCAGACGCTTTAATATTACTCTCTGCAGCCGGGACTCTTGAGCGCGGGAACGCCGGTCACTCTCCTCACAGCACATCTCTAGTCGGCTGAGGAACAGCTGGAGTAGTGGAGGACGCTCGAGTGCTTCTGTCCTCTTCCAGAACACACACTGCAGTCTCCACATAGATGTGTGTTCGGCTCCACGTGTTGGCGGTCTCCTATAGCCGAGAGCACAACTCTCAGCCGATTGTACAGACCCCGTAGATCGGTCAGGAACTTCTTGTATCTGCAGCGAGTTAAGAGACTAATAATGAATTGAAAGCAGGATTCTGGAGAGTGGACATATCAGAAGCGCTAATATAATGTGTGTGCGAGCTCGACCGGTCTACGGTTCCCTCTACCTGTTGGGCAAAGGGTTGTCCAGGGCTTGCTGGTGTAACTCAACTGTACTCGTCTCTCTGCATAAAGCCTGTGTGTTACTCTGCTGAACAGTGTCTGCCGGTCCTTCATCTCAACGCTGGGATCTCCGCTCCACAAGCACCTCCACACAGCTTGCAGAAGATGAAATATGCAGAGCAGCCGTGGCTTCAGGAAAGACTGAGCTATAGCTCCCTTTCTGCCTCTGAGTCTTCTGTGAGAAACACACACGGCCGGCCTCAGCTCGCCCTCCACAGCCATCCTTCATCAATGAGGACTTCAGCGGCTCCAGTCCCTCACTAACTGTCCTCTCATCCTCCGACTGGGTCATCACTCTCCCGAGAGGAAGAGCAGCAGCACAAGTGTGTGTGAGGAGCAGAGACACCGGCACTTCTCCCGCTCCATGTGACCAGAGGAATCCAGAAAACACACGTCTCCACTATTGGAAAGGCTGTGTGTGTGTGTCCTCAGTGGGGAACAAATGTCCACTAGTGGTGTTCCTGCGGAGCACATGTTGAGCGTGGCACAGTCATCACGCACTGCATTGTGGGATTCTCCCTGCCTTTCCAGCGCTGCTAGCATTCCCTCCACACTTTATCTCCAAACTCCTGCGTATCCTCCTTCTGACACCGTCTGCACATTACATGGATTGTTTTACTGCAGACGTCTGTCGAAGCGACTGGTGTGAAGACCAAGTTCATGTTCACGTCCCTGTAGCAAAACTGCAGGTCTGGGCAAAGGCCGCGGTCAGCGGAGGCGTACACACGTGTGTGTGTTTCAGAAGCGCAGAGCAAAGCTAGTGTGTGTCCACTCAGTTACAAACTCACATATTTTATAATATTACATAATTCATTGATGCCCGTTTGTCACACAATACACAGACCAATCAGCATCTGGCACAACACACTCACATTTCATTGGACAATGTGAAGTTTAGTAATTCTGCATTTATGAAGCGTCTGAATCTGCGTCGCTGAAACACTGGATGTTACTCGAGTCCGAAGCGCTGCACAAAACCAGCTCCAGAAGTAGCATTAATGCTGAGGACTGTTCAAGGCACTGGATTTAGCCTCTGTATATATTGATACACATTTACCATTGATCAAACTATCACAGTGGGTTACATGAAGCCCAGCGCCACCTACAGGCCTATTGTGTGAAGTGTAGCGGACAACAACACGTGATGTGAACGGACTTTATTATTGTAATATTCTTGATAATTATGCAGCAATAGAAGAAAATAAGTATTTTATGCACATCAAGCATTTATTTGATCAAAGATATGTGGCCCCGCCCACTCTGATCTCACACACACACACTCTGACCTCACACACACACACTCTGACCTCACACACACACACTCTTGACCTCACACACACACACTCTTGACCTCACACACACACACTGATCTCACACACACACACTCTTGACCTCACACACACACACTCTGACCTCACACACACACACACACACACACACACTCTCACCTCACACACACACACTCTGACCTCACACACACACACTCTTGACCTCACACACACACACTCTTGACCTCACACACACACACTGATCTCACACACACACACTCTTGACCTCACACACACACACTCTGACCTCACACACACACACACACACACACACACTCTCACCTCACACACACACACACACACACACTCTGACCTCACACACACACACTCTTGACCTCACACACACACACTCTGACCTCACACACACACACACACACACACACACTCTGACCTCACACACACACACACACACTATATATATCTCCCTGTCACACACACACACACACACACACTCTGACCTCACACACACACACACACACTATATATATCTCCCTGTCACACACACACACACACACACACACACACACTCTCACACACACACACACACACACACACACACACACACACACACACACACACACTCTCACTCTCTCACACACACACACATTAGCACACACTGGTGGCAGAGGACAGATATTCACTATTGAACAGGAGTCTGCATTGTAGATATGGTCGTGGCAAACACTGCAGACACACACACACACACACACACACACACACACAGACTGCAGGAAATCCAGGCATGATTCAGAATGAAGCAGCCGGACAGAGATCCGTTTCACACACACTCTGACATCGTACAGGAGGCGCGACTCCAGTGTGTGCAGGGACAGAGTTATTATTGTAATGCATTGTGTACCATAGTTACATGACACTGGAATAATCTGCTCTTTTTCTTGGAGAATAATGGATCTTGAAGCTGAAGGGCCGCATCACACATGAGTGTGTGTGGATGAAGCTGAAGGGCCGCATCACACATGAGTGTGTGTGGATGAAGCTGAAGGGCCGCATCACACATGAGTGTGTGTGGATGAAGCTGAAGGGCCGCATCACACATGAGTGTGTGTGGATGAAGCTGAAGGGCCGCATCACACATGAGTGTGTGTGGATGAAGCTGAAGGGCCACATCACACATGAGTGTGTGTGGATGAAGCTGAAGGGCCGCATCACACATGAGTGTGTGTGGATGAAGCTGAAGGGCCGCATCACACATGAGTGTGTGTGGATGAAGCTGAAGGGCCGCATCACACATGAGTGTGTGTGGATGAAGCCGGCTTCAGCTCTGTGACGTGAGGAGCCGCGGGAGGAACACCATTGGGCAGAGGGCCACCGGCACAGTGCAGGGCAGAGGGGCCAATATCACCATGTGTGCTGCCGTCTCCAATGATGGGTCCCACACACACCAACTACTGGCCCTTACAACACACACGCTCATCACACACCAACTACTGGCCCTTACAACACACACGCTCATCACACTTCCTGACGCACTGAGAGAAACACTGGTTCCCAGAAGAGCGAGCGCTGCTGAGGCCTGGCATGACTCTGGACGGCATCATTCGGGACAATGTGATTTTCCAGCTCTCTCGCCTGGTGAACGAACGGTTTCCAGCACTCTCTCCTTGTGAACGAACGGTTTCCAGCACTCTCTCCTTGTGAACGAACGGTTTCCAGCACTCTCTCCTTGTGAACGAACGGTTTCCAGCACTCTCTCCTTGTGAACGAACGGTTTCCAGCACTCTCGCCTTGTGAACGAACGGTTTCCAGCACTCTCTCCTTGTGAACGAACGGTTTCCAGCACTCTCGCCTTGTGAACGAACGGTTTCCAGCACTCTCGCCTTGTGAACGAACGGTTTCCAGCACTCTCGCCTTGTGAACGAACGGTTTCCAGCTCTCTCGCCTTGTGAACGAACGGTGTGCGGCACAGCCTCGTATTCTGATGCCGTTCCTCCCTGCATACTCGCCGCTCCTGAAGCCGGTCGAGGACTTCTTCTCTGCTTGGAGGAGGAAGGTGTTTGGTCACCGCCATATGAGCAGATGCCCTCCTGGAGGCAATGAGCGCTGGTTGCCATGGCAACAGTGCGGAGGACGGCCGGCGATGGAGACGCCATGAGGAGGTATTTCCCACGGTGCATTGCAGGAGAAAACATTCAATGCGATGTTGATGAGAACCTGCGGCATAATCGCCAAGAACGAATGGACTAAAGGAGAAAGATCAAATATATATCTTTTTTTTTTTTAAAGTTATTTCCACCCATAAGTTTCCTCTGGTGGCTTTTTGTTTTTCCAGTTCCCATTTGAGTTTGTAAAGTATCATATTTCATATTGATGGCTGTATTTTGTATTTTGTTGTCCATTGTGTAATGATTGATTGAAAGAATAAATTAATTTGACCACAAGTTGTGGTGTTTGATGGCAATATTTGCTTATGTTGCATGTTTTTAATGTTTTGTGAGTGCTAGAGCGTTTTGCTAACACAATTAGTGATGTTGGCCGTTGATCTTCAGTTTTATCCTGTGTTCACTGTTCTGAACATGTGATGTCAGAGAAATGTGTTTAAGCAATCGAGGAAATCTGTGATTGCGCTGCAAACGTGATATTGAACCAACATAACTTTGTAACGATAATTCATGTTAGCGTTGATGCGTCAACATCGACTCAACATTGTTTCAATGATCGCTTGCTGTCTGGGAAATTAAAATAAGTTATTAAAACTGTTAAATGTGCAATTTTTTTACTGTATTGTTGTAATTGATCTGATTCTTTCAGGTTTATGTCACATTGCATTGTTCCACATTTGTTGATCGCTTTGAAAAAATCTACTAAATGTAATTATAAACATGATTGGATGATGACAAACTTATTTCATATCATACAGATGTGAGCAAACAAAGTCCTTGAGTGAACAAATTGAAGAATAAACAAAAGAGGAAAACTAATTAATAAAAGACCAAAAAAAAAAGCGACGAAAGTTCTTTTGGATTTTTTTTTTTAAATACCACTTTATTTACAAAATATTTATCTCAAACGCGCGTTCACGCAACAACGTCTGCTCTCACACGCATGCGCAGTGGTGCTCTCGTGATCGCGCGCCTCTGTTTACGTCTCCCTCGTCACACATAGAAAGTGAAAGTAAGTTCTCCTGTCGCCATTTTGAGCAGCAAAATACGAATACGACACGGGAAAACAGCATCAAAGTGTTTATCAACGTTTAAGAAGGAGTTTCCGTGTATCTTCTTTATAACGTTAAAGCTGGAGGATTTGAGATCCTGTATCTTCCCTTGTCAAAAAATCCTATTGGAATTTCAGTTTATCCTGTAGGATCTTATTGGATTCTATTAGGATCTTATTGGATTCTTATAATCCTATTGGACATTCTACTTTTTTTTAATGGAATTTCACTTTGTCCTGTAGGATCTTACTGGATTCCAATAGGATCTTATTGGATTCGTATAATCCTATTGGACATTCTGAATAATTTGAATGGAATTTCACTTTGTCCTGTAGGATCTTTCTGGATTCTTATAGGATCCTACTAGATTCTTATAATCCTATTGGACATTCTGAATAATTTTAATGGAATTTTACTTTGTCCTGTAGTATCTTATTGGATCTTATTGGATTCTTAGAATCCTTCATTCAGATTTATTTTCATGAAATTTCAGTTTTTCCTGTAGTATATATATATTTTTATTCTATATGTATTTCTGTATGTAGTGCTGTTTTTCCATGTAATTACAATTAAATATTATAAACATTTATACAGCAAGATAATTTTAATAATTTAAATTCAGAAAATATATACATTATTGATAGATTCATAAATAAAAGAATATTAATTCAATTTAGGTAGAATGTCATATAGTCGACACAATAAACAGATTTATTTACACTTGCAGGAACACCATTAAATATTAAATATATTAAATTAAATATTATAAACATTTATACAGCAAGATCATTTTAATCATTTCAATCAAGAAATTATATAAATTATAGATAGATTCATAAATAAAAGAATATAAATAATATGTAGGTAGAATGTCATATAGTTGACACAATAAAATGATTATTTACACTTGCAGGAACATGCAGCTCAGTTACTATAAAAATATTCAGCCATCAGCTGAGCTCTATGCTAGGCTTATACATCAGTCAAGCTCAATGCTGTTTGGTTGTAATGCAATATAGCATGTTTTTTTAAAGTGTATGTGCACAACCTTGCGGACAATTTCCATAGGTTTTACAATCATACGTGTTGGAGTTGGCACCACTTCTTTTATATGGGAAGGAGATCCTTCAGACACAAAACCAGCAAGTGTGGTTTGTAAAAGCTGAACTTGGATGAGCGGATTGTTTTTGTGGTCATGTATGATATTCACAATTGACTCAATCTTTCCAATGCAACCATTATTTAGCTGAACAGTAAAACTGTTGTGTTTGTACTCCTTTCCATATTTCTCTGTTGTTAACAGTTTTCCATTCACAATTGCTCTGTCATATGTCTCTGCAGAGTACTCATCATTTTCAGATAGATCACAGACAGGGAGCATTAAGAACTTATCTTTGTGATCTAACATTTTTTGTCGAGAACATCCCAGCAAAACAAGACCTTCTAGCTTTTGTGCTTTAGCAACAAGAGGATAAACACCTAGCCAGTCATTGACAAGTTTCCCCACCCTATTTGAGACATCAGCACTAGTCGCTGTTCGTTTAAGTAGTTGGGGAATTGACTGAAGTATGTTGAATTGGCGTGCAATTTGAGACGGAATATAATTTGTTCCATGACACAACCTCTTCAGTTTCTGGTTGTGACCCTCAAATGAAAATGCAGATGTACACCAAAGAGGTCCATACATCTTGACAGAGAAGGCTAAATGTGTAAGTTGATGGACATTGAAGGACATTTGGCACAAGCCATATGTTGTTGGTATCTCCTGTACAAACTTTGTGATCTTGGATGTTGCTGCTGCCAAGTCATTTTCTGTGACGGTGTCTTTCAGAAAGCAAAAAATGGCAGTGACCAGAAGTAGCCAGTGTTTCAAAAATTTTGTTGGAAGAATCTTGTACAGAACAGGACCACTGTAGAATAATAGCCAGCTTCTGCATTCTGCAGCCTTCCACCTTTGCGCAACTTTCACAGTCCGTGGTATTCTTGGTATATCAGATGGAGGTTTGATGGCAAGCAGCCTTTGATCAACAAGCTTATGTGATGTCCCAATGTACCATGGGCTGTCATGGTACTTGCTATTAAACCACAAGTCCAAGAATTGCTTTGTCACTCCCAAGAGAACACAGTGCATGTAGTCAATTGGAAAGCTATTCACAATGTCAAAACCAGTGGAGGGATTCAGGAGGACTAATGGTGATACTGTCTTCACCCCAAACACATGGTCAACATCATTCTCAATGGCCCTCTGCCCACATTCAATGACATGGTCATGGGTTCTTTTCTGTGCCTCAGTGGGTGGATAGACTCTGGCATATCCTCTTCCCTTTGGCACTGTTTTCCCTTCATTTAAGCAGTGTCCACATCCATATGCACCATTGAACTGATGTATACCTTGAAGCACACATCGGGCTACTGCGTCACATGAGCATATTATAGGGAAAACTTTAGACACCACAGTTGTTTTTGTATGTGGGTGCCTCCATTCCAGACCTTGTGAGTTGATTTTTAGAATGTCATCCACAAATTGCTTAAGGTATGTGGACATATCAGGTTTACCACGCCCAAACCAGACACCTGCGAGTATCATATTTTTGAAACGAACATTTGGTTGGAGTTCATTTACTACACATCTGATGGGCCACAATGAAAAAGTTGAAGATTTAAACATTGGAATGCCATCACAGTTCCACAGTAGTGATATGTCATTAGCTGTGAAATTAGGGAGTGTTTGATACATTTCACCCTTTCTCACATCAGTTGTTACATCTACTTCTGATTGAAATGCACAATCATCTTTTTGTAGGATGTCTCTTAGCTGATCCTCGATGGAGAGACTTATATAAAAATTGCCTTCTGCAATATTCTTTTTTGGGTCATTTATCTCATTACACTCTGGACAATGCATGTTGTTCTTTGGAAGATATGTTTGGCAAATGTTGCAAAAAAGGTGAACATTTAGAGACTCAGATGGATCATGGAATATTTTTCGGAAGAGGTGGAGAGACTCTGGCAATATGTTGCTACTCGGGAGAAAGACATTTAAGAGCTTTAAAAGGTCTTCCACAGCACTTGCTGTTAAACTGTGCCTCAGAGAAAAGGACAAAATTAGAACTATTGCCTGTGCAATTGTTATCTCTGATCCTGTGTAAAGAGGGGCCCCAGATTTTTCAAATTGTGAATTTGAATCAGAATTTGTGTCATCCATTGTAGAGTCTAATTCTCCCTGAGTGTCACTGCACTCATCTTTACCATGGTCCATTTCATCAACAGAATCATAAAATTCCTCCTCGTCTTCCTCGCTGTCTGCAAGGGATTCATTCTGATGGGTAAGATCATCCCAATTGTAATGAGGAGTGTTGTTTGTCCGCCATCGACTTGTCTTTGGAAGGGGGCAACTCGATTCTGGATCCAAAAATCTAGTAATATGATCAAAGACTATTTTAATATGTGACAGTGCTTTCAAGTAATAATATGATAAATATATAATATTTATTTAACCCACTGGTACTTTTCAGTCATTTTTGTGTTTTGAAGTTGTTCCATTTTTTACTTAATCAAAATGGTACAAAGCTTTGTGATTTTGTAGTACTTGCTGTAGTAAACGCACATTTATTTGACAGTAAGGATTTGATATCAAGCTAAAACTATTTTCTAATTTTCTAATATAATAAAAACATGTTGGCAGGACATCTAACCCTAACCCTACCCTACTCTTCCCTATACCCCATCCTAACCCTCAAGGTTTTTTATTTCTATACTTTACAAACTGTATATTCTGTCTCTTAACTCCAACCCTATAGCTAAACCTACAAATCACAGAGCAGTTTCTGAATTTTTACATTTTCAAAAAACATCCCTTAGTCTGATTTATAAGCTGTTTTCATTACGAGACCAAAAAATATCCCCACAAGGATGTCGGATAATGCCAGATTTGTAGGGACATTTTGTCCTCATAATGTAGGATGTAGGCCTACTAGATGCATGCACAAGATTGTGGACATAAATGAGTGAATGAATGAATAAATTAAGAAATTAATTAAATGAAATGAATTAATTAATAAATTAATGCAGAAATACAGGTATCTAGTGGCTAAACCTAGTTGTATAGATGATTTTCTTCATTTCTTTCTATCTGAAGCCACCAATAGATTTGTAAGATATTTAGAATATTGTCTAGTAACATGTTATGTCCTCCAAATTTCCAAATATTAAAGAAACATTACTGAAATAAAATGTAGAACATTCTTTTACTAAAAATAAAATAATTATACAAATATAATCTCAGCCTGTTTTGACTGTAAACCATAAGTGTGGCTACAATATAAATGAACAATACCAGAGGGTTAAAAACTTTCTTTACAACAAAAACAAATAATGATATAAATAACAGTGAACATTGTATTAGATGTACAATGTCAATATTTAAATTAATATTATTAATATTTGAAATGTACTAATTAATTATTTTAAATGTATTGACTTTAAATGCTTATCTATACTGAGCTTCAAGCTGTACCTTTTGTAAGGGCCTCGTTGTTTTGCATTCATTTCAATGTAGGGATATCTTCTTGTTTAGAGGAATATGTGTGGTCACTGTTGTGGAAAGATTAAATATGTATAACGTACTGCATATGTAAATAATAATATTAATAATAATTATAATACAAAATATTTGCGTTAGAAAGTCACCATAATAAAAACTGAACGGAAAATAATTTGTATATTCATACAAAGAACACCGCCCACAACTCACATTGTAGGCATGAACATTCAATTGCGCATGCGCATCCTTGCTCACGTCACTGCAGCGGAGCGCAACGGACGGAGGAGACGATACCATACAACTTTCTGGAAGACGAGCTGTGACAAACAATTGTAAGTAACATATTTAAAAGTTGCTTTATATTAACATTTGACACATCTAGAAATATTTGTGTGTAAACCTGCGTAAAAAAAATTGTTCTTCACATTTTAAGACTTGTGTGCAGTAAGGTCCGCTTTTCGATATATAATTAGATCATGTTTAACGGTCTTACATTTATCAACTAAGTTACTTACACCATAAGTAGAAGCTTTTAAGTAGAAATACACCATAAGTAGAAACTTACGTTATTCCTTAAACGTTATTTTTGTATTTCATCAGTGGCTTTCGGTTAACGTAACTTATAACGTTACATAACGGAAATAACGTTACGTTTCTGTTGCTGGTTGCTGGTTGCTTAGTAACAGTTTTAAACATTATTTTGGAGGGAAAATTGCCCTTATCTGTTCTAAATCCACTGTAAACCTCACAATATAAACGTGAAACAACTTGTGTTCTTTGAACTTGAGCCTGTATCTCCTGAGAGAAAGCAACAGGCTGTCATAATGTATGAGACTCATACAGGCACGCAACTACAGTAACACGGCTAGATCCACCGGCTGGTGCGAAGCTATGTCTGAATTGAGGTCCAGATCGAACAAAACCTTAACCAAGATTAATACACATTCATGTCTTTTTACATTAAACATCAAAACATATAACACTAACACGTACAAAGCATAAAACACTCTTTGTTTTGCCCACACATCAAAAGCATATGATTGACAGAATATTGTCTATATTTTTAAATCCTATTTAGAAAATGAGGTTTATGTTAATCCAATGGATTGAAGATCCCCCAACATGGGATGTGCTGTCTACTGAAAAAATTATTAATGGACGGTGTGAAATTGGTGGTGTATGTGATGTACAGTACAAAGAGGAATCCAGCCCTGCAAAAATCTTAAACGTTGGTAAGTATGTTTTTGTAATATGTCTGTGCATTACTGTGATAAAATTGATGCATGTTGTGATAATTATTATTAATAATTTCAGGAACTAGATCTGCCATGCTTAAGCGGCTTCATTCTATTGAGAATCAGTCCATCAAAAGATCCAGACCTGAAGGGAATGAAGAATTAGGGAGAGGGCAGCGCCAGAAATTTAGCAGAATACTTTCTGAATCAGAAAGCAGTGAAGAATATGAGGTAAATTAGGATGATGTGGTTTGTGGTAACCCTAATCCCATTTTGTCTAATATCTAACACGATATTAACTCCTTGTTTATTAAAGGGCACCTATTATGACATTTAAAATGTTCCTAATGTTGTTTAGGGAGTCCCCAACAACAGTTTTACATGCATGCAATGACAAAAAACACTTTTGTTGTCGTATAATATGCATTTATTTTTACCTGATTTGCTCACCGACTCCCAAATGATTCGTTCAACGACTAATTTTTCCAAACCCCTCCTTTGCACGACGCTAATCTGCGTTGATTGGTCAGATGACCCAGCAGTGTTTACAGAGATAATACTTATTGTTTAACACGGAGTACAATGATGCTTTTATCAATTAAATTGTGTTATAATAATGATTATAGTCCACTGCTTAGTAAAAAACTAAAAATAAGATAAAGAATTTAATGTTATGTTAGCGAGCATACTATAGCCCAGAGTTCATATTGTAAAAGCACAATCAGTCTTTGTTTGCATTAGCCCGATGCATAAACATAACATTTAAAAAAAAAAAAAAATGCAGTTACGTCACTACGAGGTATTACTCTATTCTTTAAGACAACTCCGAAAACAACGACAAACACTTCACATATCTCAATACAATTGTCATTGAAGACCTAGAAGCTAAACGGTGCTTACACAACAAACAAAATAATTATTAAGCATGCTACATAAAAGCAACAATTATTAATAACACTTACAGGTTGTGATACGGAGGAGGAAGCTGATGCAAATACACTTGGAACTGAACCTTCCTTCAATATCAGCCGGCTCGCGAATCCAAGTTTGATTGCATCTAAGTTTAGGGCTGGGCATCGTTCAAAATCTTTCGATCCGGTGCCAATTTCGATACCTCAGTTTCGATACCGGTTCCTAACGATACTTTTTTCTATACCAATTTTATGAAATCCATTTTAACAAGATTACATAACATATTACCTCAGAAAAACTTTTATTTTTTATTTATTTAGTTTTATTTTTTCAGTTTGACTCATGCACAAAGGAATAAAAAATGTTTTATAAAGCGCTCATGCTCACCAAAGCTGAATTTTTTATTAAAAAAATACAGTAAAACTTTAGTAATATTGTGAAATAGTATTACAATTTAAAATCGTATCTAATATATTTCAAATGTAATTTATTCCTGTGATGTCAAAGCTGAATGTTCAAAATCATTACTTCAGTGTCACATGACCCTTCAGAAATATGAAAACAGTTTGATGCTTAATATTTTGGAAACTATGATAATTTTTTTCATGATTCTTTGATGAATAAAAAATTAAAAAGAAAAGCATTTATTTAAAAAAACATCTTTAAGGTATTATGTGTGTGTGCTCGCGTCTCATGAATATGTGCGTGGAGAGTTTGTGTGTGTGTGCTCGCGTCTATGAATATGTGCAAGGAGAGTTTGTGTGTGTGTGTGCTCGCGTCTCATAAGTATGCGTGTCGAGAGTTTGTGCGTGCGCGCGCGCGTCTCATATGAGTGTGCGCGGAGAGTTCCGTGTGTTTTGTGTGAAGAGAGTTTGCGTGTATGTGCGTGAGCGACTTTATGTGTGTCGTTGTGCATTTCATATGTATTTGTTTGAGCACTGACGTTGACGAGTTAACTCCTTAGGTATCGAAATCTGGAACCGAACAACATGTCATTTTTCGATACTCGATAGTATCGAGGCAATTCGGTCGGTACCTAAAAAGTATCGAGACTCGGTACCCAGCCCTATCTAAGTTGGTAAAGCAATCGTCTTCAAAATGGCACGAATAAAGCACAAGGCTCGGACTATACTTCTGTGGTATAGTTATATATATGAATTGTAGCCACTTAGTCTTCAAATGCTCCTCCTTGGGCAGATGAAAAAAGTTGGCTTTTGAGTCGCACTTCAGAACACAGCGTCTCGTCGCCATGATGTTTTCAAGTTTTCCCTGCTGGCCTTGGAGCGCAATAAGTGGGCGTATCGTATTCAAATAACTTTACTAGTTGACGTCATCTAGTCAGAGAAAAAGCTTCGGTCTTCTAACGATTCATAAAAATGACTCAGAGTCGACTCTTACTTTTGAAAGACAAAAACTTTATATACGGTGCACTTTCATATTTCAAACTTTGTAGGATGTTTTTGTTCACTTAGATCTATGTTACACACTACATGAAAGGTACATTTCAAAATTCCATAATAGGTGCCCTTTAAATATCAAAATCGACTGCTGGCGGTAGATCCTTTTCCTATTTAGCACCAAAACTCTGGAACAGTCTTCCTACCATTGTCCGGGAAGCAGACACACTCTGTCAGTTCAAAGCTAGATTAAAGACACATCTCTTTGACCTAGCATTCACATAATGCATTATATACTTCTATATCTCAATGTTAGGCTGCATAGATTAGGTCAGCCGGAACTGGGAACCCTTCCCTTAAATCCTGATGTACTCGTTACATCATAAGAAGAATGGCATCTACGCTAATATTAGTCTCTCTGTTTATACCGAGGTTTAACGCCGGATCCAGGCCGTATCCAGATCTGATGAAGGACCAGCGCCTGTACGCCACAACAACGCAGCCCTGAAGTGTCAACTAGTCTCTCCCCTGTGAAGGCCTCCTTTCCTTTACCTCTGTACCGATAAAACTGTATCAAAATTATTCCAGTTCACATGGACACTCGGAAGCGTAAACAAAACAAAAAAAATCTGTATTATAAATTAAGGCCTGACAAGTTATTTGTTGAGGTCAATTTGTAAAGAAAAACTACACGCCTGTGCACATATACATTCAAACACGCAATACCTATAGACTGAGCACTAATGATCTTTGCAATGGAAGTGAATCAATCAAAACTAATTGACTGCTGGCGGTAGATCCCTTTCCTATTTAGCAGCAAAACTCTGGAACAGTCTTCCTACCATTGTCCGGGAAGCAGACACACTCTGTCAGTTTAAAGCTAGATTAAAGACACATCTCTTTGGCCTAGCATTCACATATAGAGACATTATAGACTTCTATATCTCAATGTTAGGCTGCATAGATTAGGTCAGCCGGAACCGGGAACACTTCCTTTAAATCCTGATGTACTCGTTACATCATAAGAAGAATGGCATCTACGCTAATATTAGTCTCTCTGTTTATACCGAGGTTTACCGCCGGATCCAGGCCGTATCCAGATCTGATGAAGGACCAGCGCCTGTACGCGACAACAACGTAGCCCTGAAGTGTCAACTAGTCTTTCCCGTGTGAAGGCCTCCTTTCCTTTACCTCTTAAAATATATAACACAAATATCCATTTTTCTGAACAATCAAACTTTTTACTCAGTCAAGTAATTGACTTGATTTACTTGTCCGAAGGACAAGCACATGACAATATATAATGTCGCAACTCGCAACCTGATTAGCCATTGTTGCTTAGACCCAGATGATTGCCTTTTTCAGCTAATTTGAAGGATATATTTGTAATTATATAATTCTCTTTTTACAGTCGGTCAGTAAACAAGTTTCTGAAAAGAGCGTCAAAAGGATAAGAGCCAGATCCTTTCTGCAGCAGTATAATCTAGAAAAAGTAAGATTATGTTAACAGTTACATATATCAGGGCTCTAGACTCATTCTTCCCTCTGCTTTATTTTTCCATCAACAGTAGATGTATTTAACAGTAGTATATAAGAAAGAAATTAAATGAACAAATATAAAAAAGAAAACACTACATAGACTTCACTCTATAAATTATACATTGATTCTTATTAAAGTTCTCACAAGACTCTTATTTTCACAGCAACCATTCACTGCAGAGGATCCATCGGTGAGTAAATTATGTAATGCAAAATTTCTTCAAATCTGTTACAAGTGATGAAACAAACTCATCTACATCTTGGATGGTCAGATATTGAGTACATTTTCAGCAAGTTTTAATTTTTGACTGAACTACCCCTTTAATAACTACATACAAACTGTACTAACAAATGTTTTACAATTCTAGGAATCAAGCAGGGAGGCAACCTTCCTCTTTACTGCCTCTTCGTCTAAAGGAGACTAGGAGTATTGATGACTGCAAAAAGGTATCGGTTTTAAGTAACATTCAAAATGCCTTCTTACTGGGGCTGCATGATTTGGTCAAAAATGTATATTAAGATTCAGTGTTTCCCACAGGAGTTTATATATTAAAAGAAGTCAGAATTGTTAGATTATGTTCGGTTCATATTTTCAGCCTTTTTTCTCTTTTGGCCAAAAAACGAAAATGGCATTTTACATGAGACATGATACAGATTACGGTGTGTAAAATGGACAGAATTGTATATCTGAGACTTTAAAGGAACAAAAATACAAGTAATCCTAACATAACAACATAATCCTGACAACTTCATCCAATGTTTTTTTTTTTTTTTTTTTGTAATCAGTCATTTGGAGA
This sequence comes from Phoxinus phoxinus, assembly GCF_949152265.1. NCBI lineage: Eukaryota > Metazoa > Chordata > Actinopteri > Cypriniformes > Leuciscidae > Phoxinus > Phoxinus phoxinus. Next base: position 44,473,900 of record NC_136879.1, read on the forward strand.
AGTATGTTTCCTGCTTTCCTGTAGCTCAGTGGTAAAAGCATTGCGTTAACAACGTAAGGTTGTGGGGTCGATCCCAGGGGATTGCACATACCTATGTATAAATGTGTAGGATAATGCAATGTAAGTCGCTTTGGATAAAAGCGTCTGCCAAATGCATAAATGTAATGTATGTCAATAGAGGGTATGCGTGTGACGTCACCGTCGGCTGGATTGACTGTGGTCATGCCCACTGAGTGACCAAAAGCGAAAGCATTGGTTTCTCCTATTAAATCCAGTCACACAGCAGCTCTTCTGCCACTCAGTCCGGCTGAGGGAGTGTGTTCCAGCAGGAAAGTGACATCATTGCATTCCCTCTATATCTATTAGCGATTTTTTTTTTTTTTTTTTTTACCCTATTCACCTGGGGTGTCTTGTTGTAATTGCATCCACTCACAGAATTAATTAATCATGGCTGACAAAAAATAGTGCTTTCTACAATGGCATCAGTAACTTTTGCTCTTGGATGATTCTGAATCTACACTCATAGGTTTTATCATAACAAACAAAATATTATTAAGTGCACTTTTTAACTCTGTTACTGTTTCATTGTTCGATCACTGTTTTCAGGTTAGAATTGGCCCCAACACGTCCATCGGTGCCGAACAGTTTGGCCACATGAAATGGACAGATCCAAAAAAAGCAGCAAAAGACCTCTTGGTGGCTGTCTTTGGAAGAGCAACACTGGCAACACACTGCTACACAGGAAAACGTTCTAATGCCTTCAAAGACAAAGAAGCAAAGCCACAACTGGAGGCTCAAAAAGTGTCTGACATAATTAGTGAGTCATTTATTTTCCTGAAAATCAAGTTTTGGCTGGATTGCCATATTATTATATATATATATATATATATATATAAAACAACAGGATATAATTATACTCAGGAATTTGGAAAAGTATCTACTTTTTTAGAGCAATATATTTTAAAACTGCAGTGGCTGTTGCTGACTATTTAAATCTAGCGGTTTGGTTTCACGTGTTGTAAATCCTCTGACCAATCAGTGATCTGTAGTGTTTTCACGTCACATTTTAGCAGTGTTGGGGAAAGTTACTTTTAAAAGTAATGCATTACAATATGGTGTTACTCCCTTAAAAAGTAACTCATTGCATTACTTAGTTACTTTTTTAGAAAAGTAATGCGTTACGTTACTTTTGCGTTACTTTTTTCCCACCTGGGCTGGGCTTGTTTTTTTTTTATAACACAAAAGTTCTATTTTTGGGCAAATGTAAAGACCCTTTCACACCAAAAGTGAAAAAATAATCCTCAGGCTGAAGGAAATGTGTACAGTAGAGGAAAGCAAACCTTTCTGTCTATCTATAGTCATTTCTGCTTATTAAACTGAATCATCGAAGGTCAGAATCAAGTTCATTGGTCAGTAAAGTGAGATTAGATGCATAAGAATTTATGTTTTATATAACATATTTAGTTATTGGAGGTTTGCATAGATTATGCATTTTATTCATTTTGAGGAAAATTGTATATTTTTTTGTGCAAGTGGGATGAGTAAATGCTCACATTTAGTCTAGAACTACTAAATTTTAAAAGTAATGCGTTACCCTACTAGTTACTTGAAAAAGTAATCTGATTACGTAACTCAAGTTACTTGCAATGCATTTCCCCCAACACTGCATTTTAGTATCGGTACGGTACGCTTGGAACCTCAGCAGAGGTGGTATGCTACCATTTAAAGCTTGCTATGATTTTCTCTAAGTTTAATAGACAGACGAATTGAAAGATTGCATGGGTGTTTGAATGGAGATCACAGTCTTTTAAGGATGAATCGTAATACCATTCCTCAATAATCATTATGGTTTGTAAACTTATGTTCTGTTTATTTTTTTCCTTACAGGCTACATCAAAAATAAATTTCACATTGAAGCAAGTATAATTAAGAAGGCCATATCCCAGAAATGTGCAGATGAATGCAAGATGTCAAAAAGGCGCCACAATGATTATGTGTGAGTTTGTTTGAATCAAACTGATTTGTTCAGGATGTTTAATGTTGTATTTCAGTGTGTGTGTGTGTGTGTGTGTGTGTGTGTGTGTGTGTGTGTGTGTGTGTGTGTGTGTGTGTGTGTGTGTGTGTGTGTGTGTGTGTGTGTGTGTGTGTGATGAATATAATCTGTAAAAAAAGTAATTGTTTGTTTGAATCAAACTGATTTGTTCAGGATATTTAATGTTGTATTTCACAGTGTGTGTGTGTGTGTGTGTGTGTGTGTGTGTGTGTGTGTGTGTGTGTGTGTGTGTGTGTGTGTGTGTGTGTGAGAGAATGTGTTTGAGTGTATGTGTGTGTAAGTCTGTAATGAATATTATCTGTAAAAAAAGTAATAAATTCATCAGTTATGAAAGTAGAAATAAATAAATAAAATACTAATGAAATTAAAATAACTTTGTTGATTTGTTTTTTTATTTCATCAATCCATTATCAGTGCCTTAGAAATGTGTGCACTAATACTGTGTGCCCAAATCACCTGCCATGTTGTTTATAATGTGACTGCAGGTTGCATAACATACATTAAACAGTGAACAATGTCTACATAGAGGTGACTTTAAGCAAACTGCAAGACACAATAAAAAAAACTACTATTAGTAAAAGAAAAACATTGGAAAAGTGCACCTTTAGGATTCTTAAAAAAAAAAAAAAAAGGAAATCCCATATAAACCTGAGAAGTGACCTAATTGGATCCCATTAAAATCCTGTAGAAAATCCTACAGGATATTTATGCATTGTCCTATAAGACAATTTCAATCAGAATTCTATAGGATATTTATGTATAGTCCTATAAGACAATTCCCATTGGAAATCCTATAGGAATGGTTCCAAAATATGATAGAAATTCTAATTAGAATCCTGTACAATTTTCTTATTGGAATCCTTTAGGATTTTTTGACAAGGGTTGTAAAAGTGATCAAGGTGAGTGTTCATGTGTGACTTCCTCATATTAATATGAATCTCTGGAGGACATTTTACGTGATTGTTTGTTTGATATTAAATCTTTAATAAAGGGTTTCTTTCACTTCAAGGTTTCTTTTGTGTTTGGTGATGTTTGTGATTTCTTCAGGAGTTTAACAGCATATGTGTGTAAACATGTATAGGCCAATCACAACTCACAGACAAACGCCAACAAACACGTTTTATTTTATTTTAATCGGATCAGTGTGTGTCGATAGTGTCGGGGTTTGTTTTCTTTTTCACCCGAACATGTTCAATCCGCGTTTCTCGGTGTCAGTTATTCTTCATAAACTCTAAATCAAACGGTCACTTGTTGTTTGTTGCTGTGTAATGAGCTTGAGTTAACGCAGTCACATGATCCATTTTCTCCCACACACTCCAGATATGTTCAGCGAAATTATGGAGGTTGTTTAATTTAATCATTTAATCATTTAATTTAGTGTGTGAATGTGTCTTCATTCAGAGTCAGTGGAGGAGATCAAACTCATCAGATTATCCTGCAGCTTCATCATGGGTAATACACAAGCATCCAGAGATGGAGATCTTCCTCCAGGACACAGGTACTTTCAACACACACTGTTAAATATTGTGTTACATCACAGAAAAAGAGTTACCCACCCCACAGACACACAGATCAAAGACAGTTTACAGGAAAAAAATTGCCTGTGTTTTTGTTTTTAAACTAACATGAAATATTAAATAAAAAGATCATAAAGTTTCTTCCAAGTGCTTTTTGATGAAAAATGAATGTGTTTATATTAATATTAATCTTCCTCTCATAAAGAATGAATACAGTAATGTAAAGTATTAAACTGAATGTGTTCTCTGTTCCAGTTCAGTCCAGCAGAAGAGCTCAAACCCAGAGTCCAGCTGTGTGTCTGTGAAGAGCAACTGGTCTATGGATCCGCCAGAAGCGTTTAAGAGTGGAGACACACGGCCTGACCTCAGGTATATCATTTCTATAAAAGTTATGCTTATAGTATGACACTTTTGAAATAGAAGCATAATTTATCAAAGTCAGTCTTATACTAGCAATGACATCAAGTAAATGTAAGCTGAGATGTTTTCCACCTTTATATAATGGAGTAAGTGTAAAATTGAGCAGATTTTTCTGACCGCTGGTCCATATTTGTTGAGAGCTTCTCAGTGTCTGGTCAGAACAGTGATGTTTCACAGCAAGAGCACCGTCACTAGAGTACAGTAAGGCCTCATCCACACTACTGCGTTTTAGTTTAGAAACGGAGAATTAAAACGAATACGATCTCTGTCCACACCAGCGGTTTAGCTGCGTATTAGAATTGATCTCCGTCCACATTAAAACGACTGAAAACGCGGATCACATGACCACTCCCCAACACTGGGCGTGAGCGTGCCGGTGTACACAGCCGCATGTAGGCAGTTATAGGATTGTAAAATGCAGAGTTTACTTGCACAACAGCTGCTAGCAAACACATCAACGTCAGTAACGCTTGTAATCCGTTATCCATGTTGCAGTCGCGAACGTTACGTAGTCCAGGCGGGTTTTTTTATGTGTTCTTCCCGGGGACGGGTCATGTGATGGGTGTCTGACGAATCAGGGAAGGATACGCAATGACTGATGACACCCAATCATAGAGCCGAGCGTGAGCCTCTCGTCAGCGTTTCTAAAGTCCTCCGTTTCGACCGCCTTCACTAAACGTCTTCACTAAACGCCCTCCGGAGATTCAAAACGCAAAACTGGGTCGGAGCGTTTTTAAACTTCTCCATTTTAGGTCTTCGTTTTTGCCGTTGTAGTCTGGACGGGAGGTGCTAACGTAGCAAAAGGTCTCCATTTCTAAACGAAAACGCAGTAGTGTGGATGCGGCCTGAGTCTCTGATGTCCCCAGAGTGTGTGTGTGAAGTTTTAGATCAAAATACCCCACAGATATTTATATATAGCATGTTAAAATTGTCACTTTTTGAGAGGCCTAAGGTGCTTTATCTTTAAAGATCAGCAACACATTGGTCTCTTTAGTCGGTTCAGTCTCCGTCCTCCATTGTGCCTTTGAGAAGAGTCATGTGATCGCGGCTGATGTTCACCTGAGTTAAATCATTCTATAATTCTATAGTTGTTTTCAATTTGTTTTGAATTCATAATTCCTAGCATTACTGGTTTTCTCAGTCTCTTTAGTAAATTTTTTTGAATCATGCTTAACATTTGCAAACCAGTTAATTTAATGAATTGGTTAATTTCTCAAAATAATTATAATCAAAGTTTGACACGCTGCAAAACACTCTGGGCCCTATTTTAACGATCTGAAACTCAAGACGCAAAGCGCAAGTAACTTTGTGGGCGGATCCCAGCGCTGTTGCTATTTTCCCGGCGGGATAAATGACCATTGCGCCCGACGCAAATCTAAAAGGGGTTGGTCTGAAGTAGCTTCATTATTCATAGGTGTGGTTTGGGCGTAACGTGAAATAAACCAATCAGAGCGTCCTCTCACATTCCCTTTAAGAGCAGGCGCGCTTGTTCCATGGCCGATTGCTATTATAACGGCGGGTTTGCCAGCGCACGCCAGGAGCGGTTCACAGCCGAGGAAACCGACGTTCTCGTCAGGGCTGTAAAACACAGAGAAGTGATATTGGGGATGATGGAGAAACCACACACACATTAGCTTCGGTTAAACAGGCGTATAATTTGGGTAGTAAATGTGTAGCCTAATCTAGATTTTTTATTTTATTTTTTATCTAGATAGATCTTTTTCACATCTTCACGGACACAACAATGATTTCCCTCGTGTGTTAATATTTTTCCTTGTAATAATGTATGATTTGCAAAAATGAAAACTGCTGCATCTGTTTATAGGCTATTAGAGAATCAAAGTGGATGCGCGTTAACATTATGGCCAAGCACGCGCCCTTAAAATACCATATCACTAACGCGCAACGCGCCACTGTCTTTAGACTGTTTTTCTCCTGGTCAATGGCGCAATTGCTTTCTAAAACTGGAAAATAGCACCATGGAAGTTTTGCGCCGGAACACGCCTCCTCTTTGCGCTGAACCGCCCCCGCGAGCGCAAGTTCATTTCCTAATTTAGCGACGTGCGTCTGTGGAGGGAAAAGTCCGCTGTGCGCGGGTGCAGAGTAGGAATGATACATGCGTCGGTGTTCAAAGTCAATTGCGCTGGGTGCAAGATAGGGCCCAATGAGTTACAGACGCTAAAGTAAAAGTGTAACAACACTCCCTGGTGTTTCCTATGACAGAAGATTCCTGTAAAAGTGCACAACATTTATAAGTCTGTATGCTTTTTATTTTACTTAGTTTTAAAACCAGTTCAGTCCAGCAGAAGAGATCAAACCCGGAGTCCAGCTGTGTGTCTATGAAGAGTAACTGGTCTATGGATCCGCCAGAAGCGTTTAAGAGTGGAGACACACAGTCTGATCTCAGGTATATAATTTCTATAAAAGTTATGCTTATAGTATTTGATTTTTATGAAATTATTATTAATATTCAGCAGTTTAATGAGTTATGATCCTGCTAGTTTCAGTCTATTAATGATCATCATTGTGCTCTTGTGTAAAGCTCTATGTATTGTATTGTTAATACATTCACACACTGTAAAAGCTGTTGGTCTGTTACTCAGTTAATGACACAATTACATCAATATCAGTGTGTCTGATTCTTTACACTCTTCATTCTGATTTAAGGGCAAATCTTCCATCCAGACCAGTTAAAAACACAACTGTGTTCAAGCCTGAGATTCAACCTCAAGACTTTAATGAAAGCATGTGTCCTGGTTTCAGGTAAAATGCAAAATCACACATCACTCAAACACACGATTAATGATGGAAACATCTCAGAAACCCAATGATGTTCTGTGTCCCATAATACAGCAAACTAATATTTTTATTTATTTATGGTTATTTACTTCTCTAACTTGTGTAATAATGTGGTATTTTAATCTTACAGCCATGACTCTAAACCTGCTGAAGTCCTCAACACATTGAGATCAAATCTGAGACAGAAGTTTGAGTGTGTGTGTGAGGGAATATCAAAGCAGGGAAACCCAACACTCCTGAATGAGATCTACACAGAGCTCTACATCACAGAGAGTGGAAGTGGAGAGATCAATAATGAGCATGAGGTGAGACAGATTGAGACACAGTCCAGGAGAGCAGAAACTGAGGACACACCGATCAAATGCAGGGACATCTTTAGACCTTTACCTGGACAAGACAAACCCATCAGAACTGTGCTGACAAAGGGAGTCGCTGGCATTGGAAAAACAGTCTCTGTGCAGAAGCTCATCCTGGACTGGGCTGAAGGGACAGAGAATCAGGACGTCCAGCTCATATTTCCACTTCCTTTCAGAGAGCTCAACTTGATGAAGGACAAAACACTCAGTCTTTCAGATCTTCTTCATCGCTTTTTCCCTGAAAGCAGAGAAATGGACATATCCAGTGAGGAGTATAAAGTGCTGTTCATCTTTGATGGTCTGGATGAGTGTCGTCTGCCTCTGGATTTCCAGAGCGATGTGAGGTTGTGTGATGTGACTGAATCCGCCTCAGTGGACGAGCTGCTGGTGAACCTCATTGTGGGGAATCTGCTTCCCTCGTCTCTCATCTGGATCACCTCCAGACCAGCAGCAGCGGATCTCGTCCCCGCGGAGTGTGTCCATCGAGTGACAGAGGTACGAGGCTTCAGTGACACACAGAAGCAGGAATACTTCAGGAAGAGAATCAGTGATCAGGATCTGGCCGACAGGATCATCTCACACCTGAAGTCCTCGAGGAGCCTCTTTATTATGTGCCACATCCCCATGTTCTGCTGGATCTCAGCCACTGTTCTAGAGGAGATGTTGAGTGAAGCAGAGAGAGGAGAGATTCCCAAGACTCTCACTCAGATGTACACGCGCTTCCTGATCATTCAGACCAACATCAAACATGAGAAGGACTATGAGAAGAAAGTGAAAGATGAAGACATGATTGTCAAACTGGGGGAACTGGCGTATCGGCAGCTTGTGAAAGGCAACCTGATCTTCTATGAGGAAGACCTGAGCGAGTGTGGCATTGATGAGGCAGAAGCATCAGTTTACTCAGGATTGTGCACTCAGATCTTCAGAGAGGAGTTGGGCTTGTGTCAGGGGAAAGTCTTCTGCTTTGTTCATCTGAGCATTCAGGAACATCTAGCAGCTCTATATGTGCATCTCTCCTTTATCAACAATAACATCAATGTGTTTGACCAGATTACCAGACCAACTAATGGACACACAGTGTCACTATCTGATCTCCACCAGAGAGCTGTGGATGAGGCTTTACACAGTAGAAATGGGCATCTGGACCTTTTACTTCGTTTCCTTCTGGGTCTGTCAGTGAAGTCTAATCAGAGTCTCTTACAAGAACTAAAGACACAGACCGCAAACAGCTCTCACAACAATGAGAAAACAGTCGACTATATTAACCCTTCAAAGTCGACTGACGCTCTAGAGCGTCAAAGTGCGCACCCCTGACATATCTATTAATAACTTTGGAATGGATTAAGGTATTAACTTACTTTTTTTTTTATGAAAAAGCTGACATTCGTCTGCATAGACAGTGTTGACTTTCGCGAATGATAAGCCTTCCGTATTTTAGTGCAAATCTATAGCATTTTACCGCAAAACAAGGAAATTGTACTTTATTCTATCTAATGATATAAAATGCTGTTGGTGTGTGTGAACCAATCACAGATCTGTGTGTGAACCAATCACAGACCAAAAACAAAAAATGACGTTGTCAGATGGGCCAGGAACGTAAAAAAGGGGAGGGGTTTGAAATCAATTCCACCTGTGATAGCCGGATTGTTTGCTGACGCAACTTTTTTATACACGGTCTTTGGACGCGCACATTTGGAGATATATCAGATACGCTTATTTGTACTTGGCAAGATTATTTTCAAAGAAAACATGGCACAACGAAGATTCTCTGCCGAGCAAGTTGCTGAAATGCTTTTTGCCGACAGCGATGAGAGTGAGAATGGATCTGATCCAGATCGGTTTGATTCGGAGGAAGAGGATCAAATCTTGGACGGAATCGATCCATTTGAGGAGTAAGTATTATGAATGCTATATTGCTGATAATATATTGTCTAATAGCCTATATATTGTATCGTTTTTTTAGTATAATTATTTTATTTTAGCTTTTCAGAAATAACGGAGCAGTAATCAAATAATGAGTGCCATCAAATAATGTGTGCGTTTTGGCCGCATGTAACGTTAGTCCATCTTCATTTATAAGCTATTTCGTTTACTTTGCTTGTCTATTTTATTGTAATGTTTTTTAGGGAAATTTTATTGTAGTTTTTCAGAAATAATGGTGCAGTAAGCCTTATCTAAGGCCTGTACTATGTGTCTACATGGGAGGGGGTTTGGTTGGTTTAGACATTGTATTTACTCTGTGCATTTTATTGTAATGTTTTTTAGGTAAAATTTTATTGTAGCTTTTTAGAAATAATGGTGCAGTAAGCCTTATCTAAGGCCTGTACTATGTGTCTACATGGGAGGGGGTTTGGTTGGTTTAGACATTGTATTTACTCTGTGCATATAATACTATGATGAAGGCTCCAGTAATAATTTTGTAGTTAGAAGTCCTATGACTTGGATGTAAAAAATGCACACATGATGATGACTAGCTAATCTTTATTTCATTATAAGAAAGGCTGTACAACTTTTGATATGTGGTAATCTAAACTAATGACAAAATCTGTGTGTTTTAGTCTAAATCCGGAAACCACAGAGCAGCCGAGTACATCTGCTGAACCCAGGACCCCGACCGCTCGCCCTTTTCCACCCAGCACCGCTTAGGCCTATATTTTTATACCAATATTTTTTTTCACCCAATTTTTTTTGCAGGTGTTCTAAAGCCTTTGAGGAATAAATATTTGTTGTAAAATCCTTTATTAATTTATTTTTTATATTTTTATATAATAAAAACAAAAATATTTTACTTCTGTTTTTGTATTTCTTGATGATATATCACATTAGAACACATACAAGTGTCTCAAGAAGTGTGTTGTCAATGCATCCACATTGTAGCTGAGAATCTATAGAATCCAGAAATATGTCTCTCTTCACTCTGCTATGAATATTGACCATTCCAGAAGCCAAAATGTCAACATAGTGCCAGGCGGACTTAAAACCCCTTAGACTTTGAAGGGTTAAAGAGAAGATCAGGGAGAATCCCTCTCCAGATAAATACATCAATCTGTTCCACTGTCTGAATGAACTGGGTGATCTTTCTCTAGTGAACGAAGCTAAACCTCATACGAGGTCTAGAGGATTACGTGATGTGAAACTCTCCTCGTCTCAGTGGTCAGCTTTAGTGTTTGTGTTGTTGTCCTCAGAGAAGACACTGCAGGAGTTGGACCTGAGCAGATTAATTGGAGACAGAACTGATGGGTAAGTGACACTGAGTGCAATCATTACAGTCTAAAACATTATGAACAAAGAGAAACTCAGAGATCAGAGGTGTTTAAATCACGGGCACAGACTGATTTCTGGGATATTGAACATAATTTGCGGGTGTTCCTCAAACCGTGGCTGTGTCCTAGTAAGGCTGCATATCTCGACTGCACGTCATCAAGCGTCTCTGAAGTCCGTCTCAGTGTGAAGGATCTGTTGAAGACAGACTTGTCTTTAATTCAGATCATTTTGAAGATGCATCAAGTGTATCCTTCGTGTTCTTCAATCTCCCACAATCCTTTGCACACATTCCAGTTCATGTAAAAGAACTGATGGAAAACGAGTCGGCACTGAGTTTATCTGAGTTCATTATGAGATGTAAGACACAAATAATGTATTCGGAGATGAAGGCATACATGTTATCTTATGTTTCTGTGTAAATTAATCCCTGAACACTAAACTGGCAATAATGTGAGACACTGGGAGACAGACGGCTGTCATTCACTGCATTGCATTGATAAAAAAGCCAGTTAATATAATTAATAATAATTATTATAATAAATGGATATGGAAGGGAGAGTGGAGAAATGTGTGAATGTCCTTGTGCGATCAGCATCTCGTGTGCACGCGCTCCTATGATAGCGGCAGTGTGAGGGAGGAACAAGACGTGTGTGTGTGTGTGTGTGTGTGTGTGTGTGTGTGTGTGTGCGCGCTCCTATGATAGCGGCAGTGTGAGGGAGGAACAAGACGTGTGTGTGTGTGTGTGTGTGTGTGTGTGTGCGCGCTGCTATGATAGCGGCAGTGTGAGGGAGGAACGAGACGTGGAGGAAAGAGGTGTGTGTGTGTGTGTGTGTGTGCGCGCTCCTATGATAACGGCAGTGTGAGGGAGGAACGAGACGTGGAGGAAAGAGGTGTGTGTGTGTGTGTGAGAGTGTGCGCGCTCCTATGATAGCGGCAGTGTGAGGGAGGAACGAGACGTGGAGGAAAGAGGTGTGTGTGTGTGTGTGTGTGTGTGTGTGTGTGTGTGTGTGCGCGCTCCTATGATAGCGGCAGTGTGAGGGAGGAACGAGACGTGGAGGAAAGAGGTGTGTGTGTGTGTGTGTGTGTGTGTGTGTGCGCGCTCCTATGATAGCGGCAGTGTGAGGGAGGAACGAGACGTGGAGGAAAGAGGTGTGTGTGTGTGTGTGTGTGTGTGTCTGTGTGTGCGCGCGCTCCTATGATAGCGGCAGTGTGAGGGAGGAACGAGACGTGGAGGAAAGAGGTGTGTGTGTGTGTGTGTGTGTGTGTGGTGCTGCTTCCCCAGTAATAAATGTAATGCGACTATTAGCTTACTTCTGTTGTGGAAATTATCAATATTAAAACCTGGATGAAGGAGACAAAGTAGATTCTCAAAAGATTAAACTAAGTATTTTATTTCTTGCAAGAAATAGGCGTTCAACATACAGACAATGTCTAAGAAGGCACATGGCATTCTCACGCAGAGAGCATCTGACATGAGAAGGTTATAACCTTTCGCCAATGTTATATACCCTAACACATCCTGTGTAAAAAAAATCATTTGTTACCTTAAAAGGAAGACGTTTTAGCTCATGATCTTATGTCTAAAATAAATTCTATCTAGACAGAAACACTGTCATGTCAGCAAAAGCTTCCTCTTTTAGCTGCAGACCTCGTGTGCTGATCGAAACTACGCACACACATATTTTCACACTTAAAGTACAAAAGGTTATTTGGAGTACACATTTTGTTCAGCCTTCACATGACTTTTACACTTCTAAAGGCTTGGTTACATATCTTTAACCATGTACTTTTTGCTTATATGATTAAATGCTTATGAGTATAAATGAATCTTCAATGTTAATAAAAGTTGTACCCATATAAAAGTAAAAGAACACATCTAAATGTAAAATTTCCATAACACTTCTCATTTCAAAAACAACTTTTTTAACACAAAATACTTATTGATTCGTGAAAATATACGCATTTGACAGGACAAAAAAATCTGATATGTTAAAATAGTGTGTAGTGTAAATGCAGACTAATAGACCTTGACAAGCGACATTGACGAGATGAGGATAAAACTAATCTGTGTTGCTGAATACGAGGCTTCTACAGTTATAGAGACTAAATCAACTTTATCACATGTCCTTTATAAAGCAGTGTTTAATTAAACAACATATTTGAGGGTATTTAGGAAGGGTTAATGTATTATTTACTTGTGATATTTATTATTATTAGCATTAATAATGAACTTGTTTATGTTTGATTTTGGATTAGTGTCCCACAAAACACTGCAGATGAAGTTCTCCAGAAGCTGCTGCCTGTGGTTACAGCAACTAGATACGCTTGGTAAGTTACACTGAGAACAAGCATCACTGTTAAAACATTACATTTCTTAAACATTATAAATAAATGGTTTAACAAAAACTATGAGTGTCACACTTCAGCTTTTAAACCCTCCATCTGACCTGGGGGCTACAAACATATATGTGTCGGGGTTTATATATATATATATATCCTACAGGTTTTCTTTTCTTACTGGCTGAATGTTTTGTGATTTAATTAGATAGTTTTAAAAATGTATGAAACAGAACATTTAAAATAAATAATTACAAAAGCACAGTATACATTTAAACTGGTAAGATGAATCTGAGCTTAGTAATTGCTATATTAACCTACACTTGATTTACCCCATTACAATAGACCCTTCACAGTTATTATCATAAAAATACACTAAATTGTAGGTTTAAAATTCTAAATAAGGCACATCTAATGTCCAACAACCAATATTTTAGCATTTATATTTTATGTACTTTATTATGTCTTTCAATTAAAATACATTTCACAATTATACAAATGGACAGTTCCTTTAAAGACATAATATTTCCCCCCAATAAATCTTATTTTTCCTTCTACTTTTTTCTTTTGTGATAATACCCACCAACACATAAAAACAATTAGAACAACAACCATTAAGTACATAGTTAGACACGTTTACATATGAAAAAAATGGAAATAATCAAACATTCACATAATTATATCAAACTCTTATAATGACACATAATTCATAATAAGTTATTAAAGTAATATTATTTAAATATAAAATATTTAATAAGTAAATAAATAAAATAACAAATAACTAGAATTAAGGGAGCGAAGGTTATTTAGTTATACGCTAATGTAGCCTATTCCTTTATTTTATGGAATATTCTTTGATTTTAGAGTTGCACATATCTTTTCAAAATGTATACTTTTGCTCTTAATTTCATGTTATCCTCTCCATAATGCACTGTATAAACTAAATCTAACCAAACCTTCTTGCTTTCTCCAAAAAAAAAGAAGATTGCTTTAAAAGCTGTAATTCCTAGCATTCTAATTAAATAAGTATAAGTCATCTTTTTTAAGTAGCATAGGTCCTAAACCCAAAACTATATTTTGTATCTTTATTATATTTGGTTTCTTAAAAAAAAAAAATTCCCTGAATTAGGCCTACTTCTGTTCAATTGTTTTATTATAAGTATAAAATGAGTGTAATGAGATATATGTTCACTGCAACTGATCCAACATCCTAAAGATAAATTATTATAATCAGAAGATATTTCTGGTGTTATAAAATATCGCATAGCCTATTAATTTTCCAAGCAAAATGTATATTAGTCAGAATTATTGCGCTCCTATTTGGCGCGCATGCGCGCAGCAGCGCTCGTTCAATGTGAAGTTTACTATTTGCTACTATTGAACTATTTGCACGACTTTCTAAGATTTTCAGATGGAGAATATTCCTGTGAAATGTAAGTTTTGCAAACACCATGTCTCAAACGCATAAAACAGCACAAAATATATGCAGTTTGATGGTGGATCGATTTGATCTATGATCGACCTCCAGGGCTGCTTAAGAGACGCGTGCACACACAGTTATCTAGACTAGATAAACCTGGATCACATTAGTGGGATTGTGTGAACTTGAAATACCTTTTATGAAACCGCTTTAGCCCCAACTTGTTTGTTAGGTTCATTCAAGTCGGGTTTTGGAGTTTAATCCCCGCTTTTCTTAGCATCTTTTATGGAACAGCCCCCTGATGTTTGATCTACTTAACTGTAATATTCATTTATAATGTATGTATATAAACATTTATATTTAGACTTTTTTCCATATCATTTTAATTTAAATGTTAATACATTTATTTAAAAACAGATGTATTCAATGTTTCATTTGATCATTTTTATATAATCTTTCTCCCTCACATAGAGACATAATCTCTTAGAATAACAGTTAAATTTACTGATATGGGTCAATGACGTGGCGTGTCAATTCTGGTGTCCCGAGCATATTCATAATATTACAAATGTCTACATGTTTAAATGCACTTCATTAAGTGACTCAAACCCCCCCTCTTCAATTACTCATGTGAGAATTCATTATAAATAATTAATCTTTAAGGAACTATTGAGCTCAAAAGTCCCAAAATTTCATATAACATGTTAGCTGTATAAACCTGTTAGCCAGGACATATGCATAACAATCTAGTTTTTAATTAACATTTGTAAACTTTTAGGCACAGTTATTATTGTTATATTATTAACATTAACATTATTTACATAATTGTATGGTTTTTACCATATTTGAGCTGTCATTCATCTTGATTTCATATGATTCAATGTTTACTTTGTTTCAAGTTTGAGTGTTGGAAAGGAAAAATGATACTGATGATGTTTTTATGGTAATCCTAAAAAATACTGGAGAATGTCCTTCCGTCTAACAATGACAGAGGCAATTAATATAACCCATATTTGTGTGTTAGATTACACAATTCAGTTTTTTGTGGAGTTAATGATAAACAAGTCTTATTTACTTTATTGGAAAACATTTGTAAACATTTTCCAGCTTTTTTTTTTTAATTTGGTTGTGAATTTTGAGTTATCAGCAGCCAAAACTGAGCCCGTGTCTATATAAAAAATTCCAAATTGATTATATTATTTGTGATTAAAATGTAGTTTTACGAGCTCTAGTTGTTTGTTGAGTTCCAATTATGGATATCAGTACATTTGTATATGCCAATAATGGTAGAAATGTAATTAATTTTAAAATTCATTACCCAGGAATGTCATTTTCATGGGGGGGGAAATCTGATTCACCAAAAAAAGTGGTTAATTACATTCTTGAAATGTGTACGTCATTGCATTACATACACAACACTCTAATAAGTTTAGAAAGTCCTAAAATGTTCATTTTCTGCCCGTTTTTTTTTTTCACATTTTAAATCCTTATCCGTCATTCACCCGTATATTGAATTAATTGTTTAAAAAAAAGAGATATTGCACAAATTATAAACACATTTAAGAAAAGCAAAGATTTCTGTTTTGATCTGAGAGTGAAGAGTGTGTCATTGTTCTTAAAGGTGGGGTATGTGATTTGCAAAACGGCTGGCAGATTTTGAAAATACACAACTCAATTGGTCTTACCTTCTTTCCTAGGATTTTAAGTGATTTTGAAAAAATGGCCAAAAAAGAGAATTACATACCCCACCTTTAACTGTCAGCTATAAAATCTAAATAAATAGAAAATACAGATTGTGCTCAATGATTTGACTTTAACTGTCAGCTGTAAAATCCTCCAGTTTCCACTGATATGTTAGCCTGGTTTTACCGGACTCTCCTACATTTCATTTGTACAGAGAGTCTGGCCTCTCTCCATTGACAAGCGTTAACTTCCCTGAAGGCGGTACTCTGTTAAAACTTAAAACTATTGGATCTGCCCGGAGCCACTCTGGATCTGCAGTAACCAATCGCTAACGTTTGGTCGTGACATATGACGAGTCTCAAACTAGCGCACGACCCCAACGTCATCGTTCTCAGCCACTCCCTCTGTTCGCTGGTTGGACCGGTAAACAATTGACCGGAGAAAACCAAAGAATACACCGCAATCCCAGACGTAGTTCTGAAGCAAAATTAATATTGAGCGGAAGTGTGTAGGAGGGCGGAGCCAGGCTACCGATATGTAGCTGACATCTCTCTCGCTCGCTCGCTCTCTCTCTCTCTCTTTCTCGCACTCTCTCGCTCTCTCTCTCTCTCTCTCTCGCTCTCTCTCTCGCACTCTCTCGCTCTCTCTCTCTCTCGCTCTCTCTCTCGCACTCTCTCGCTCTCTTACTCTCTCTTGCTCTCTCTCTCGCTCTCTCTCTCGCTCTCTCTCTCGCACTCTCTCGCACTCTCTCGCACTCTCTCGCACTCTCTCGCACTCTCTCTCGCACTCTCTCGCTCTCTCTCTCGCTCTCTCTCTCGCTCTCTCTCTCGCTCTCTCTCTCTCTCTCGCTCTCTCTCTCTCTCTCGCACTCTCTCGCTCGCTCTCTCGCTCGCTCGCTCTCTCTCTCTCTCTCGCTCTCTCTCTCTTTCGCTCTCTCTCTCTCTTTTGCTCGCTCTCGCTCTCTCTCTCTCTCTTTCGCTCTCTCTCTCGCTCTCTCTCTCTCGCACTCTCTCTTTCGCTCGCTCTCTCACTCTCTCTCTCTCTCTCTCTCGCTCGCTCTCTCACTCTCTCGCTCTCTCTTCCGCTCGCTCTCTCTCGCTTTGCCACACACACAGACACACACACACACACACACAGACAGACAGTCTGACAGTCTGACACACACAGACAGTCACACACACACACACACACACACACACACACACACACACACACACACACACACACACACACACACACAACATGTTCCTTAAACTGTTTACAAATACATTTAAGCATACACACACACACACTCAATCAATCACACACACACGTTGGGTTTCCATGTTATATGGGGACTTTCCATAGATATGATTTTTATACTGTATAAACTGTATATTTAATCCCCTAATCCTAACTGATGTAATTTAAAAACATGAACTAATGAGTATTTGCATATATTTAATATTGACAGCATTATGTTATTTATTTTGTAAGTGTAATGTTTATCTCTGGATATGGGCTTAATGTGTTTCATTGTTCTCTACAGGTTGTGGGAGTGTGGTGTCACAGAGGAAGGTTGTGCTGCTCTGGCTTCAGCTCTGAGATCAAACCCCTCACACCTGAGAACACTGGATCTGTCATATAATAATCTAGGAGACTCAGGAGTGAAGCTGATCTCTGCTGTACTGGAGAATCCTCACTGTAAACTGGAGACACTGGGGTAAGATCATCTCCACCATAAAGACTCGGAGTGAATAAGGATTAATATGTAGATAGTGTACACAATATATCTTTGGCGTAAGCCCCATCCGGCGGTTCAGAGACAGATTCCTGCTCGACATTAACATTTACATCTTCATATATTATTATCCCCCAAAAGAAAGTGAAACTAACAGATAAATAAACCAGATAAACTACAAACCAGACAACAGATGCAGGATACAGTGAAGAGGGTTTTTAAAGCTCAAATGTTTGGTGTAAATCAACTTGCCTTGTAATGCTTGTGCAAACAGACCCTTGAGCATTTCCTCACAATGTGTGTGTGCCGCTGAACAGAGGGAAGTGTGTGTGTGTGTTTCTCCTGAACCAGGACCGTCCCCATATCAGATTTATCACTACATGATTATCATGGCCAGAATAACACACGATAACAATATATCACCATATCTATGGAAATATTGAAAATAATAATAATGCTATCAGTCAAATTCATCTTTACTTTATTTTGTGCTATTTTTGAAAAAGAAGAATCACTCCATCACATACAAAAAGAGTTATATTATACATTAGTTTATAAGCTGTAGTTAATATATTAAGAGACTATATACAAATCAGGGCTCGCAAAATCGCCCGCCGGACGTCCCGGGGCTATTGTGTTTTCCAGTCGGGCTACCAAAATGCATAACCGGCCTGCCCGACGGGCTTTCTGAAATAGTGTTCGCTTCAGTCTTGTTATAATCAGATTCAGCGCGTTCTTCATCTTCAATCCGCAGTGGCGCCGAACAGAGCGCACATCAGAAACAGAGGACAGGATGTGTGTGTGTGTGCGTGTGTGTGTGTATCTGAGCCTCATTGGTATGTCACTGCTCGTCAATGTCAGAATATTAGAGATTACCAATCAAATCAAAGTAGGCGGGATTTATATTCACAGAAGCTACTGAGCGCGAATTTGAGCAGAGCGACTCAACGCTTCAGTTTACGGTCAAGTTGGATAAGATGTAAGTAGCTAAACTAAATATTTCACATTTGACCGTTTTTTTTTTAGGTCATAAATGTTAAACAAATGACAAATTATCAGGTAAACGAATTTACTTGTCTAATTTCGCCATTTTGAACTGAAAATAGGCCTTTGTAACGTGACTCATGTAATGTAATTCGTTTACTGTCATTGTGAGGGGACGAGAAACATTAACGAAGCCGTTTTCATCTTGTTAGGCACAATATTAATAACGAATGTGTACATGTTGAGAATTAATATAGTACAATTTGTAGCCTTCAGTAAATTAAAAAAGTTCAGCTTTAGGAGGGGAAGAGACAGAGCAAGATGAGGAGACTGAGAGAAAAAGAAAGAGTGATGGATGGTGAGAGCAGGTATTGACAAATCTACTGCCCGCTGACATGGTTTTAAAGCTATTTCTTATCCTTTTTTTGGCCTTCAAACGTCTTGAAATGCACATATCAGAGAAATAAAAATTTGAACCCCCTAACAACCTTAAAGGGTTAGTTCACCCAAAAATGAAAATTCTGTCAGTAATTACTCACCCTCATGTTGTTCCAACCATGTAAGTCTTTCGTTCATCTTCGGATCACAAATTAAGATATTTTTGATGAAATCTGAAGGCAGTCTCACTCCTCCATAGGCTTTCAGAGGGACCCAAACTCGCCGGCCCAGAATAGTTATGAAAACATCGTTACAATAGTCCAAGTGACTACAGTGGCTCTGCAGCACAGACGTGCAACACAGACGCGCTGCGCAAAAACACTACGTGAACTAACTCGAGGCCCAGAGAGAAGGAAATGAATAGTGGAATAAAGTCGTTATTTTAGTTGTTTTTCCGCACATAAAGTGTAAGGTTGGAAATAATCCAAGATTATTTCAATGCAACAAAGACATTTGCTTTTCACTAAGACATTTTCAGCACAGCAGTGATATAGGCCTGTAGGCCAGAGGTTTGGGACAATGTGATAGAGTCGGGCTCAGACTGCAGCCCTGCCTCACTCCACGTCTCTGCTGGAAGAATGCGGTTCTGTGGTCACTGATTTTCACCGCACTTTTGCTGTGGGTGTGTAGAGATTTTATTATATCAAACGTTTTTCCGCCGATGTTTAGGAGTTTGTACAGTAGACCATCATGCCAAATTGAATCGAATGCTTTTTTAAAGTCTACAAAACATGCAAAAATCTTCCTCTGTTTGTCCTTGATGTTTTTGTGGATTAGAGTGTGGAGAGAATAGATGTGCTGGCGCTGTTTTGGTAAAAAGCCAGTTTGTGCTTTATTTAAGATGTTGTGTGATGAGGTGTGTGTGACGATGTGTGTGTTTAAGATACTGCAGAACAGTTTTCCTAAAGCACTGCCTACACTGATGCCGCGATAACTA
>NC_136879.1:44498827-44601327 GCF_949152265.1 Phoxinus phoxinus
ATCGCACTAGTGGAAGAACTGAATACCTTTTTTGCACGCTTTGAGACCCCACTCCAACAGTCTGCAGTCATACCACCTCAGCCCCAACCAGCTTTCAGTTTCCAACCTCTGACTGTGCAGATACAGGATGTGAAAGAGGTGCTCAGCAGGGTGAACCCCAGGAAAGCAGCAGGACCGGACGGAGTACTTGGGAAAGTGCTCAAGGCCTGTGCCGACCAGCTCTCAAAGGTGTTCACCAGCATCTTCAACCTTTCCCTGGCACAGGCTACTATCCCAGCCTGCCTAAAGTCGGCTACTATCATCCCTGTACCCAAAAATTCAAATATAACCAGCCTCAACGACTACCGCCCAGTGGCACTTACACCAATCATCACCAAATGCTTGGAACGGTTAGTCTTGGGTCACATCAAAGATTGCCTCCCTCCCTCGTTTGAACCTCATCAATTCGCCTACAAAGCAAATAGGGCAACTGAGGACGCCATTGCCATCACTCGACACACGGCGCTGAGCCACCTGGAGCATAGAGAGAGCTATGTCAGGATGCTCTTTATTGATTATAGCTCAGCCTTCAACACTATCATCCCGACATCCTGATCAGCAAACTGTCTGATCTGGGACTCCACCCACTCACTTGTTCATGGATAAAGGATTTTCTCACAAACAGACCACAGTCAGTAAAATTTGGACACAACCTCTCCTCCACTCGATTAGTGAGCACGGGCTCCCCGCAAGGTTGTGTGTTGAGTCCGCTGCTCTACATCCTCTACACTGCCGATTGCAGACCCATCCACAACAGTAATACCATACTGAAGTTTGCGGATGACACAACGGTGGTGGGGTTGATCTCGGAGGGTGACGAGTCAGCCTACAGGGACGAGGTTCTGAAACTGTCCAAGTGGTGCCTGGCAAACAACCTGACTATAAACACCACAAAAACCAAAGAAATTATCCTGGACTTCAGAAAGCATCGGGTAGACTTGAGACCCCTTTAACTCAATGGAGACTGCGTGGAGAGGGTCCACGCTTTCACCTTTTTGGGCACCATAATCTCCGCCGACTTCTCCTGGAAAATAAACACCATTGCTGTCTTCAAAAAAGCACAGCAACGTTTGCACTTCCTGAGAGTCCTCAGGAGGAACAACGTTGGAAAGAAGCTGCTAGTGACCTTTTACCACTCCACCGTTGAGAGCATTCTAACGTACTGCATTACGGTGTGGTTTTCTCACTGCACAGAGGCA
Source organism: Phoxinus phoxinus (assembly GCF_949152265.1). NCBI lineage: Eukaryota > Metazoa > Chordata > Actinopteri > Cypriniformes > Leuciscidae > Phoxinus > Phoxinus phoxinus. The sequence continues at coordinate 44,500,066 of NC_136879.1, forward strand.
GAACGGAAGAAGCTCCAGAGAGTGGTAAACACCGCACTGAGAATCATCGGCTGCACCCTTCCATCCTTAAAGGACATCTACTCATCCCGCTGCCTAAATAGAGCAATGGAGTTCAAAGGTACAGCACGCACATCCAAAACAATAAAACTGGGTGCTGGGCAGACAAGTAATAGTAAAGGTAAACAATGAGTCCGCACACCAGAAAGTGCTCCTAGGCAAATTTAATGATTGCTCACCGCATGTAACGTTTCGGGCCCAAGCCCTTCATCAGACATGTCACACACACACACACACTCCTCTGCTCTCTCTCTGTCCACACACACACACACACACACACACACACACACACACACACACACACACACTCCTCTGCTCTCTCTCTGTCCACACACACACACACACACTCCTCTGCTCTCTCTCTGTCCACACACACACACTCCTCTGCTCTCTCTCTGTCCACACACACACACACACACACACACACACACACACACACACACACACACTCCTCTGCTCTCTCTCTGTCCACACACACACTCACACACACACACACACACACACACACACACACTCCTCTGCTCTCTCTCTCTGTCTCTCTCTTAATAGTGTAATTGCACTCGGAACAAAAGAGTATTTGTATCGATTATTTTTAATCTTTTGTAATCTATAGCGGCGACCTGAGGGCAACATAGAGAACTCTGGGTATAAGAAGTGTCCACTGTCTGAAATCACAGAATGGACTCGACTCAAAACATTTCTGTTAAACAGAACTGTCGAGCTTCTTTGCTCTTTACCTATAATCTAGGGCTGCACGATTTTGGCCAAAATGATAATCACGATTATTTTGATCAATATTGAGATCACGATTAATTATCATGATTATTTGTTGATTTGTCACATAGGCTAATTAATAACTGCTTTTTACATCCATATTGTGCTACATTTCCTGCTAATGTACAAATATGTGCATCAAAATAAAATGGGTCCTCTTATTCACCAAAATTCAGTGCATCTCCAGAATAAATAAAAATAAATAATTTATTAATATTTTAAATTGTATTTATATTTTATATACATTGTATTGATAATAATTATTAGGATAGACTAGAGATATGATCTTCTGTTATAATTATTATTACCTATTATTACATGGCTTGGTTAAATTCTAATGTAGAATGCAGTCTGTTATTTCTTGATAACACACCGTTGCCATGAAAAACAGAGCGTTGTCATGGACACGGAAGCAATACAATCGTTTTTAAATCAATACACTCCTTTTTAAATCAATATTTTGTGTCAAATTATTGATTTATTTGGAAGGTAGCCATGTAAGCGGGATCCCGATGTGCGATGGATCTTACGATTAATACCATTCCAAATTATTATACATCCTATCCAGTATGATAATCCCGTGGTAACTATAAAGCCCACTTATAGTCGTGTCCTCAAGAGTATTATGATCAGTCTGTAAGCCGCGCTATTTTGGTCCAATGGGGGTTTCCAGTAGCACGGGGAAGGAAGCGCGTGTTCTAGTCTTTCCAGCGTTTTAAAGGAATTTTGGTTAAATAAGACACAGGTTCTCATATGCAATTATCTCGTTTTAATCTGACTCCATGAATTAAAGTTCAATGTGCAATAAGGTTATGTTTACACTTAAATAGTTACAACATGATGTAATGAGAATTTAAACCATTTGTACCCAGCATAATGTAAAATGTTACCTGAGAGAGAGAGAGAGGGAGAGAAAGAGAGAGAGAGGGAGAGAGGGAGAGAGAGAGACTCCCTCCACCCAGCTTGGCATCCAAAGACAAGAGACCGAAGAACATTTGCCGTCCTGTTTTGTCATCTCTCTAGACCATGTGCCCAACCCCCAGGTGAGACATTCAAAACTGACCAATCAGACCATCACAATTTCCCCCATTGTCCCAAATCCCTGGCCTACCGGCCTATAGCACTCTTAGCACTGCTGTGCTGGGAATGTCTGAGAGAAAAGCAAATGTCTTTGTTGCATTGAAATAATCTTGGATTATTTCCAACCTTACAAGTCTATACGGATTCGTATTCTATTATAAAGATAATAGATTTCCCCTCTGTATTATAAGTCTACATTTTATGGTACTCTTAAACCTTTGTTCGCCATACAACAATCATATATATATAATCTCAATACATATACACTGTCATACGCTGCCTCTTTGGCTGGGTTTAATGATCAATCAAATCTCATAGTGATTATTCTTTTTATCATAAGAATGCTCACCCTTCTTGTAGTTCTCTTCAAGCAGGATCTCCCTGATCCAGGCAGAAGAAGAAAAACCCGTACTCAAAAAATCCAAGGTCCAGTCAGATGATTATAATAATAAATGTTTAACAATATTTATTAAAAGAATCAAATGAAAAAGGAATACTTGTTACAGATTATAACAGAGTACTAACTAACAGATAGATACTAGCTAAGCTTCTATGGCTTCTTGCATCTGGCACGCTGGAGATCCAGATCTTTGTTAGCAAGGAAGAGCGACGAGTCCGTCTGATCCTTCCTCCTTTATAGTCCATTTTTCGGCTGTACTTCAGCAAATAATAGCAGAATGCTTTTAGTTAGCAGCAACCGTTTTAAGTAGCGACAGCAGATTTTAATCTAAATATGCAGGGTGTGCCTGTCTTTGAGCAAGCATACTTATTGCAAGCAGTGGGCTTGGTCTTTAGCAGCAGTAGCAGGCGAGGCCGTGGTTTGCATCCGGTCTCTAATAACCGTAGCCTGTCTTTCGCAAGCGTGGCTGTGGCAGTTGACCTGACTAAGGGCTATAGAGCTACACAGTAATTTCTTCATTCAGCATTACATTTCAAACAGTTACATTTCCACACAGTCATTTCTTTATTCAGCATGACATTTCAGATGGTTATATTCCTTAACACATCGGTTCCCAACAGGGGTGTCGCGGCCCACAAGGGGGCCTCAGCGAGCTCTGTGGGGGGTCGCGTCATATTTTGAAAAGTTTTGAGCAATGAGAATGAAATAAAAGTCCTTAACTTTTTTCTGTTAAAAATTTACAAAATTTATATAATGAGCGAGTTCATCATGAATCCATTTTCCAATCCGTGTTTTTGTCTTATCCTGAGCCACTATGGTACTCCTATAATAAGTGTTTACATTGAGACTATTTTACACGGGTTCGGATCGCTGCCGCTGCGGAGTAGCCCAGGACCTGCGTGACTCGTCATAGACGTACACAGAGAGAAGTAGTTCCGGCTACAATGTTCTTCCGAAAGACGCATTATTCTGTTAAAGGATAATTCCGGTATTTAACACCTTGAGTCTATATTGTAGTTTGTTTTGGATGAACAAGAGTGGTGGACAACATTTTTTTGACAATGGTTCCTCTCTCGAGTTTTTGACTATAAAAGAATTGGCCATGGACCCATTTAACATTGGAGTCAATGGTCATGTCCGAAAATGTCAAAAGGGGGAACCACTGCCTTAACAGACCAGATAATTCTCCTACTTTGGTTGTCACATAGTGGGCTGTAGTTTTCTTATTATGACCTTTTCTGGTCTTCTTTCGAGATGGGGCCCCAGAGGAAGTGAGTGAAGTGCCACCCACATATGATGTTCCTATCACAGATGTCAGTGAATAAAATTCTGTCATTGTTATTTGAAGTCTCTCTTGCGCACTATTGCTCGCGCCCAGACACACTCGGTCTCTCTGGCGCACTATTGCTTGCGCCCAGACACACTCGGTCTCTCTGGCACACTATTGCTCGCGCGTAGACACACTCGGTCTCTCTGGCGCACTATTGCTCGCGCCCAGACACACTCGGTCTCTCTCACACACTATTGCTCGCGCGCAGACACACTCGGTCTCTCTCACGCACTATTGCTCACGCCCAGACACACTCGGTCTCTCTCACGCACTATTGCTCGCGCGCAGACACACTCGGTCTCTCTCACACACTATTGCTCGCGCCCAGACACACTCGGTCTCTCTCGCGCACTATTGCTTGCGCCCAGACACACTCGGTCTCTCTCACGCACTATTGCTCGCGCCCAGACACATTCGGTCTCTCTCGCGCACTATTGCTTGCGCCCAGACACACTCGGTCTCTCTCGCGCACTATCGCTCGCGCCCAGACACACTCGGTCTCTCTCGCGCACTATCGCTCGCGCCCAGACACACTCGCTCGCGCCCAGACACATTCGGTCTCTCTCGCGCACTATTGCTTGCGCCCAGACACACTCGGTCTCTCTCGCGCACTATCGCTCGCGCCCAGACACACTCGGTCTCTCTCGCGCACTATCGCTCGCGCCCAGACACACTCGATCTCTCTCGCGCACTATTGCTCACGCCCAGACACACTCGGTCTCTCTCGCGCACTATTGCTCGCGCCCAGACACACTCGGTCTCTCTCGCGCACTATTGCTCACGCCCAGACACACTCGGTCTCTCTCACGCACTATTGCTCGCGCGCAGACACACTCGGTCTCTCTCACGCACTATTGCTCACGCCCAGACACACTCGGTCTCTCTCACGCACTATTGCTCGCGCGCAGACACACTCAGTCTCTCTCACGCACTATTGCTCGCGCCCAGACACACTCGGTCTCTCTCGCGCACTATTGCTTGCGCCCAGACACACTCGGTCTCTCTCACGCACTATTGCTCGCGCCCAGACACATTCGGTCTCTCTCGCGCACTATTGCTTGCGCCCAGACACACTCGGTCTCTCTCGCGCACTATCGCTCGCGCCCAGACACACTCGGTCTCTCTCGCGCACTATCGCTCGCGCCCAGACACACTCTGTCTCTCTCGCGCACTATCGCTCGCGCGCAGACACACTCGGTCTCTCTCGCGCACTATTGCTCGCGCGCAGACACACTCGGTCTCTCTCGCGCACTATTGCTCGCGCGCAGACCCACTCGGTCTCTCTCGCGCACTATTGCTCGCGCGCAGACACACTCGGTCTCTCTCGCTCACTATTGCTCGCGCGCAGACACACTCGGTCTCTCTCACGCACTATTGCTCGCGCGCAGACACACTCGGTCTCTCTCACGCACTATTGCTCGCGCGCAGACACACTCGGCCTCTCTCTCGCGCACTATTGCTCGCGCCCAGACACACTCGATCTCTCTCGCGCACTATTGCTCGCGCGTAGACACACTCGGTCTCTCTCGCGCACTATCGCTCGCGCGCAGACACACTTGGTCTCTCTCGCGCACTATCACTCGCGCGCAGACACACTCGGTCTCTCTCGCGAACTATCGCTCGCGCGCAGACACACTCGGTCTCTCTCGCGAACTATTGCTCGCGCGCAGACACACTCTGTCTCATCTCGCCCAGTTCGCTTTGCTTTTGTCCAGTCCGGCAAAACATAAAGTGCGGATCAGGGAACAACTCTGATTATTGGCTCGTCATGGAGCCAGCGCTAGATTGGCTTTGCAAAAAAAAAAAAAAACTTTCATATGGAGCGTTCTATGAACAGAATGACGCATTTAAAATATAGCACGATCACACGAATTTGATCGTGGGAAGCCAAAATCGTAATTAAAATTTGATTAATTGTGCAGCCCTACTATAATCTTCCCACTGTTTTTGACTAATGTTTTTAGTGCATTTTTGTATTTCACACTAAGATTTCCAAACCAGCAGATAATGGAAAAGGACAACACTGGCTCTATATAAGACTTGTAGAATAATTCCATCAGAGTTTTGTCTGTTAAATGATCTTAATTTTCTAATACAGTAAAGGCGCTGCTGTCCCGCTGCTGCCTCTGTGTTCAAATCAAACCTCAATTTTTTATCAATAATTGTTCCGAGATATTTATAACTATCCACACATTCAACCTTATTGTTCTTAACAAATGTGTCTTGGGAAGGATGTGTTTGTATTCTAAAATCAATACTCTTTTGTCTTAGATACATTAATCAGCAAACAGGTATCATCACACCACTTCACAAAATCATCAACCACTGGACCATGGCACGTTTCATTTTCGTCTAGAAGACTTACAATAACTGGGTCGTCTGCAAATTTGAAAAAGTACCTATTTTTATGTTTACTTAGACAATCATTTGTATATAAAATATACAATAAGGGAGACAAAACACATCCCTGAGGAGAACCTGTAGATGTTGTCAGGGGGGCTGAAAGACTGCCATTTACTCTCACTCTCTGAGTTCGTTCAGTAAAACAATCTAAGACCCAACCTACCAAGTTAAGATCAAGACTAAAATTAGTAATTAACTTATCTGCTAAAATATGGGGTTGTAGAGAATTAAAAGCAGATGAGAAGTCAATAAATAAGAGCTTTGCATGAGTCTTACTACCCTCCAGGTGCTGCAATACCATGTTTAGTAGAGTTGCTGTTGCATCTTCGACACCTCGCTTTGTTCTATATGCGAACTGAAGAGGGTCTAACAAACCCTTAGTTTTGTCTAATAATTCTTCTTTTACTAATTTCTCAAAGCATTTCATTATAAGGGATGTTAATGCTATCGGCCTAAGATCATTTAATGTTACAGCATGTGTAGTTTTCGGCACTGCCACTACAGTGGCTTCCTTCCAAAGTTTTGGAACTATCTGGAGGGTAGGCATGTGCCGGTATCACTTTTTCATGCTGCGATTTAATTGAGAGAGCATTTATCACGGTATACGGTATTATAACGATATTGTAATTTTACAAGAGAAACAGGTTAAAAAAAGAAACAAACTTCAGTTTTGTCCTTTTAGTAACTTTAATAACTTTTTAATTAACTAAAATTACCTCAAATATTTAAAAACAAATAAATATAAGTAAAACAATATAAAATATATAAGTAAACTGAACAATTATATCAAAATGAATAATGTGCAAACTGCAAAAGAACAACATTTGCGAAAACAAAATGATACACAACTATAAAGTTGTGTTGAGCTACCTGGCATATTTTACTCCTCAAGATTAAAGTGCAAAAATGTGAGCATGTTCACTTTTTCTGGCTTGAGCTTTGAACGCTGAGGTGTTTCAAATAGTTGTTTTATCAACATGAGAAATAAAGTGTCTTACCTTTATCTCCCTGAATTGCAGTGGATGGTTGTCACGAATATGAGCGAACATGTTAGACGTGTTCCCTTGTTTTGCAGCCACTTTCCGTCCACATGTCTTACACAAAGGGAAACTGTCTTCGATCAGCAATCCCTCTGCATTTTTTTTGAACCCAAAATATTTCCAAACATCTGACTTTACCCTTTTTGAAGGGGGATAAATTGTCGGCAGTGTTCCTCCTTACGCCATTCTTCTTCTTCATGTGAGAATTTGAATGCGGCGTCAGTGGCCGTGGCACGCACTGCGTGCAGTGTGATTCTACATGTGACGTGAACACTGTTTACATCCGGGTGCGCTCACGTGTTCTGCGCAGCATATACGCAGTGTTTGTTCAAGCGGTTGATGGAAAATAAGCTATAATGCACGTTCTAAAAATAAAAATTCGGATCTATTATTTTTTACGGTATTTTGAAGTGCCCATGATAACAATATCGTGTATATTCATTATCGTGATTTATCGAATTACCGAAAATCGGCACATGTCTACTGGAGGGCAATTGATCTTTGAAAGATGTTACAAAACACTGGCGCCAATTGTTCTGCACAGACCTTAATTAAACACCCTCCGATTTTATCTGGACCAGGGCTTTTTCTAACATTACAACCCTTGAAGACTTTCATTACAGACAATTCATCAAAGAAGTTATAAGCACAACCATAACTCATTTTAGATTTCATAGAATCAAATCGTAAATAAAACTTATTTAAGTCCTCTGCCAGCTGACTACTAGAGTCATACTCTGGTAATTGAACTTTCTTGATCTCACACCCCCTTAGTTCCAGTTATAAGCGTCATCCCCTTCCAAACAGACCCCAAGTTGTTCATACTCAACTCTTTCTCAAGCTTTATTTTGTAATTTACCTTTGCTTTTCTCACTTCTGTTTTTATTTCCTTTTGCAGTTCAAGTTTTTTAGCCAAGTTACCCTCATGAAATGCTTTACATCTCTCGTACATAAGTGCTTTGAGGGAATTTGTGAACCATGTCTTATTGTTTGGGAAAATTTTAACAGACTTGCGGGGATAAGCATCTCTTCACAGAAGGAGATATAGTTACTAGTGACATCTGTAAGTTCATCTATACTCGAGCAAGAGTCATAAAAAACATCCCAGTCCATACACTCCAGACATCCCTGCAAAGATGCAGTAGACTCCTCAGACCACAAGCTGATGTTCTTAATCTGTGGCCGTACTCTTCTTAAAAGAGTTTTATATACAGGGACAAGTAGGACAGTATTATGATCCGCCGACCCCACTGGGGGCTGAATAAAAGACTTATATGCATCCTTACGCTGGGTTCACACCGGACGCAGAAGCGGCGCGGAAGCGGTGCGGAACGGAGGCCGCTTCCTTTCGGCGCCCATGTTAACCTATGGCGTCTTCACGCGCCGTGAAGCGCCAGTTTCGGCGTCTGGTCTATTTTTTGTGCGAGCCGCGAGTGATCCGCTTCAATTTTCAAATAAAATACCGCGAGAACACACAAACAAACAAACAGGGAAACAGCGAGAGAGAGAGGCAAGCAGGAGTTGATAAGTGAAAATGGATGATGTCAAATTAATCTTTGAAGTGGAGTAGTACAGGGAGAATAGATTTAATAAATTTGAAGAGAGGATGTATATTTCAACGGTATATCTACACTACTACTGTCTACCATATTCTCTCTCTGGCTGCGTGTGTGTCTCGACAATGGATTAATAAAAGAAGTGTACAAACTTCTTGGTTACAGAAACATGGTGTATTCATTTTATGAGGTTATTTACTTACCCATGATGTAAGAAATAATTATTTTTATACTGTACAAACGGTGTATTTATTCCTAACTAATGTAATTTAACAACATGAACTAATGAGTATTTGTATATATTTAATATTGACAGCATTATGTTATTTATTTTGTAAGTGTAATGTTTATCTCTGGATATGGGCTTAATGTGTGTCATTGTTCTCTACAGGTTGAGGGATTGTGGTATCACAGATGAAGGTTGTGCTGCTCTGGCTTCAGCTCTGAGATCAAACCCCTCACACCTGAGAAAACTGGATCTGTCATATAATGATCTAGGAGACTCAGGAGTGAAGCTGCTCTCTGCTGGACTGGAGAATCCTCACTGTAAACTGGAGGAACTGTGGTAAGATCATCTCCACCATAAAGACTCGGAGTGAATAAGGATTAATATGTAGATAGTGTACACAATATATCTTTGGCGTAAGCCCCATCCGGCGGTTCAGAGACAGATTCCTGCTCGACATTAACATTTACATCTTCATATATTATTATCCCCCAAAAGAAAGTGAAACTAACAGATAAATAAACCAGATAAACTACAAACCAGACAACAGATGCAGGATACAGTGAAGAGGGGTTTTAAAGCTCAACTGTTTGGTGTAAATCAACTTGCCTTGTAATGCTTGTGCAAACAGACCCTTGAGCATTTCCTCACAATGTGTGTGTGCCGCTGAACAGAGGGAAGTGTGTGTGTGTGTTTCTCCTGAACCAGGACCGCCACCATATCAGATTTATCACTACATGATTATCATGGCCAGAATAACACACGATAACAATATATCACCATATCTATGGAAATATTGAAAATAATAATAATAATGCTATCAGTCAAATTCATCTTTACTTTATTTTGTGTTATTTTTGAAAAAGAAGAATCACTCCATCACATACAAAAGGAGTTATATTATACATTAGTTTATAGTTAATGAATAGTATATAATAGTATATAAGCTGTAGTTAATATATTAAGAGACTATATACAAATAGTGAGTTCTTCATTCATTGTCACTGTAATTAACAAATTGTTATTGTTTAATTATCTGTTATGTAAAGAGTTAGATAATGCTGTGTTAACAACGTATTAACCGTAAATAGTTCTCACTTTAGATTAGTGCTTTAATACAGCATTTATTTGACATTAATTACATTAATATTAAGAGTTCCTAAAAATGTTTACAAATACATTAAACTCTCTCACACACACACACTCTCTCTCCCTCTCTCTCTCCCTCTCTCCCTCTCTCTCCCTCTCTCTCTCTCTCTCTCTCTCTCTCTCTCTCTCTCTCTCCCCCCTCTCTCTCTCCCTCTCTCTCTCTCTCTCTCTCTCTCTCTCTAAAGCTGCAGATTCCCCATATGTAGAGATTCATCTCTTTAAATATCACAACAGCTGTCAGTCACTTTCACAAGATGTAGTGTGGAGTGAGTGTGTTCCAGCAGAACTGAGTGGAGATCAGTGACATTCATTACATTTAATAGTGATTGAGGAATATGAGTGAGTGTCTGCTAAACAGGAGATTAAGGTGTGTGTGTGGAGATGAAAGTATTGATTAAGCAATTTAATTTAAATCAATATCGATTCTGGAATAAAAACAAATATATCCAAAATATTGCGAATTAAATTTTTTTCCCAGTCCTAACACACACACACAAGTTCTTTAAAATGTTTACAAATACATTAAAAAAAACACACACACACACACACATTAGGTTTCCATGTTTTATGTTTGATTTTTATACTGTACAAACTGTATATTTAATCATACCTGATGTAATTTAAAAACATGAACTAATGAGTATTTGTTTATATTTAATATTGACAGCATTATGTTATTTATTTTGTAAGTGTAATGTTTATCTCTGGATATGGGCTTAATGTGTGTCATTGTTCTCTACAGGTTGTGGAAGTGTGGTGTGACAGATGAAGGTTGTGCTGCTCTGGCTTCAGCTCTGAGATCAAACCCCTCACACCTGAGAAAACTGGATCTGTCTGGGAATAATCTAGGAGACTCAGGAGTGAAGCTGCTGGAGGATCTGAAGGATGATCCACATTATAAACTGGAGACACTAGAGTAAGAATAGTTTTTAACAATTTTCATTTAAAGTTCAAATGGCTGTTTTACTCGCTAGAAATAAAGTAAAGGTTCAGGTTCAGTAACTGTGTGTGTGTGTGTGCATTTTTTATTCGTTTTTATTTTGTTATGACCTTTTGTTTTCAAATTCAGTTTAGTTTTAATTAGTTTTTAAAGTGGGTTTGCTAGTTTAGTTTAGCTTTTAGTTTTTGAAAATGCTTAGTTTTAGTTTAGTTTTTATTAGTTTTAGTCTTTTTTTTGTAATTTGGGTTATTTGTCAGGGGTAAGATTAAAAAAGTTCAGAAAAATGTATTGTGTAATGATAACTCAACAAAAACATCATACAATTTTAGAAATATATATTCACCAATAACACCAGTACATAAAATGTACATATGGACACATATATGTAAACCGTCTACACAAGACTCCGCAGTCAGTGCAAAGTGTGTAAGTGACGTGTGCCAGGAGAACACCTAAATAGCCAACAGACTAAAGAAGACGCATGAACAGTGTTCAACCCATTTCTGAGCCACACAAGACAAACCAAGAAGCGGAAGACTAAACATATCGGCCTAGCTCCATATTGTTTTAGCCAAATTAAAAAATGTCAGCCAACAAGGGCCAATAAAGTAAAAGTGTCCTGAACTCACATCGTGAATCAAAGCACCAAAATAACAGAGTCTCGCCGTGTGTAATCTTCCTGTGAAGAGACTGGCAGATCAATGCCGCTACATTTCTCTCAGATACGCTAATGCTTATTCACTGTGTTATATTATATTCCAAACATCATCTTCTTGAGGACGATACACACACACACACACACACAACCTGCCGGACACGCTAACGGTAGTATTGTTCTTTCTGGCTCTTTGGAAAAGAAAAAGAAAAAAAACCTTTCGACCTCTCAAGTTTTAATTCTTTAAATATTTAATTATTTTTAAATTAATTTCATAACACTTTGTTTTCTGTGCCGCTTTTTCTGTGTGTCCGGCTGATGTGTGTGATGATCTGAGATTTGGGGTGTTTGTTATTAACTGATATTAAATGTGTAGTGAGTAATGATCAGTTCTGCTGGTTCTGTATCAGCCGTCCGGTGTGTGAAAGTGACCTTTCATGTGCTTTTGATTCTGTGAAGTGACTGAGCATCAGATAGAAGATACATTATCATGTTTGAGAATTAATTAATATAGATGATCTAGTTAGTTTCCTTATGAACAGATGTAATATCTCATGTGACTGTGTGTTGTATTTTAGGTTATTAGAGGACGTTCTGATCTTCTGATGATCATCTGATGGAGAATAAGGATCCACTACAGAGACTCAGTCAACAGAATCAACAGAGACTGAAGATACAGGGACTTCATTATATATTATAAATTAAGACTTCATTTAGATTTCAGCGATCCTCTGACAGACCTGATGAGGCGGCAGTGAAACACCTTTTATTTCACAGCAAATACAGTTTCTCATTCATAGATTAACCATTTTATTTGTAGAAACACACAGTATAAACTCAAAAAGCTCTGAGTTTTGTCACAGAGTATATAATATAAAGTGTTACAAATATATATTTTCTGACCAAATGTTAGACACTGTATATAAAGGATTGCACACAATAGACACTGATTGATTTTTAGAGTGGATTCTGTTCATATTTACCGGTATTTTGACAGCTTTACTTCTGTTTTCATCACTCTGTGATCTTTCCTTGTGCTTCCTAACGAGATGAAATATGTTTAGAATAGATCGAGCGGTGTCGTCCCCGAACTCTCTCTTTCTCTCTTCTACTGCTCTGTGTGCAGGCGATTGTTTTTCTGTGTTTAACCCCCTGGGGTCGGCAATCACGCCGGCGTGATCTGCTCGTTTTTTTTCTTATCAGTGCAAAAGATATTCAAAATACTTTGTTGGTTTTGATCTTACATTTAAGTGTTTTAAATCATTCGATCCAGTTAAGTTTCTATTTTTTTTGTGTATACTCACAATAAAAACAAAGTGTTGTGTCTTTCGCCAAATAAAGAAAAATAAACATGATGCGAGTTCTGCCTTCTCTCTGTCAGGGAAGTCCATTCTGAAACGCGTCCGAAAATGAACTGTAACTCAGCGAATACTTGTCACTCAGTAACGAGAGATTTGTCTTTATGAAGCTAGAATTCTCTTCTTTTCAATTAAGTAATTTATATTAAAAAACACATTCTTAGTTTATGTAATCCGTTTGAAACCAAGGAGAGGCGCAGTTTTTTGTTCTCTCTTCATTATTTTTAATGAGCTGATGCCGCCACGCCCCCCGGCGCTATTCACATGCTAATAGTTGAGGTGATCTATACGCATCGCACACGCCCTCCGATCACTGCCATGAAAACACGCAGTTTCTTTTGTCAGATTCACGGATAGTTCATCGCGTTTTGAGGATGGCACGCTTCTCCGGTAAAGTCGTCCTCCAGATGATTATGGACAGCGAGGAAGAATTCACCTTTTCCTCAGAGAAACGGTTGCATCTCAGACGGAGAACGGCTGCATTTTCAAGAGCGAATTGATCCCACAGAGGATACAAGTTAGAGTAAGTTGTTTAGTGTTTATATAATTATTTTCTGATTATATAGAACTCATGTGAGTTTTCAGACTATATTTTGCTTAGTTTTGGTTAGCTTTTGACATCTTACAGGAAAGATTGCCTTACAATATCCCTAACATTCGTATATGGTCGTGTTTCAATGTGATATTACTCTCTAAACATATTTGTATTATATTTCAATCCATTTTGATTAGCTTATGACACTGATTATCATGCTAAAAATACTGACTTTTGCGAATATCTGCTTAGGTGTAAATATGATTTCGTGCAAATATATTTCAGCCTCCGGTAAAATGTGATACTGTCTAAATACTAGACATATTTTTATATATAAATGTTCGGTTTTGGTTAGCCTATGACACACGCTAAAATATTGCCACAGATGATTGTGAATGCAGGTGTAAATGTTTGAAATGCTCTAAATGCGTTGGTAGATAATGGCCATCAACAGCTCGCGATCTATGGCCCATAAATAGATATTTCTCCGTCCTATGGCCCATCAACAGATATATAGACTACATGCATTGTGCGTCCATACCCATTAATCGCCCATCTTTGGGTAATGTATGCTAACACAGTTGTTTTTATTTTTTTAGGAATGTGTTTGCATCACACTCTCCTTCAGCACAGCAGAGGGACACGCAGGTGTCGTTCAGTTCTCAATCGAGAATGATGGTAAGTGCACAGACGTAATATTTTACTGATGAAATGTAATTGTGTTTACAATATACATAATATACTCGTCATAATATACAAGTAGGGCCTACCTATTCTTGTGTGAAATTACAAAATCGGTTGTCTTTTTCTTAATCCATGGCCATAGTGATTGATAGCGATAATAATACAGTTTCTTTGATTGTGTTATCAACAGATGTGACAAGGAACATGTCCAAGCACCGGTCCCGAAGAGAGCCATGGCAAACAAGCAACAGGTCCAAGTCCACCCTGTCATGGTAAACCGAGACTGATGTTGACATGGTTGCACAGACTGCGTGATTCCTGCCCGGGAAACTGGACCGCAAGTGACCTCTGTTTACTCACATTCGCCCATGAGTCTGTTTGTAACAGTATACACTACCTTTCTTTCTTTTTTTTAAAGGATGTGTTAAGTTATATTGTTAGGAAAGATTTCTATTTTGAATAAATGCTTTTCTTTTTAATCAGTGAATCCTGAAAAAAATATCACAGTTTATAAAAATATTAAGCAGCACAACGGTTTCCAACATTGATAATACCTGATTATCAAATCATGATATTAGAATGATTTCTGAAGGATCATGTGACACTGAAGACTGGAGTAAGGATGCTGAAAATTCAGCTTTGATCAAAGAAATAAATTATATTTTAAAGTATATTAAAATAGAAAATCATTATTTTAAATTGTAATAATATTTCACAATATTACTGTTGTTTCTGTATTTTTTATCAAATAAATGCAATCATCTTCCAAAAATATTAAAAATATTAAAAATGGTAATGTGTCTAAACGTTTGACTGGTACTATATGTTTATATATGTGCGGTAGCACTGTGGTCTTGTGAGGCACAACATTTAGTTCCTCCACATAGAGGAATTACAATAAAAACAGATTAAAAAACAAAACCTTTGATTCTCCTCTCATTCTCAGATTCTCCTCTCTGCCTCACAGCACCGTGATGGGGCATTAGCCATTGGGGGAGTGTCTATTGTCTCCCCTCATTCATATTCATGGCCATCAACACCCCTACGCATAAAGCAGTACTGGCACAAAAACTGACTTGCAAAGTTTAAATCATTATATTGTTGTTTTGTGAAAGAGTGATCAGAATAATTTTCACATCATTTTGTAGTAAACATTCTAGCCTACAAGAATGGTAACTCAAAAGTCTTGTGCCAAACTATTCAGTATGAGTTATATGAGCTCATTGCAGTGACACATTTTTTCCCAAAACTTACTAACCACGCATAATATTTTTTTTCTATAAAATGCAAACATATAACTTCCATTTTTCTCACATATTATTGTAGCAGAGTTTGTGCTGAAATACAGCATAATTATGTGTTGGCCAAAGGTATGTTGTAAGTAGCTGAGATAAGCACAAATGTCAGGGCATGTCAAAACCTCTCAAGGGCCCCAAAAACCCCTCAGACCCCAGGGGGTTAAAGGGCACATATTATGGAATTTTGAAATTTACCTTTCATGTAGTGTGTAACATAGATCTAAGTGAACAAAAACATCCTGCAAAGTTTGAAATATGAAAGTGCATCGTATATAAAGTTATTGTCTTTCAAAAGTAAGAGTCGACTCGGAGTCATTTTTATGAATCGTTAGAAGACCGAAGCTTTTTCTCTGACTAGATGACGTCAACTTGTCAAGTTATTTGAATACGATTCGCCCACTTATTGCGCTCCAAGGCCAGGGAAAATATCAGGGCGACCAGACGCTGTGTTCTGAAGTGCGACTCAAAAGCCAACTTTTTTCATCTGCCCAAGGAGGAGCATTTGAAGACTAAGTGGCTACAATTCACTATACCACAGAAGTATAGTCCGAGCCTTGTGCTTTGTTCACGCCATTTTGAAGACGATTGCTTTACCAACTTAAATGCAATCAAACTTGGATTCGCGAGCCGACTGATATTGAAGGAAGGTTCAGTTCCAAGTGTATTTGCATCAGCTTCCTCCTCCGTATCACAACCTGTAAGTGTTATTAATAATTTTTGCTTTTATATTTTATGTAGCATGCTTAATAATTATTTTGTTTGTTGTGTAAGCACCGTTTAGCTTCTAGGTCTTCAATGGCAATTGTATTGAGATATGTGAAGTGTTTGTCGTTGTTTTCGGAGTTGTCTAAAGAATAGAGTAATACCTCGTAGTAACGTAACTGCATTTTTTTTTTTTGTAAAAACGTTATGTTTATGCATCGGGCTAATGCAAACAAAGACTGATTGTGCTTTTACAATATGAACTCTGGGCTATGTTTGCTAACATAACATTCAATTCTTTATCTTATTTTTCGTTTTTTACTACAAACTATAAAGCAGTGGACTATAATCATTATTATAACACAATTTAATTGATAAAAGCATCATTGTACTCCGTGTTAAAAATAAGTATTATCTCTGTAAACACTGCTGGGTCATCTGACCAATCAACGCAGATTAGCGTCGCGCAGAGGAGGGGTTTGGAAAAACGAGTCGTTGAACGATTCATTTGGGAGTCAGTGAGCAAATCAGGTAAAAATAAATGCATATTATACGACAACAAAAGTGTTTTTTGTCATTGCATGCATGTAAAACTGTTGTTGGGGACTCCCACAACAACATTAGGAACATTTTAAATGTCATAATAGGTGCCCTTTAAGAATTTACTCTGTATTGTTTAGTAAATAATTTGTGCAAACTAGGTTTTGTAACACACTTAATTCATGGTTTTACTAACAATGTTATTTCCATTAATTTCATTCTACATTTAAGAGTAACATAAAGTGAACGATGTGTAATCCCTCTCATATTCGGTGTATTATACGTATCTTTTCATGTCGTTCTTAATTGATGTTGGAAAGGTTTTATACGATCACAATATGTTTAATAAAAGACAGAAGGAAAAGACAACATTGAATTGTTTAAAAGTATGTAAGTTTCCTATAGAAATGATCACGTTTCAGAAGTTTAACTTGTGTTTGCTGTTTTGTTAAGTTCAACATATAATGTGAATAAGTGAGTAATGTTAGTTGTGTTGAGAGCCGCAGAGCCAGAGATAACGGCTGTGGATGGAGCGGTGTCGTCCCCGAACTCTGTTTCTCTCTTCTACTGCTCTGTGTGCAGGAGAACACACTCTATATCATCCCCGTTCTGAGTGTGTGTGCTGATGAAGGGGGGGCGACCCGGGTCAGATAAGAAGCAAAGGTCACATCTAACTTTATATCAAATATCTATAAATATCTTTTATATCTTCTAAATGTGAATTGTGTCATTGTTTTGGAGCATGCTAATCATGATAACAATACGTGAATCATGTTAACAACATGCTAAAAATGCTAATCCTAAAAGCAACACACTATCAACATGTTAGCAAAACATGCTAATCATGCAAGCAACATGTTAATTGTCTTAGCAAACATGTCAAAATGCTATTAAAATGTTAACAATGTGGTAAATCATGTTAGCAACATGCTAGCAATGTTAGAAAAATGCTAGCAATATGTTAACAACATACTAATCATGCTAATAAAATTTAATATTAACATGTTCACAACATGCTAATCATGCTAGCAACACAAGGTTTAGTGTCAGGGTTTAGTGTGTGCGTGTGTGTGTCAGGGTTTAGTGTGTGTGCGTGTCCCAGGGTTTAGTGTGTGGGTGTGTGTGTGTCCCAGGGTTTAGTGTGTGTGTGTGTGTGTGTGTCAGGATTTAGTGTTTGTGTGTGTGTGTGTGTGTGTGTGTGTGTCAGGGTTTAGTGTGTGTGTGTGTGTGTGTGTCCCAAGATTTAGTGTGTGTGTCCCAGGGTTTAGTGTGTTTGTGTGTGTCAGGGTTTAGTGTGTGGGTGTGTGTGTGTGTCCCAGGGTTTAGTGTGTGTGTGTGTGTGTCAGGGTTAAGTGTGTGTGTGTCCCAAGATTTAGTGTGTGTGTCCCAGGGTTTAGTGTGTGTGTGTGTGTGTGTGTGTACGTGAGTGTGTCCCAGGGTTTAGTGTGTGGGTGTGTGTGTGTGTACGTGAGTGTGTCCCAGGGTTTAGTGTGTGGGTGTGTGTGTGTGTGTGTGTGTGTACGTGAGTGTGTCCCAGGGTTTAGTGTGTGGGTGTGTGTGTGTGTACGTGAGTGTGTCCCAGGGTTTAGTGTGTGTGTGTGTGTGTGTGTGTGTGTGTGTGTACGTGAGTGTGTCCCAGGGTTTAGTGTGTGTGTGTGTAATTCAGAGTTTTGTGTGTGTGTGTGTGTGTCAGGGTTTTGTGTGTGTGTGTGTCAGGGTTTTGTGTGTGTGTGTGTGTGTCAGGGTTTAGTGTGTGTGTGTGTGTGTGTGTGTCCCAGGGTTTAGTGTGTGTGTGTGTGTGTCCCAGGGTTTAGTGTTTGTGTGTGTGTCCCAGGGTTTAGTGTGTGTGTGTGTCCCAGGGTATAGTTTGTGTGTGTGTGTTTCCCAGGGTTTAGTGTCTGTGTGTGTGTGTGTGTCCGTTCCAGGGTTTAGTGTGTGTGGTGTGTGTGTGTCCCAGGGTTTTATTGTGTGTGTGTGTCCCACGGTTTAGTGTGTGTGTGTGTCCCAGGGTTTAGTGTGTGTGCGTGTGTGTGTGTCCCAGGGTTTAGTGTGTGTGTGTGTGTGTGTGGTGAGTGTCCGTCCCAGGGTTTAGTGTGTGTGTGTGTGTGTGTGTGTGTGTGTGTGTGTCCCAGGGTTTAGTGTGTGTGTGTCCCAGGGTTTAGTGTGTGTGTGTGTGTGTCAGGGTTTAGTGTGTGTGTGTGGTGTGTGTGTGTCCCAGGGTTTAGTGTGTGTGTGTGTGTGTGTGTGTGTGTGTGTGTGTTTGTGTGTGTGTGTGTCAGGGTTTAGTGTGTGTGTGTGTGTCAGGGTTTAGTGTGTGTGTGTGTGTGTGTGTCCCAGGGTTTTGTGTGTCAGGGTTTAGTGTGTGTGTGTGTGTGTCCCAGGATTTAGTGTGTGTGTGTGTGTGTCCCAGGGTTTAGTGTGTGTGTGTGTGTGTGTGTGTGTGTGTCCCAGGGTTTAGTGTGGTGTGTGTGTGTGTGTGTGTGTGTGTGTGTGTGTTTGTGTGTGTGTGTGCGTGTGTGTGTGTGATGGAGAGATACTCTTCCTGCTTCAGCAATCCTCACACACACACACACACACACACACACACACACACACACACACACACACATACAGTAAACCCTGGGACACACACACACACACACACACACACTAAACCCTGGGACAGTGTGAACATACACGCACACAATAAAACCTGACACACACACACACACTAAACCCTGGGACAGTGTGAACACACACACCCACACACTAAACCCTGGGACAGTGTGAACACACACACCCACACACTAAACCCTGGGACAGTGTGAACACACACACACACACACACTAAACCCTGGGACAGTGTGAACACACACACACACACACACTTCTGCTGTGTCCACCGTCTCTTCAGGATCCTCCATGATTCTCTCTTTCTTCCTCGCTTCTTATTCTCTGATAGTTTTCACTGCAATATGTTTTTATTCTCAAACACTAGATCATAGATCCTGAATAATGTGCCTTAATATTGTTATGATAAAGTCACAAACAAAAACATGTAAATTCAGAAACTCTCAGGAGGATCTTGTCCCGACTGTCATCTGGAGTTTATAGAGTACGGTATAATATAAAGCGGCAATAATGTCTAATAAATACATTTTAGGTTCATTAGTGAACAAAAAAAGGCATTTTTTAAAATAATATTAATAGGTTACTAATATTACTTAAAACAAGTTAATGATTAAATAACAATGAATTAATATCATTATTATGAATGAATTTTAATGAATGAGGGAACATCTTACCAGCAACTTTATCAGAAGTGTCAAATGTTGATGTTGAGAGTAAACGCTGAGATGCTGAGATGAGATCGAGTGTCTTCTAGGAGTGTGTGTGTGTGTGTGTGTGTGTGTGTGTGTGTGTGTGTGTGTGTGTGTGTTCACACTGTAAATCTGTCAGATGTTGATGTTGAGAGTAAACGCTGAGATGCTGAGATGAGATTGAGTGTCTTCTAGGTGTGTGTGTGTGTGTGTGTGTGTGTGTGTGTGTGTGTGTGTGTGTGTGTGTGTGTGTGTGTGTGTGTGTGTGTGTGTGTGTGTGTGGACACACTGATCTATCGAGACGACACACGATACTGGCTTCACGAGAACCAGACCAGATCATATTTTAACACTATTATTAAGAAATCTTCAATGACGAAATATATGACTGTCTTTTATTCCACTGAAAGTCACAAACACAAAACAATGCAGGAACATTATGTAAAGTTTGAACTAATAATCATCTTCAGTTCTGCTTTCTGAGTATGAATTATCATAAAAAGACAGAATAATATAACTCAACTCATGCTGAGGGATGACAATAACTATGACGTCACCGGTTCTGCTGTCGGTAGGCTACTGGAGAAATGAGGAAAATACACATACTATTAATTATTCCACTATAAACATTATCTTGCATATTTTATCCTATATGCGATAATATTTAGATAATATTTAGATAATATTTAGCCATTTGGTGCATTTCTTCTATTTGCAATCCAGGAGAGAGAAATCTACAGCGCAACACGAGAAGTCCTGCTGAATAATGTCGATGCGAGAGAACTGAACACAAGTTTAGTCTGGTCACACTTTGGGCCTGTGATATTAATCTCATTTTATTTTTGATTTTGGCTCACAAGGATTATAAAAAGAAGATATTTGAGGTAAAACGTAAACAAACACATTCCATCTAGAGCAACTTCCTCCCGTTCTCAGCGGTGCGCGTTCACTTCTCCACAAAACCACGACTTTACGCCAGAATCGGCAGATCCGTGAGTGTCGAGAGTGCAGTCTCTACTGTTGCTCATTTGCAGGACATGTTTGATGATAAAAGAGCAATAAAAGCAGAATAATGTGTGTTTCCAACTTCAACTTCTGTGTGTGTGTCGGAGACGGACGCTACTAGATTATACTTTAGGCCTCGTGTGCGCGTCTACACGATCACACACACACATCATATGTCCGGCTTGGACAGCCGTCACTCAAACACAGTTTATGTCTTAAATGGGTGTAAATAGTGGAGAAAAGAGAGAATATGAATATGTATTTTTAGATCTGCATCCGGTCTTAAAGGGACAGCAGTCTAATAATCCTGCGGACGATTGTGCCAATAAATGTGAATCAAACTACAAAAGGCAAAGAGAAAATCACTCACAGCTCCTGAATTAATAACTTCAGCTTTAATAAGCATTAATATAATCATTTATACAGTGAAAACCAAGCAGTATTTCACATTTAATTACTTTACTACATTTATATTGTAGGCCACATTATTTACCTGAACAGTAATGTTAAGACCTTCCTGAATTTAAAGCAGTTTATTTAATTGGTATCTTTGTTTTATTATATATTTATTGTATTAATCTGATCATGTGTGTGTACTTTGTTCTTATTGTGTCTTATCTTATCTCTATAAAAAAATAACGCCTGCTCACTGGTCCACTTACAAATACATGTTTTATATTCGGTTTGTTCAAACGTTGTTGTTTCTTTTGCCATATATATTTATTTTACATTTCAGAATTTAAAGCAATGTTAGTTATGTTCTTAATTTGTTTCTTTTTTAATAAAAAATCTAACAAGAAGAACCGATAAGAATCGGGTTAAAGTAGCGGATCGATGAGCAGTGTCGGTGAGAGTAATGCCGGTAAAAGCTCAACACATCCCTCATGCGGATCATGTCACGAGACAGCTTTTCCCCTCGATGTACTGCAGTAAAGTGCACACTATGAAGAACGCTGCAGCTATTTGGACTTCTCTGTATTAATATTTGTCTTTTTGAGGTTTGTTTGGTATTTTGTGTTTCTTCAAGCATTAAACATCATCTGACTCCAGGAGATCTCACTCTCTCACTCACTCGCTCACTCAAGAGTCTGTGTGTGTTTTGATGTGAGAACATGAATCAAACATAACGCAAAAGTGGGAATTGTCTCATCTTATAAATACTTGGGCACTGTTTTTGATGAGCGTCTTAAGTTTGATGTAAACAGTATGGAGCTAAAAGAGTCTCAATAAAGATAAATGCACACACTACATTCACATATGCACACACATGATTCATAAATACACACACAGGATACACAAATGCGCACAAAATTCACAAATGCACACACAAAATTTAAAAAGCACAGAAGATTCACAAATGCATACAAATTCACACAAATTCATAAATACACACACAATTCAGAAATGCAAACAAAATTTACAAATGCACTCAAGATTCAGAAATGCACAGGGCAAGATTCAGACGTGTATTTCTGATGCACACACAAATATATATTGATTTACAAACTGCTTGCGGTCTGTGAACTTCACTGCATTTGTGTGTGAATTTTGAGACTCCCTTGACTTGGCTCGACACACAAATGCCTTTTTTTAAACAGGGAATGATCAGCAACCAATCAGATATCTCCCTTGGTTTAGCCAATCACAAGAACGCACCCCGCGTGGGGGATTGTTTACTCATAAGCCAATCACATGAATGCGTTCACACAGCGCGATATGCATGTGGCGCGGGCGCGGTAGAGTTCTGTCTGTCTTCACTTTGACATTCAGAGCACTGGGCAGAAATCACATTGCGTCAACACCCGCCGCGGGCCTTCGCGATGCTTTGTTTTAATTAAACAGTCGGATTCCCCTGGTCCGCACCAGTTCTAAGTCTCTATATAATATCTATGGGTTGAGACCTCAACATGGCTTCTGGCAACGACTTACCGCTCCCCTGTCGTTGCCAGAAGCCATGTTGAGGTCTCAACCAACTGACAG
Organism: Phoxinus phoxinus; assembly: GCF_949152265.1. NCBI lineage: Eukaryota > Metazoa > Chordata > Actinopteri > Cypriniformes > Leuciscidae > Phoxinus > Phoxinus phoxinus. The sequence continues at coordinate 44,523,077 of NC_136879.1, forward strand.
ACAGAACTCCACCGCGCCCGCGCCACATGCATATCGCGCTGTGTGAACGCATTCATGTGATTGGCTTATGAGTAAACAATCCCCCACGCGGGGTGCGTTCTTGTGATTGGCTAAACCAAGGGAGATATCTGATTGGTTGCTGATCATTCCCTGTTTAAAAAAGGCATTTGTGTGTCGAGCCAAGTCAAGGGAGTCTCAAAATTCACACACAAATGCAGTGAAGTTCACAGACCGCAAGCAGTTTGTAAATCAATATATATTTGTGTGTGCATCAGAAATACACGTCTGAATCTTGCCCTGTGCATTTCTGAATCTTGAGTGCATTTGTTAATTTTGTTTGCATTTCTGAATTGTGTGTGTATTTATGAATTTTGTGTGCGCATTTGTGTATCCTGTGTGTGTATTTATGAATCATGTGTGCGCATTTGTGTATCCTGTGTGTGTATTTATGAATCATGTGTGCGCATTTGTGTATCCTGTGTGTGTATTTATGAATCATGTGTGCGCATTTGTGTATCCTGTGTGTGTATTTATGAATCATGTGTGTGCATATGTGAATGTAGTGTGTGCATTTATCTTTATTGAGACTCTTTTAGCTCCATAAAACAGCGCTGCCATCGTGAAGCAACAGAGAGTTTACCTTCTCCGCAAACTAAACTCTTTCTCTGTTACGCCGGTCGTCCTGTGTAGATTTTACCAGTCTTTTATCGAGAGTCTTTTGAGTTTTTCTTCTATCTGCTGGTTCCACAACCTGACAGTTAAAGACAGGAATAGTTTTCTCTGTTGCCTTTTGATATATTGATTGATGGATGTATGTGGCGAAAGTAACACAGGTTAGAATTCAGCTATCTAAGAAACAAAGAATATAATATAATTTTCAAATAATTATATTTCTAATAAAATACTGAAAGTATTAAACAGAAAAACTGAATAAAGTAATTGCAGTTTAATAAAATAAATTGATAAAATAACTCAAGCATTGTAGAAGAACATCTCTCCTGAAGCTGCAGAACAAGACGAGGGGCAAGATGGCCGCCGGAACACATTCGCGCAGACAGTTGGGTCCCGCGTGGATGTATCAAACATCCCGAAAACCATCAAAAAAATCTCCGTCTCTTCCACAAATTGCTGTATATTTAACCGCTGTTACAAGCGTGTATTTATTGTTATGTGTGTCACGCCTTTGTAGTACTAAAAGCGAAAATAGTGATCAAGTCTACTACTCAGCCAAATATAGTCAACATTTATTGTTCTCAAGATTTTTGGACAATGGCCGTGCAAGGCCCCCTTTAACAAAACACCAGAAGACCAACACACTCAGCCCTTCCATGGGATTTGTATACTTCACAGCTATTTTGCTACTAGCTGGTGATGTAGAAACAAATCCTGGTCCACCGCCTATGATTGTAAACAGCTTTGTTATCACTCAATCAACTCAACTCAGCATCTTTTAATTCAATCAAATATTTCCTTTTTAGGATTAACAGAAACGTGGTTAACTTCTTCATCACCTGAGGCAGCAATAACAATACCTGGTTACAATGTTTTTAGAAAGGATAGGGGTCAGGGGAAGGGAGGGGGGGTTATATTATATGTTAAAGACACCCTTAAATGCAATGAGATTGTATGGTCTGATGACACTAACCTTGAGCGTGTGGGAGTTGAGATTATACTCTCTAAAGAAATGACTTTTACAGTCATATGCATGTATCGTAAACCATCAGCTAAAATAGATTTTTATAGCGATCTCAAAACCCTTATCAATTGTACTAATTTGAAAAAAGAGTTAATTTTAATAGGTGATTTTAATATTAACTGGGATAATAAGAAAGAACGGAAAAACCTTAAACAAATAACTGATTATTTTAACTTGGAACAATTAATCAAAACGCCAACCCGAATAACTAATCGCTCCAAAACAACAATAGACCTAATTTTTACAAACAAACCTGAAAGAATTATTAAAACCTACAACCTTTTAACTGGTATGTCTGATCATAATGGAATCTTTTTTTCACGAAAATTAACTAAAACACGATCTTGTAATTCCATTGTTTCAAATAATTCTCTGTATTATAATATTATCCCTAAAAATCAACATCAAAACTGTGAAATAGCCCTGAATGGGCAGGACTGGGCTTATCTAATCGCAAGCAAAGATGTTATAGACAATAGTGTCATTTTCCATAGCAAGGTTAAAATGGTTATGGCATCATTTATAAAAAAGGTGAGGCATAGAAGAACAAATGACAATGCCATACCATGGCTTTATAATGATTGTAGGCTGCAAATGAAGAGAAGAGATCAATTATTAAAAAGGGCGATTAAAACTGGCCTTACCTCAGATAGACAACAATTCACTTCAGCAAGAAATAAAGTTATACAAATAATGCGGAAGGCCAAATCTACATTTTTTATGAATATTATTGACAGTGCAAAAGGGAATGGGAAAAAAATATGGCAAAGCATTAATAAACTAACTGGTAAACAGAATAAACAAGATAAACTAACTGAACTTAAAATTAATAATGTAGTGGTGAAAGATCCACTCACTCTAGCGTCTGAGTTAAACTCTTTTTTAAAAAAATCTGTCCAAGAAATATCTCAACTATTTATCACACCTGAATGTGTTTTTTCTCCTGTAAACTGCTCACAGCCTATATTTATGATAGAAGAAATCACGGAACTAGATGTGGCATCCATCATCGATGAGTTAAATAACTCAAATGCTAAGGATCAGTTTGGATTGGACACACATTTCCTTAAACTGCATAAGGAGTCTTTAGTATGCCCTATTACACATATGATTAATTTATCTATCAAACAATCTGTTGTTCCACCAGACTGGAAGATGGCTACAATTACACCAATTTTTAAATCAGGGAATAGATTAGATATAAATAACTATAGACCAATCAGTATCTTGCCAGTTATATCAAAAGTTATTGAGAAATGGATAGCAAACCAATTAATAAAGCATCTAAATATATGCGGCTCCCCTTTGCATCCAATGCAATTTGGTTTTCGTACTCATCATTCAACTGAGACAGCTGTTAATGTGTTTATGGAAGGGGTCAAACATTCATTAGACACTCATCCTGTTGTTGGTGCTGTTTTTCTAGATCTGAAAAGGGCATTTGATTCTGTCAATCATCAGATGCTCCTGTCTAGATTAACACATTTCAATTTCTCCGAACAAGCCATCAGCTGGATGAACTCGTACTTAGCCAATAGAATACATTGTGTCTCTATTGACAACATTAAATCTCCCTATTTAGAATGTCCAGTAGGGGTTCCTCAAGGCTCCATACTTGCACCTATTCTTTTCTCTTTATACATTAACGACCTGCCTACAGTATGCCAAAACATCAATATTTTAATGTATGCAGATGACGCAGTAATTTTTACACATGCAAAAACTGTTCAGGAAGCCTCTCAGTCACTTACATCTGCACTGAGCCGTATACAGGAGTGGCTCTTTAAATCATGTCTACTACTAAACCCTAAAAAAACTGTTTGTATGATGTTTTCTAAGCGGCAGATTGAAGTGACTCGCTCAAATATATTTTTAAACCAAGAAGAACTAGAGATTGTATACCAATTCAAATACCTTGGCATTGTATTAGATCCAACACTGTCTTTTAAAAATCACATAAAAAGTTTATCAAAAACGGTTAAATTTAATCTCGCTAACTTTAGATTTATTAGACCATCTCTGTCACATAAAGTAGCCAGAATGTTTCTTCACTCTATGATCCTTTCTCATCTTGAATATGGTTTTACAAACTGGTCACTCACAAACGCCACAACGTTTAAAACAATGGAATCACTTTTCAAACAAGCTCTAAAATTTTTAGACCGGAAACCACTCTCTTATCATCACTGCTTAATATTACAAAAATATAACCTACTAAGCTTTGCAAATTTCTTAAAGCTCAAATATGCCTGTGCTATATATAAGATCTTACATGGTCTTGCCCCACCCCCACTAAGTGACTACATTAAGGTGAAAACAACGGGCGGAGGCAGAAGTGTAACCAGGGCCTGCACGAGAGGTGATTGTGTGGTGCCTCACAGACGTACAGCTTTCGGACAAAATGTACTATCAATAAAGGGGACAGAGATATGGAACAATTTACCGGTTGCTGTGAGAGAAAGTCCGACCTTCCCCAGTTTTAAGAACCAACTTAAACGATGGCTTAAAACAAATCAAGTATGTGCCCACTAATGATAATTGTTGTATTTTAGATAGTTTAGTACGGTTCATTGTATTACTTTATAAGTGTATGTACACACCAAACTAGATCTAGCACTTTGCAGCATCAAATAGTACTTTAGGAAATTGATAATGAACTTAATGCACTTTGAGTAGCACTTTACTATATATGTGTATATGTGTGTGTTTCGTCATGTATGAGTATGTCATTTTAGATGCCCTGTCTGCTAATTGCGGCATTTCTTATATGTTGTTGTTAATTGTAGTGTCTTTTAAATTAAGTCAAATCATGTTTAAATTAAATGTTTAGTTTTTTTTTTTTTTTGTTAATAGGTATTGTTTGATCACCCCACATGGGACTACAAATGTAAAATAGCCTGGGGGCTAACTTTGGCATATGTACATTGCTGAAAAGCTATGTTCATTCATATGCATTGTCCCTTTTAAATAAATAAATAAATAAAAAAAAAACTAAAAAAAAACTAAATGCCTAATTAACATATTCAGTCTGGACAGAGACTGCGCGTGACGTCATTGAGACGAGACGCGAAAGCAACGAGAGACGCACGCATTGCTGATCGCGAGAGGAAAAAAAGCTAAGATAAATCTGAGAACGTGATTGTTGATATTGGCGCTGACGATTGTTGATTGAGAACCCCTGTGAAATCCAATGTGGGTCAAAAGCATATGAACCCCGGATTTGGTCAAGTTTTTTGTGTGATTGGATCAAACCCTTCATACATTGAGATGGCGAGCCTCCCAACCGAACCTCTGTGAACTTGAGAAGTGCAGACGGAGTAATCCTGTGCGTTCCAATGGATTAGTGCTTCTACTGATCAGGTGGAATCCAATTTATTGCATATTCTGACTGGTAGGACCTGACTAGTCAATTATTTTGCACTATTGACTGTTGATACAAAGCTTTCATCTACACCAAGAGACTTTTGCACACGCTAACATATTTTTTTCACCTTGGATGACAAAGGAACATTCATTTATACATATTGTTGGAATTGTGGAATTGTTTTCAAATTGTTTCAAATTGAACCATTGTAATATTGTACTTTTCTTTTTCTTATTTCAATTGTTTTAATTTGGGTTTATATTTTCTATGATCTTTTATATAAAGATATAAAAAAAACTAAAGATAAGAAAAGCTCTTATTAAACTAACAGTTAGTAAAACTAAGTATCTATAAACCGAAATAGAAACTAAACAACTGAAATATAAGTCGAATACCTAGAAACAAATAGAAAAGAAAACTATTTATAAACCTATTTAAATAGCGAACAGAGCTCAAGGATACCAAAAAGAACAACAAGGGATTGAAAAGAACAATTATTTCCTTTTTTTTTATTTATTTTTCTTCTATTGTTGTTGTGGTTGTATTACATTTGTTTTATCGTTATTACTTTTGCACCAACAAAATACATTGAGTCATTTCCAGCTATTCTCTGAGTCCTTGTGTGCCTTGACCACTTACCCTCCTGTAACGAACCTAGTCACTGGTCCAATATCAGGTGCCTAAAGTCACCTGTCCCTGTGTCAATTAACTCTTGTGTTACAAAAGTGGCGAGCCAGCAGCCAGGAGTGGTATAGTTTGTAAATTAAAAAAAAAAATTAGGAAGGGCACAAAAGGAAAAGGAAAATCAAACTAAGTGGTGCAAATAGAGTCAAAATGGAAGTAGTTGAGCTTGAAAACGTTGTAATTGAAAACTCAGTAATAATTAGTGGACTGACCGACACTTGACGAAGATCTAACTGACTTCCTGAACAAATATGGTTGTATCCATAGACACCTTACCATAGACGATCCCAAATCGCCTTACCATAAAGAAGTCATCGTAGAGTATGGAAGTTGTTCTGCAATAGTAGCCCTCAAACCCCTGTTGCCCTACACTTTCAAGAGCCCACACAACGTTGCTTACCACATAAAGCTTCTATCAAATGTCTATACCTCAGCAGTAACTGAAAGTGCCACAACCCATTATTTTTGCTGAATTGAAGAGGATAGCAAAGCTCAGTGGCAGAACTTTCGACGATCTCTTGAAAGAGCAGCTTCTTGCAAACGCGACTGATGTCGCTGACGATCCGGCTAATGCAAATGATCTTGAGTCATCTCAAATGACTGGTCATTCTTCCTCTGACATTCCGCTTCTAACCAAGCGAACTGAGCACTCAGATGAGAGACGAAACTCAGATACAGTCCAAAAAGCTAGTACAGGAAGTTTTTCACCCACACTTGAGACAAAAGATGTGAACCCACCTGAAGTCCAAAGGATGATCATTGAGCATATTTTGAAAAGTGATGGCACTTCAACCTCTAGTGCATCAGTCAGGCTAAGAGTGTTCTCAGGCAAAATTCCCCGACCTGTTGGCGAAGTTGATTATGACACCTGGCGGAACAGTGTAGAGTTAATTCTCCAAGATTCTTCACTGTCTGACTTACATCGTTCTAGAAAGATATTAGACAGCCTGCTGCCGCCAGCGTCAGAGATTGTTAAGCAGTTAGGTGCAAAAGCTTTACCTGCCGCTTACCTCGATGTCCTAGATTCTGCTTTTGACACTGTAGAAGATGGTGATGATCTCTTTGCTAAGTTTCTGAACACGCTGCAGAATGCAGGGGAAAAACCTTCTTTGTACTTGCAACGATTGTACACCAACCTTCTCAAAGTGATGAAAAGAGGCGGTATTCCTGTTGATGAAACTGATCGACAGCTCCTGAAACAATTCTGTCGGGGCTGTTGGGATGACACGCTAATAGCCAACCTTCAGCTTGAACATAAAAGGAACAAACCACCTCCATTTCCTGAGCTACTTCTGCAGTTGCGCAGTGAAGAAAACAGATACTTCACAAAAGAAAGTCGCATGAAGCAGCACTTAGGAGTGCAGAGACAAAGAGCCAGTTCCCATGTCGTCACTGCTAATCATCTTGATCTGAATCACAATGAAGTGTCAGAACATACAGAAGTTGCCGAATTAAAGAAACAAATCGCTAAACTTGAGAGCCAGCTTGCTAAGCAGAAGAGCAAAACGACAAGACAAAGTGAATTGTCATCAAATGATGCTGTTCTTGAGCTAAAGCAGCAAGTTTCAGAGCTCCAGAGTCAGATGACAAAGCTCAGTGTACAAAAGAACTCTGAGTCAAAGAGCAATTCAAGTAAATCAAAGCAAACGCACACACAAGTTCGCAAAGACCCTCCTACAACTGACCATAAACAACCTCACAGGCCTAAGCCAGGCTATTGCTTTCGATGTGGCGAGGATGGACATGTTGTTTCAATTTGTGAAAATGATCCAAACCCGTCTCTTGTAACTGATAAGAGAAAGCAGTTGAAAGAACGTCAAGTCCTATGGGACAGTCAGTATGGTCCAAGTTCCTCAGGAACTTTAAACGCCGCCCAGCCCTGGTAACGAGACGTACGAGGGCTGTCACTTGTCAGAATAGTCTCAAGAAACCAGTGAACATCAGCAACTTGAAGTCCCATGGTATAAACCGTCTAGTTGCTCTACCCAAAGGATTAATTGGTACAAAATGCACTGCTCAAGTGAACATTGAGGGAAAACCTTGTTCTTGTCTACTTGACACAGGGTCGCAAGTGGCCACCATTTCCCATTCGTTTTATGAGCAGAATTTGCCTGGACTAAGCATAACTTCCCTAGATGATCTGCTGGAAATTGAAGCAGCCAATGGTCAAGCAGTACCCTACCTGGGGTTTGTTGAAGTAAAGATTGCATTCCCCAGAGACTTTCTTGGATCTGACGTTGAAGTGTCTACTCTTGCCCTGGTTATTCCAGAGACCAGAGGCACTGCTCAACCAAAGGTGCTAATAGGCACAAACACCTTGGATCTCGCATATGACAAACATCTTGAAACAAACGATTCAGTCTGTCGAGCCGTCCCATTTGGTTAACAAGCTGTAATCCAAACCATCGAGCACAGACGCCAACAGAAAGTAGACAGCAGCATAGGAATCGTTAGGCTTCCTGAGATTACCCCTACTGTTGTTCCTGCGGGTCAAAATGTTGTTCTTGAAGGAGTGGTGAGTGTAAAGGGACAAGTAGCTGAAAAATGGGCTGTGATGGAACCCCCTTCGAATTCACCTTTTCCAGGAGGATTGCTAGTTGCCAGTTGCTTACTCAACTTACCTCAGCATCCATCACGTAAAGTTCCAGTGGTGTTGAAGAATGAGACAGAGCATGATATCATCATCCCTGGAAAAAGTGTGATTGCAGATATTCATGCACTGCAGAAAGTGATGTCAGACAATAGTGTGCAAGCTGATTGTTCAGAGTCAAGTAGCCATGCAAAATCCATCAAAGAACTGATTCCAGTTTGCCAGAAGAGTGGAAAAGAAGAATCACTCAGAAACTGCACAACATGCCCGAGGTCTTTGCATTGCACGACATGGATGTTGGACAAACGAGCAAAGTGAAACACACCATCAAATTACACGACGAAACCCCCTTTAAGCACAAAGCAAGACCGATCCATCCCAACGATCTTGAAGCTGTCCGCAGGCATTTAGAGGAATTATTAGATGCGGGTATCATCCGTGAATCAGAGTCATCTTTCTCTTCCCCTATTGTTGTAGTAAGGAAGAAGAACGGCGATATAAGACTTTGCATCGACTACCGCAAGTTGAATACGCAGACCATCAAGGATGCATATGCCTTACCCAACTTGGAGGAAACCTTTTCAGCACTTCGAGGTTCAAAATGGTTCTCAGTGCTCGACCTCAAATCTGGGTATTACCAGATCGAACTAGAAGAGAAAGACAAACCCAAGACTGCTTTCGTATGCCCATTAGGTTTTTGTGAGTTTAATAGGATGCCCCAAGGTATCACAAATGCTCCCAGCACATTCCAAAGGCTGATGGAGAAGTGCATGGGTGACATCAACCTCTCAGAAGTCCTAGTGTTCTTGGACGATTTGATTATCTTCTCAGATACCCTAGAAGAGCACGAAAGACGTCTTCTTCGTGTTTTAGGACGTTTGAGAGATTATGGATTAAAGCTTTCGCTGGAGAAGTGCAAGTTTTTCCAGACGTCAGTTAAATATCTCGGTCACATCGTCTCAGAAAACGGTGTGGAGACTGATCCCCAGAAAATAGAAGTCATCAAGACCTGGCCAAGTCCGAAGAACTTGAAAGAGTTGCGTTCCTTCCTGGGTTTCTCCGGTTACTACCGGCGATTTATTAAGGACTATGCAAACATAGTAAAGCCATTGAATGAACTTACTGTGGGATATCCTCCACTTCAGAGAAGTTGCAGGACGAAAAGTAAGGAAAGGACTTACCTTGACCCCAAAGAACTTTTCGGAGGGCGATGGACAGCTGACTGTCAGCAAGCATTCGAAACGCTCATCTCAAAACTTACCGAAGCACCAGTGTTAGGATTCGCAGATCCTGGGTTGCCGTATGTGCTACATACAGACGCAAGTACCACCGGACTAGGTGCAGCGCTCTATCAGGAGCAAGAGGGAGTGCTACGAGTAATTGCATACGCCAGTCGAGGGTTGTCAAGAAGTGAAGCCCGGTATCCTGCTCACAAGCTGGAATTCCTAGCCTTGAAGTGGGCAGTGACTGAAAAGTTTTGCGATTACCTCTATGGAAACACTTTCAAGGTGATCACAGATAGCAACCCCCTTACTTATGTTTTAACTTCAGCCAAGTTGGATGCAACAAGCTATAGGTGGTTGTCTGCTTTGTCTACCTTTTCCTTTACTCTCCAGTATCGACCTGGGAAGAACAATCTCGATGCGGATGCACTTTCGAGACTACCTCATGGTGATCTGGTAAATGATCCTACATCTCAAAAGGAACAAGATCGAATACGGCAGTTTACTTTGTACCATTCACCTGAAACAGCCAATTCCATCTCAGTTTCCATGGATGCAATCCAAGCAGTCTGTGAAAAACATTCCTTACATCAAGCAGGTGGCAGTAATGGTATCACTCTCGTTGAATCACTTTCCATGAGTCCAGACGCAATTCCTGAAGATTACGAGCAAATGGAAGGATCTCCCGTTGTTCCCTGCATGTCGGAACAGGAATTGAAAGAAAAGCAGAGAAATGATCCAGCCATGCGGGAAATAATCATTCAGTTGGAATCAGGATGTACTGTCTTACCTGCACTTAGACGTGCATTTCCAGAACTTCCTTTCCTGTTGAGAGAATGGAAAAGACTTGAGTTAAAGGATGGTATTCTCTATCGTAAAAGAGCCGATGGAGACTGTACAACTTACCAGCTTGTTCTACCACTTGACTTAAGAGCCATGATCATGGAGAATCTACACGATACTATGGGTCACATGGGAATAGAACGGACCCTTGATCTCATCCGGTCCCGATTCTATTGGCCCAGAATGGCCATGGATGTCGAAAATAAAGTCAAGACCTGTAATCGCTGTGTGTGTAGAAAAACCTTACCGGAAAGAGCCGCACCTCTAGTGAACATCCAAGTTACCCGGCCGCTAGAGTTAGTGTGCATGGACTTTTTGTCATTGGAACCCGACCGTAGTGTAGCACCATCGCCAGATGTTGATAGATAAGGCATACATGTTCTATTTTGTTGACTTATTGCAGGACTAAAAGGTTTCTTGACATTTTGCTAAACTCAGACGAAACACAGGTTTTGTGATTTACTGCATTCCATAGTGTCTTCCCTTCTTTTTCAACACATTAACGTTTGCTGAAAGCTTTTAGCTGATTCTGTGCGTAGATAAGAGAATACATCCCGGGGTTCTTTAATTTAATTATCGCGTCTGTTTTATTTCACAGGGACGCCCGCAGTGAGATTTCCTTTCATGTATTGTTATAAGCCGAACACGCAAACATGTTTTACACCCCAGGAGGTCAAACAGGTCACACACGTATCTCGCCCGTCCCACACACGCCCGGTGGGGGCAACAGCAGACACACACACACACAGACATCTAATAGTGAGAAAAACGTTGTTTTGTGAGAATGCAACATTCTGTTTGAAACGGCGATTAACAAGCATGCAGAATCTGACGTAGAATGCGCTTTTGCCGGATTAAAACAACCAATAGAAACGCATAATACCTAAAAATCATTATAGTTCCCTTTTTCATTATCTAAACTCTAGCATATTTGGTATGGTCACAAATCAGGAAATTAGACGAATTCGAATCTGTTTTGAGAAACAAGTTATTATGCATTATGAAACATTTATTGAAGTGTAGAATAATGTCAGAATAAAACTCCGGGCCTCCCCACGCGCTGAATAGGCGTGACGTTCAGACAAAGGAAATCTTGGCGCCACAAAATTCCCACTCGTGATTGGCTCCCAGACTCAGAATGGGCGTGCTCCGGTTTCATTCATATTTTGGAGACGAGCCAAAGTTAGTTAGTTCTTTCTCTAGTTCTTCACTTCCGCTCTTCAATTCTAGTTTTCCACTCTAGTCTCCAAACTCTAGTCTAACGGCTAGGTTCGCTAACTCATAGCTTTAACTTAGCTTCAGAGAGCCTTGCTCTCCGTTTACTTTCCGTTTCTAAGACTAAGTCTTTATTTTTATACAAGTTTAAAGCTACTTCCTTGATCCAGCGTTTTAACGAACGAAAGCTTAGCGTTTCCACCCTGCGTCAAAACGACCACGCACGCAACCCGGAAGCCCGCGAGATTCCAAAGGAACAGCGCACGCACCAGACGACTTTCCAACGACAACACAGTAGGCTAATTCTGAATCTGATCTTGAAACAAAGCTAGTTAAGGTTGTCTGAGAAATCCTCCGGTCTCTTGATTATTGAAAAGTATTCCTTAAACTGTGTACTCTCTCTCTCTCTCTCTCATACCTCACTCTCTCTCTCTCTCTCTCTCTCCATCTCTTGGGGAATCCCGTGTTTATATATATACACGCTACTTAATCGTTTTATAATCATTTGTTTTGTTTATGCATATTGTTATACTCTTGATCGTGTAACCTACGTACTTTTAAATTGTCTTTTATTAAACTTCATTGTAATCTTCGTCTGAAGTTGTGTTTTATGAATCCACAATCTGAAATCCCTGAAAATTAGATTTTCTATGCTACCTTGTTAAAAACGCTCTACCATACTTTTAAACATTGCATAGTTTAAATATTTCCGATCTGATCTCTTGAAGAGTAAATTGTATCCATTATGGCCAGATGGATGTGATTGTACTTGCCAAGAGCTAAACGGATCGAAGTGTCGAGGTAAATATTATTATGTATACGCATTAGTGGTTAAAATCGTAATTCCAAGTACGACTGATTAAAATCATTCCCCTTTCCTGTATGAATTAGTATCACGAGTAAATCGGATGCATATTCATATCGGTTCAAGGCGGTACAAGCCCATATTTAGAACCATTTTATAGCGTATGCAAATAATATTCATCAAAACCATGATTATTTAATTTCCCATTTGAGTGCTAATTTCCCCAATTTATACTCAAAGTCAATATTACTACATTTAATGGCGTTCGGACGCGGGCGATTTTCAAATTTCAGTGTGGATTCATATGCATATTGTATTCAGATGTGATTTGTGAATATTAATAATTGTACAACCGTAAAGTTTTGCATTAAGTCGACTCCAAGCAGAAGCTTGTGAAACACAGCACCGCTGGCAGAGAATCTAAACGAATTATCTCCCAGCTCTCCTGTGTGTTACAGTATTAAAAAACTGTCCAGTTAAATGTGCAGAAAAAAACTCTGACACAACTGTGTACACTTTTTATACTGTTTAATTACGTTTTTAAGAACGACGAAATCTTCTTAGTAAACGTTTAAACCGGTAAAGATAAGACCTTCAGAAGCGATGTTCCTTCTGTAAAAAGGCACTATTATAAGCTAGCTAACGTGGACTCGAGTGATTGCGTACGGACTAGCTACCCGTGATAAGCTCTTATTTCGTTTCCCGTTGTGTCCGTGCGGCAATACGCGCAAAAGGACGATCGTGGTGTTTTCTAGGGTAAATAGGAACTCCTCGTATTGATTTGACTGTGAAGAAAACCAGTAAATGCTTGTAATTTATGCACGCTGTAAATTGTCTTGGTAAAAAGCAGATACTACTGTAAACTGTGTACAGGGCTCGAGCGCGCCATCGCGTGGCATAAAACAGCTCACGCAAGTTTATAGCGTCTCTCTCTGAACTTTAACCCCACGTGTCTGTGACGTAATTCTGTGAGCAGAACTGCGCCATCGCGTGGTGGAAACAGTGAAGTGCATGCTTTCAAATTATTGTCTTCTGAACTTTGATCCCACTAGTCGGTGACGTCATTCTGTGAGCAGAAGGGCGCCATCGCGTGGAGGTAACTCGCAAGTGCAAGCTAATCAGTTTTTCCTTTGAAACTCTAACAACAGTTTCTAACTGTTAGCGAAAGTGCGCCATCGCGTGGACGATAGAGGTTAAGACAATTTTTGCTCTTCCAAATTAAACTTAGAGGTTAGTGAATGAACTGTTTAAATACAGATTCGAACTTAAAGCTGTTTATTTCGAAAAATAAACTTTTCTGTTTTGGATTGAGGCAGTTTATGTGAGTTTGTTTCAACAAAGTGAATTAAATTTCAGCCATAAACCCCTCAAGCCAAACATTTTCTCAGAACTTTCTCTTTGCAATCTCATCTCTGAACCTTCTGAGTTTATCTGTCCCAGCTAATAACTTCTAATGACTTCAGGTTGTGATGATTATTGTCTGAAACTATTATAACTCTTTGAAATATTTTTATTTCACTGTTTTGGTTGGTTTTGTTTTGGTTTGTTTGTTTGTTTGTTTTCTCCAAGTGCATTTAGACTTGAGGTGAAAGACAGGTACCCATTCCCCAGTCCGTCAAAAGCCCACCTGAAAGAGAAGCGCCCCCTGGTGTTGACATCATTCTCCAGTCTGGCTATCAGCCTTCTATCAACTTCATGCTGTGTTAATCCAACCTATACCTCTTCCCTTTCAGGATTTTATAATCATTTCATTAAGGAATATTATAAAACCAATATAATTTCTGTGAAATTTCCCAGGCTTACTTAGATTTGATTTAAACACATTTTTCAATTGTGTTAAACAAACTAGGTGAACCACTGGAGAAGAGAAGTAACCCTTAGTGGTCCCCGCAGTCCACTCCCGCAGCCTAAAACGCCGACCACTCCTTGTTTCAACGACCTCGGTTATTGTCCAATTTGGGTCAGGCTAAGTTTCAATTTTTGTTTGTTGATTTTACCCCTGTTATTGTTTCTTTTCAGGTTAGATTAATTTTCTCAAATTAATTTTAAAATCTAAGAGTTTTCTTTGTTTAGTCCATTTCTAGTTATTTCCCCCGCAGAAATTTCTCAGTCTGGTCAAGCAAAAAAACCCTTTTAGCCTTGAAGCTTATTATCTCTCCTGTGTATGTTCATAGGTACGATCCCAGTATCTGTGGTGAAGCGAGGGAGCCGGGCCGATCTCCGTGAGTGTGATTCCTGACTGGTGCTAACAGCATTTCGGCCGTGGTGGGACTCGCGAGTCCTTTCAATCTCTAACCTACTGCTGCGGCACGCAAGAGCTAACCTTGAACCCACAACTCTGAAGGGTCAGTCAAGCCAAACCGTTTCAATTTTGGGAGTTAATCCATCCGGGGCCCAAAGGGGCCACTCCGGCTTCGCTGGAGGGTTCGGAAAGACACCCAAGTTTTGTTGCATAAGGCTGGCTGATACCTCAGGGGCGCCGGGGGCTTCAAGGCAAAGTGTCTTGTTTGAGAGGGCGCAGCAGGGGAAGTAGAGTAACGAAAAGGATCCGGGGCTCACTGCGGAGGAGTGTCTGGAGGCACTGGAAAAGGTTGACTCGCTCCGGAGGCCGACTGGTGTGACCTCAAACTCCCACAGGTAAACTGACATTGAGTAAAATACACCCATTTATTATAGGCTCCCGAATACTAGGTATTCTCCCGTAGCATATTTTAAGTGTCTATTTCACTCTTCTTCCCTACGATATACACCCCTCTTAGGTTTCCTGCCCCAAAAGCTGCGAACCTGACACCCCTATCACCATCTCTAACAGAGAAGTGTAGCTGAAGGCCCCCTTTAAAACCAATAACACCCACTGTGACACTAGTTGCCACCCTTTATAACAGACCAACCAAGTTTAGGTTCTTTTAGTGCACTGAGATTTTGTTCTGTTTTGTTTTGTTCTGTTGATTTTGTTTCCTTTCAGTTACCAAGAGACCTGAGGAACTAAATAGTCAACCAGCTAAGCCAGACTACCGCCTGGCGACTCTATTGTGGGCCCTAGCCTATCCGTGCATTGGCCCCTCCTAACTGTCTGAAAGTCAGTTAGCCAAATTTACTATAGACGGCCCCGCCGTACTATAACCTAGTAGCCTGCCTACAAGTGTGCGATTGGTCTTGTCTGTGTGTGTGTTTGTTGTGTTTCTCTCGCCGCAGTGAGTCCTAATGTCGCGTACCAGCAGCCCAGCAGCCCATTGGCGGGACCTGAACGCGTGGTTACGAGCCATGACAGCCAGCTCCCTGTCCCAAGCAGCGGACCTGTCAACTCTCACCAGAGAACAGCTGGACAACGACCTGGACCTGCTCGTGGCTAATGACCCCACACAAAATTATGGCTCTAAAGAGTGGTCCCGACTCGTCGGAAGCGTGGCCCATAATCTCCTGAGCCAAGCCCAACTTGCAGAGAAGGACAACACCCTTCTTCAGGAGGACAACGCCAAGCTAAAGGAGGAAGCTGCACAGTTGAAACTGCAGCTGGAGGACGCTCGTCGGCAAAAGGACCAAGTGCAAAGTCGTCTGGAGGAGCTACAAGAGGAGCTCAACGAGGAGGACGACACCAGCGCCGATCAGCATCAGGATCTACAGCAACTTCAAGAGGCCATGGAAAACCTGCGCCTAGAGACCAAAGAGCAAGTGGACGCCGAAAAACGCATCTCGGCTGAACTGCATGATGAAGTGCAACGTGGAGCTACTATTCTGGAAAGAGCAGAGACTGCCCTAAGAGACAGAACCGCAAAATTCAGAGCGTGTGAAAAGCATTTACACACTGCCAAAGCTGAAATTTCCGAACTTTTGAAACAAAGACAGTTCCTCAAAGATGAACTTGACAGTGCCCAGACAGAGCTCGCATACTCATACAAGCTTCAAGGTGAGCCGGGGGGAGACACACACTACACTCCGTCTCCCCTCCACAGCCACGCCCCACCTCTCAGCCACACACCCAAAGCTGAAGGGGGCGACGTTGGGAACAGTCAGGTCCCCACCCAGACGGGACGGGCTGTTTCCCATAACTCCTACTCCAAGAACCTTGACAAGCTGGCAAGGAACATTCCACAGTTCTCGCCACAGCCAACAGGTGGTAGTGACATTCATTTGTACTTGCAAGATGTGGAGTTTCATCTACAAACAATTCCCGACGTCACAGACTGGGACAAACTGTACCTCCTCCGGATTACGTCTAGCCGTGACGTACGGAGCTTCCTGGATCGACAACCAGACACTGTCAAAATGGACTACAAACAGCTACGCCAAGCTCTGGTCCGTGAGTTTTCTGATCCAGACACAGACCAGGGGTTCATCAAGGCACTGGACGTCAAGCAAGCCAGGCTGGAAACCCCGCAAGCCTACTACAACAGACTCAGACAGTCCTACTTCGGAGCCCTGAATGAGTCTCACATGGAGGAAGATGTGAATTTCAGAACTTTGTTCCTAAGAAACTTGCACCCAACCATTAGCCATCACCTGGGTGTGCTAGCATGCCCTAAGACTATGAACACACAGCAACTCCGTGATTTAGCCCACAAGGCTTATATTAAGCAGAAAACTGCTTCTGAAAAGACTAAAATTCCCACTGTTTACGCTGTATCTCAGCCCTTTCCAGAACTTCCACTAGAGGGCGCCAAACAGCACAACTACAAGTCTGCCAACAGAGAGTCAAGACCGTTTCAAGCCAGCAGAGGGCAGCGTGGTCGTGGAGGGGGTCACACCAGACAGCGCCAAGACCGTGTCGATGAATTCTGTGACCGGCCCAGGCCTGCTCACCATCAACAAGGTGAGAACACCTGGGATCAAAGCCGGCGACCCAAGAAACGCCAACCAGCCTCTCCCCGAACCACAAGCCCCGAGAATCGTCCACAGAGTCCCGCTCAACGACGTGGTGGTAAGCTCAAGCCAGAGCCCACCTCCAAAGGTAACAACACCGCTGCAGCTGACTCAGCTGAACTTCTAGACATGCTGAGAGAATTCCTGAAAAAGAATTCTCAGAAGGATGACAAACGGAAGCCGGACTCTGCATGACTACCTCCAAAGCCTGAAACCAACACTGCTAACCTCTTTCCTCCTATTGACCCAGAACTGCAGAACACAGTTCACCACTCACAGACTTTTGAACCCACTGTTTCCCCACAAAATGACACTTCCAGTGCCAATCAACAGCTGACAGAACCTCAAGAAACTGTTTACTGTCAAAAGACTTTTGAACCCACTGTTTCCCCACAAAATGACACTTCCAGTGCCGACCAACAGCTGACAGAACCACAAGAAACTGTTTACTGTCAAAAGACTCTGACACACACTGTTGTCCCACTCAATGACAGCACATGTGACACCAAACTGACAGCTGACAGCTGTCATGTTCCTGCCAACATACCAGACAGTGCTGTTTTGCTCATCTGCACCCACTACGAGCAACACAAGTCACACCCTCACTGCCTAGCGATCGATACCCACACACCAAAGCTCCTGGGTAATCTGATCGAAAAGGGAGTGGCCCGTAAGCTGTATCTCACCATCACCCTGGAACGAGAGATGCGACTCGAAGCCCTGGTTGACACAGGCTCCGACCTCACGCTGATTTCGGCTCAGCTGTTTGAAAAACTCAAATCTGAAGCCCGAAGACAAAATCGAACTCTCAATTCCCACACCTGTGAGATGAATGTGCAATCGTACAGCCAAAATGACATTCAGCTACGAAACATCGCTCCCATTCATCTGACCATAGGTCCGATGAGTCTGGTACATCCCATATATGTGTCTCCCATGAACAATCACCCACTTCTCATTGGCAAAGATCTGCTGGATCGATTCGAGCCGTTACTGGACTTCAAGCAACTAAAGGTATGGGCTCAAGTGCGTGCACCTCTGCCACTCCAGCCACACCAGTCTGGTGACCCAGACAGTGAGGTCAACGAGGTCACGGAGACTGCCACAGCGACGGACTGTCAGTCCCCAGAGTTCCCGGGAACTTCCCAAACTTCCCAGCACAGCTCAAGTTCAAAACTCTGCACTTTCAAAGCCAACCTCAACTCTGACATCTACTGTCCCAAGGTCAAGTCCAGCCTGCAGTTACAAGATGTCACCACAACAGACATTGTCCTTGCCCTGCATGCTGACAACTCAGCCATCAGCCTGTCACTCTTCAATACCATCATTGAAAGCACACCAGACTTACCATTCGCCAGCAAACGCACACGCTTTCCCCTGAACTCTCAGTCATTATCCATGACAACAGCAAAAGGGATATGCGCCTTGCATCTGAAATGGAACCACCGGTGTCTGACACACTACTTCCTGGTCCTGCCGGACCCACCCCATGATGCTTACATCGGAGCAGACCTGTTGGTACGCCTAAGGGCTCAAATAGACATTGTGAATGAAGTAATATGGGCCCCATTGACTTTGCAAACACCCAAGCCCATTGTCTATGATAATCTCCTGTCAGGGCAAACCATTCCTGAAGTGTGCACCTTGATTAATGAACAGGAAGCCGCAGTACCCGCTTACACCAAAGGGGTCGCTGTCCGACTTAACTTGCGTTGTGGTCAAACTCTCAACCACACGCTGGGTTACTTCCAGCCATCCCCTGAATGTGTGGAACTCGGACTCACACTTGAAGCAACACCACTCACTGAAGTGTCTTCCCGTGTACTCTACATCCTGTTCAACAACTGCACAGCCACTGACATTTGCATTCCCAGAGCCTTTCGGCTGGGATGGCTAATCAGCCAAGACTTTCATGACTTTGAACTTGTGTTACCTGTCATTGGGCCTATTCCACAGGCACTGCTGACGGAAAGGCATCCACACGACACACTACTCACTGCACCCTTTCAGTTCATCGCCATCACATCTGTCATGTCAATACCAAAAGAACAGGTATGCCGAACCGAGCTCACAGAGGATCAACACCTCTCTGTGTACACAGTCTCCCACCAGCAGGCCACTGAGACTGATGCACCGGCACCTCTTGACACTACTGACAGCTTTGAAACTCAAGTGCAGCAAATTCTACAGAACGCCAACGCGCTCCACAATGACACGGACCGTCAAAACCTCCGACAAGTCCTTTACAAGTTCAAAGACTCCTTTGCACAAGACTCTTTAGACTGTGGGCTCACCACCCTGCACACGGTGCGTATACCCACACCCCCTGAGGCTCCTCCCACCTTTGTCAAGCAGTATAAAATTCCCATAGCCTCACACGAGCCAGTACAAGAAATCATCGACTCCATGATGGAAAAGGGTGTTATTCGTCACTGCAACTCTACTTATAGTGCCCCCATCTGGCCCGTTTTGAAACCTAACGGCAAATGGAGACCAACCATTGACTATAGACAATTGAACAAACAGGTGCCATTGTCAAGATGGCCCATGACCCAGCTTGAACAGGAAATTCCCAGAATCAGAGGAGCTAACATCTTTTCTACCCTCGATGTGGCCTCGGGGTTCTGGACCATTCCGGTGCATCCGGACGACCAACACAAGCTGGCATTCACTTTTGGCAACAGACAGTTCACCTTCAACAGGTGCCCGTTTGGTTACGCCAACTCACCTGCTGAGTTCAACATCTTCCTGAACAAAGCCTGCCCCGACGCTAGAGTGAGAGGTAACTTGATTTACGTCGATGACGTGCTTATGAAAAGC
This sequence comes from Phoxinus phoxinus, assembly GCF_949152265.1. Lineage (NCBI taxonomy): Eukaryota > Metazoa > Chordata > Actinopteri > Cypriniformes > Leuciscidae > Phoxinus > Phoxinus phoxinus. The sequence goes on from NC_136879.1 coordinate 44,543,177, forward strand.
GCAACTGTGGCCGACCACCTGAACGAGATTGACCATGTTTTAAACCAGCTAACCACCGCCGGAGCCAAAATCGCTCTGCACAAAGGTCAGTGGTGTCAGACTAAAGTCAATTACGTCGGCCTCCTTATTGGAAAAAACGGCATAGAACCACAATCCAGTCGGATTCAGGCCGTCCAAACCATCAAGCCTCCCACCAACGTCTCGGAGCTGAGAAGCTTCCTGGGGGTATGCAATTATTCCCGGCAGTTCATTGAACATTACTCAGACATTGCCAGACCTCTAACAGCTTTGCTGAAAAAGGACACCCCTTTCATCTGGTCCACAGCTCAAGAACATGCTATGACCGAACTGAAAAGACATTTGTGCTCAGCCCCATGCCTCGCCTACCCTGACCCGCAAAAGGAATTCTTCCTGGAGGCTGGATTCTCTGCTCAATGTCTAAGTGCTGGCCTTTACCAACGCCATGACCAAGACAAGAAGGTGGTCGCATATGCCAGTAAGACACTTCTTCCCCCAGAATGCAAATTCTCAGACTGTGAAAAAGCTCTGCTCTGCACCGTGTGGGCCATCCAGCGTTTTTCCAACTACATTGGTGCCCAGAAAGTTATCATAGAGACTTGCCACCAGCCTGTTATGTTCCTCAACAGCCAACGCATCCGTGATGGCGTGGTGACCAACTCACGCATCGCCACCTGGTTAATGGCTCTTCAAGGAAGAAATGTTGAGGCTCGCTATGCACAGAAACACAAGTCTGCGCTGGGCGATGGCCTGGCAGCCTGCCAAAACTGCTCTGACAACTCGCCTGCTGCTATGATGGACACACCGGAGCCAACACAGCCCCCACTGACCTGCCACAGGTACTTTGATGAGAATGCGTGTCAAGGCATGACCACAGCTTATGTCGATGGGTGCTCCTACAACCATCAGGGCACCCTGCAAGCAGGTGCAGGAGTTCTGTTTGTCAACAACCAGCCGTGTCCCCCGCAAAGTTTCCAGCTAGGCCCTCAGTCGTCTCAGTACGCCGAAGTGGCCGCCATCCTCATCACTTTGCAAATCGCAGCGGCCCATGATATCAAAGAACTTCTCATTTGCACAGACTCTAATTATACCAGACTCAGTTTTGTGTGCCATCTCCCAACCTGGCAACGAAATGGGTTCAAGACAGCTAACAACAAACCTGTAAAACACCAACACCTGTTTCAAGCATGTGACAACATCACGACCACACACAATGTGACAGTGTACTGGAAGAAGGTGAAAGGTCATTCCAAGCTGCCTGGTAAAGACAAAGACTTTAATGACCGCACTGACGCTTTAGCAAAAGCAGGCGCTCTGCACGGCGACCCATGGTCTCCTCCTGCCACCACACCTCTCCCAGATGTGGCAGTGATAACTCGCAGCCAGCGGCTCACACCTAATCCAGCTCCAGCCTCACAACTGCTGTCGCTAACTCCGCAAGTCTCCAACAATGACATTGCTGACATGCAGGCCTCTGACACGGCCGTAAAGACAATTCTTGACCTCCTCTCTGACCCCGCCAGCCACCCTATCGCTGATTCAGCCCTCAATGCTGACTCTGACCTGAGACACTTGTACAACTCTAGACACATGCTGCGTGTGCGTGACAACATCTTGTGGTTTGCACCCGACGACACCACTACGCCACGGCTCGTGGTCCCGCGTTGCAACCAGGGGGTAATGCTGATGTACGCACACAACAATCCATGTGCGGGCCATCACGGCACCAGAGCCACGTATGACACGTTGAAGACAGTGGCATACTGGCCAGGCATGCAGCAAGATGTGGCAGAGTATGTCAGAGAGTGTCTGGTTTGCTGTCAGTTCCAACCATCAAACCCAAATCACAGGGCCCCACTACAGCGTAGAGGTGTCACGTTCCCGTGGTCAGACCTCCAAATCGACTGGGTAGGTCCCTTACCCAGATCAACAAGGGGGAACAAGTACTTTCTCACTGTCATATGTCAGTTCACCAAGTGGGTAGAGTGTCTTCCCGCACCGAACGACACAGCCCAAACCACGGCATTCCTCCTCATGAACCACATCTTCTCACGGTTCGGGTTGCCACTGAGAGTCAACTCTGACAGGGGTACCCACTTCACTGCTGAGATCATGCAAAAGATCTGGAGATGCCTGGGGGTACAAGCCAAACTGCATATTTCCCGACATCCGATCAGCTCAGGCCAGGTTGAGAATTCCAACAAGACGGTGGTCAGCATGTTGAAAAAGTATGTGTCCACTAACCAAAAGGATTGGGACATTAAAATTCCCCTTGTTTTGATGGCCATTCGGGCAACCCCACAAGCATCAACACGGGTGTCCCCGTTTGAACTCATGACTGGAAGGCTAATGACCCTGCCATTACATCTGCTGTACCAGCCGGGGGACTCCAACCTCGTCACAGCCTACACCACCTCCCAATACCTGGAAGGTTTGCACGAGCATTTGAAAAAGACTTTTGCTTTTGCCCAACAACATCTGCAACACAGTGCTGAGGGCCAGAAAGCTTATTATGACAGGAAGGCATCACACCAGGAACTCGAGGTGGGCGACAAGGTCCTGTATTACAACTTCGCTCTTCCAACTCAAAGACTGTCAAAAAAGTTCTTGCCACGCTGGACAGGACCCCATGAAATTGTGAACAAACTTTCCCCTGTTGCTTACCAGATCAAGCTGAATCGGGGACAGAAAGAACCTGTTCTCAAATGGGTCCACCGCAATCAGATCAAAAGATATGCGGCCACTAGCAGAATCAGACAGGGAGGGGCCAATGCGAACTGAAACAGCTGCCACCTTCGAAGAAATGAAAAACTGTCCCTCCATCCTGGGACAGCCCCGCTGACATCTGCCTTCTCTCTCTTCCCCTTTCCTCCACACCTCTCCTACTCTCTCTGCCTGTAACAGAAATGCTGCTGCTGCTGATCGCAATCCTGTGGGTCCAGTCAACCGAAGGCCAGCCGCCTTCCGACGTCATCTCTCCAGGACCGGCTTCTGGAATCGTGTTGAGGGAACAACCTGGGCTTCTGATCACCAACTGCCGTACCCACACCCAGAAGGTGTACGTGCGACTCGACCCCCGAAACGTCTACCGTGCACATTCCCCCAGCGGAGTGAGCCAATACAGTTTCGCCGGGGCCCGATGGACCGAGACTGCCCTCCACCACGCCGAAGCCGACATCGAACACATGCTAAGCCAGCTCGAGAAGATGACTGTCACCCAAGCAGAGCTAAGTGGCCACGGCCGCCGTTCCAAACGGTTCCTCGGAGCGCTGCTCGGAGCCGCTGCTGCGGTTGGGACACTGTTCAACATCGGAATGTCAAGTGTCAACACCGTCAACATCGCCACTGTGAAACGCCAGGTGGCCGAGATCCGGACGGAACTCCCACAGTTGAAAGAACAGCTCACCATCCAAAGCGCATCCTTACAGACCATAGGGAAGACCCTGAGAGGAACAGTGACCATCCTTAACACCCACAGCGTCCTGCTGAACCAGACGGTGAACTCCATGAAGCAGCTGTTCACTGTTTTTCAAAATGACTTTTCCCAAACGCAGTTAGTCACGGCACTCATGAATGACATGCTCCGGGAGGTAAGCTCCTCCATAGACAATTTGGCCATGGGTAGGATTCCACCATACCTGGTACCCTTAAGCCTTGTTCAAACCGTGTTGGCATCCGCCATCACCACACCTGCAGATCCCTTACAAGTCCACCTTGCCTACTCTCTGGGTAGTGCCATTCCACTCTACATCGACCCAGCACAACGAGAGATGGGTTTCTTACTGAACCTGCCGATCATCGAGTCAAGCCGGATTTACAGACTCAAAGACATTGTAAATGTGGGCTTTTGGCAGAGCAACACCCGGTTCCGGGTGCAGACTCCCGAGGTGGTGGCGTATCACGACAGCAACCCACAGCTCTACCTCGCTCCTAATCTCCACATGTGTACGCTCACCAAAGACATCCACTACCTCTGCCCTAGCAAACCTTTCCTTCGAGACAACACTGATGGAATCTGTGGTCTTCAACAGTTGGCGGGAGATACCCGCTGCCCAGCCGATGCCACGCATCGTAGCCAGGTCACCGAGACGCAAGCCGAAATCGTCGGCGACCGCTGGCTCGTCAACACGCCAGCTCGGACTGCAACCCTGACCTACGATCAACATGACACCGCCACACGGGTTGCCCTGCTAAACCAGAGCATGTGGATCCAAGTCCCTCGAGGAGCCATCCTCCACCTCGATGATCTGGCCTTATACCATCTCCCAAGTGAAGAATACCAGTCGGAACTTGAACTCCCATCCTTCTTCAAGGACCAAAACTTCACCCTCGATCCCGCACTGGAACAGTGGATTGAACAGAAAGGGGGACAACTTATTGACATTGCTCCACTGGACTCCGCCCTTCAAGCTTTGTCCCAAATGCCCATCCTGGACACTTCACCTGTCGTCCAAACCTGGACCGCGGCTGACACCGCAATCTGCCTCTCTGCCGTCATAGGCCAAACCATCTCCATGATCGTGGCTTTTATTCTGTACAGACGCCTCAACCAGATGCAAAGCACCACTGCTCGACTCTGCCAAGCGGTGGCCGTAAGGTTCCGTCGCACTCCTCAGAAAGACGACAACCCGGCAGAGACTGCCTCCAACCTCATCGAGCTGATTACTCAGCCTTAAACGCCACCTGCCTCAGTCAACCTCAAAAGTTTCCACCTGACATCTGACCATTGTGATAATCGTTGTTCGACAAACGTCCATCCGATGAACATTCCCGAACAAAAGGGGGACTGTAGCACCATCGCCAGATGTTGATAGATAAGGCATACATGTTCTATTTTGTTGACTTATTGCAGGACTAAAAGGTTTCTTGACATTTTGCTAAACTCAGACGAAACACAGGTTTTGTGATTTACTGCATTCCATAGTGTCTTCCCTTCTTTTTCAACACATTAACGTTTGCTGAAAGCTTTTAGCTGATTCTGTGCGTAGATAAGAGAATACATCCCGGGGTTCTTTAATTTAATTATCGCGTCTGTTTTATTTCACAGGGACGCCCGCAGTGAGATTTCCTTTCATGTATTGTTATAAGCCGAACACGCAAACATGTTTTACACCCCAGGAGGTCAAACAGGTCACACACGTATCTCGCCCGTCCCACACACACGCCCGGTGGGGGCAACAGCAGACACACACACACACAGACATCTAATAGTGAGAAAAACGTTGTTTTGTGAGAATGCAACATTCTGTTTGAAACGGCGATTAACAAGCATGCAGAATCTGACGTAGAATGCGCTTTTGCCGGATTAAAACAACCAATAGAAACGCATAATACCTAAAAATCATTATAGTTCCCTTTTTCATTATCTAAACTCTAGCATATTTGGTATGGTCACAAATCAGGAAATTAGACGAATTCGAATCTGTTTTGAGAAACAAGTTATTATGCATTATGAAACATTTATTGAAGTGTAGAATAATGTCAGAATAAAACTCCGGGCCTCCCCACGCGCTGAATAGGCGTGACGTTCAGACAAAGGAAATCTTGGCGCCACAAAATTCCCACTCGTGATTGGCTCCCAGACTCAGAATGGGCGTGCTCCGGTTTCATTCATATTTTGGAGACGAGCCAAAGTTAGTTAGTTCTTTCTCTAGTTCTTCACTTCCGCTCTTCAATTCTAGTTTTCCACTCTAGTCTCCAAACTCTAGTCTAACGGCTAGGTTCGCTAACTCATAGCTTTAACTTAGCTTCAGAGAGCCTTGCTCTCCGTTTACTTTCCGTTTCTAAGACTAAGTCTTTATTTTTATACAAGTTTAAAGCTACTTCCTTGATCCAGCGTTTTAACGAACGAAAGCTTAGCGTTTCCACCCTGCGTCAAAACGACCACGCACGCAACCCGGAAGCCCGCGAGATTCCAAAGGAACAGCGCACGCACCAGACGACTTTCCAACGACAACACAGTAGGCTAATTCTGAATCTGATCTTGAAACAAAGCTAGTTAAGGTTGTCTGAGAAATCCTCCGGTCTCTTGATTATTGAAAAGTATTCCTTAAACTGTGTACTCTCTCTCTCTCTCTCTCATACCTCACTCTCTCTCTCTCTCTCTCTCTCCATCTCTTGGGGAATCCCGTGTTTATATATATACACGCTACTTAATCGTTTTATAATCATTTGTTTTGTTTATGCATATTGTTATACTCTTGATCGTGTAACCTACGTACTTTTAAATTGTCTTTTATTAAACTTCATTGTAATCTTCGTCTGAAGTTGTGTTTTATGAATCCACAATCTGAAATCCCTGAAAATTAGATTTTCTATGCTACCTTGTTAAAAACGCTCTACCATACTTTTAAACATTGCATAGTTTAAATATTTCCGATCTGATCTCTTGAAGAGTAAATTGTATCCATTATGGCCAGATGGATGTGATTGTACTTGCCAAGAGCTAAACGGATCGAAGTGTCGAGGTAAATATTATTATGTATACGCATTAGTGGTTAAAATCGTAATTCCAAGTACGACTGATTAAAATCATTCCCCTTTCCTGTATGAATTAGTATCACGAGTAAATCGGATGCATATTCATATCGGTTCAAGGCGGTACAAGCCCATATTTAGAACCATTTTATAGCGTATGCAAATAATATTCATCAAAACCATGATTATTTAATTTCCCATTTGAGTGCTAATTTCCCCAATTTATACTCAAAGTCAATATTACTACAGTAGCAACACCAAAGACATCTTGGTAATAACAGACTTCTTCACCAAGTATGCAGTTGCAATTCCCACCCCAAACCAAAAAGCCCGAACAGTTGCTAAAACTTTGTGGGAACACTTCATAGTGCATTATGGTGTGCCAGAAAAACTCCACAGTGATCAGGGACCCGACTTTGAATCCAAAACGATCAAAGAACTCTGTGACATTGCTGGTATCAGAAAGGTTAGAACTACACCGTACCATCCTAGAGGGAACCCGGTCGAGCGTTTTAACCGCACGCTGCTAGGAATGCTCGGTACCTTGAAAACTCAAGAGAAAACCCGATGGAAAGACTTTGTGAAACCACTTGTACATGCCTACAATTGTACAAAGCATGAAACAACAGGATTCACACCGTACGAGCTAATGTTCGGACGACAGCCAAGATTGCCAGTTGATTTGATTTTCAACACTACAGTGAGTCAAGACAATCCTAAGTTCCATTCGCAGTATGTGCAATCACTGAAAACTCACCTTCAAGAGAGCTACAAATTAGCTCAAAAGAATGCAGCCAAATCTGCAGAGAGAAACAAAATCCGTTTCGACCGTAAAGTAACAGAGTCATCTCTCGAGGAAGGTGACCGTGTCCTGGTCAGAAATGTGAGAGTACGCGGAAAACACAAATTAGCTGACAGATGGGATCCCGTGGTACACATTGTAGTAAGTCGTGCTAGTGAATTACCTGTCTATACAGTGAGACCCGAAAGACAAGATGGTCCCTTACGGACATTACACAGAGATTTGTTGTTACCTTGTGGATTCTTATCTCCGCTGATGGAGGATGAAACTGATGTAACAAAACCTCAGAGAAAACGAGTAACCAGACAACACAGAGAGGAGGAAACTGATGAATGTCAGGAAAACTATCAAAGTTCTGATGAAGATGACTATGTACCCCAATTCTCTGAAGTTCCAGCCATTCCTACACAAAGGGTCATCAGAGAGTACAATGTGGTCAGAAAACCTAAAGACGTTTCTTCTAACTCTGATGCTGAAACTCAATCATCTGTTCCAAGTCATGGTACAGAGACTGTGAATGCAAGAAACGTGCCCAGAAGAGATGATTCATCTGAAATGGAACGCTTACCTGATATTCAGTACTTACCTGAAACCCTGTCTTCATCCTGTGGGGCAGAACCTGTAAAGGAAAACCTGAAAGAAAGAAGCCACTTACCTCAAGTAGAGCAGCAAAAACTGGATGTACCTGATGGAAACGAGAAGGGCAATGACACACAAGCTGTTCAAGTTGAGGAAAGTGTACCTGATGTTCCATTGAGGAGAAGCAGAACAGAATTTGCAGAACTTACTGAACCTGAGGAAGAAACAGATCAAAGTGCAAGTGAGGATGAAATTCAGTTAAGAAGGTCAAAAAGAGTGAAGCAGAAGTCAAAAAGACTGACTTACCCAGAAATTGGAAACCCAATGATATCCATTATCCAATCCCTGCTTCAAGGGCTGAACACTGCTTTTGTAGAAACACTTGCAGAACATCCCAAACCAGTAAGACACCCCAAGCTCTAAAGTCTTAGGTTTTAGCCATGCAAAGGGACTTGCATAGGTTTAAGGGGGGAGGGTGTAACACAGGTTAGAATTCAGCTATCTAAGAAACAAAGAATATAATATAATTTTCAAATAATTATATTTCTAATAAAATACTGAAAGTATTAAACAGAAAAACTGAATAAAGTAATTGCAGTTTAATAAAATAAATTGATAAAATAACTAAATGCCTAATTAACATATTCAGTCTGGACAGAGACTGCGCGTGACGTCATTGAGACGAGACGCGAAAGCAACGAGAGACGCACGCATTGCTGATCGCGAGAGGAAAAAAAGCTAAGATAAATCTGAGAACGTGATTGTTGATATTGGCGCTGACGATTGTTGATTGAGAACCCCTGTGAAATCCAATGTGGGTCAAAAGCATATGAACCCCGGATTTGGTCAAGTTTTTTGTGTGATTGGATCAAACCCTTCATACATTGAGATGGCGAGCCTCCCAACCGAACCTCTGTGAACTTGAGAAGTGCAGACGGAGTAATCCTGTGCGTTCCAATGGATTAGTGCTTCTACTGATCAGGTGGAATCCAATTTATTGCATATTCTGACTGGTAGGACCTGACTAGTCAATTATTTTGCACTATTGACTGTTGATACAAAGCTTTCATCTACACCAAGAGACTTTTGCACACGCTAACATATTTTTTTCACCTTGGATGACAAAGGAACATTCATTTATACATATTGTTGGAATTGTGGAATTGTTTTCAAATTGTTTCAAATTGAACCATTGTAATATTGTACTTTTCTTTTTCTTATTTCAATTGTTTTAATTTGGGTTTATATTTTCTATGATCTTTTATATAAAGATATAAAAAAAAACTAAAGATAAGAAAAGCTCTTATTAAACTAACAGTTAGTAAAACTAAGTATCTATAAACCGAAATAGAAACTAAACAACTGAAATATAAGTCGAATACCTAGAAACAAATAGAAAAGAAAACTATTTATAAACCTATTTAAATAGCGAACAGAGCTCAAGGATACCAAAAAGAACAACAAGGGATTGAAAAGAACAATTATTTCATTTGTTTTTATTTATTTTTCTTCTATTGTTGTTGTGGTTGTATTACATTTGTTTTATCGTTATTACTTTTGCACCAACAAAATACATTGAGTCATTTCCAGCTATTCTCTGAGTCCTTGTGTGCCTTGACCACTTACCCTCCTGTAACGAACCTAGTCACTGGTCCAATATCAGGTGCCTAAAGTCACCTGTCCCTGTGTCAATTAACTCTTGTGTTACACGAATAACGTGGGTGACTCGTGTTATGTACTGGTGTATACATGCTGCTCTTAACTAGTTGCCCCTTGTGGGATCAATAAAGTTGATTGAATTTAATTGAATTGAATGAGATTGAATGAGATTTTCCCCGCAGGATTCATGGCGCTGTCGCTGTTCTGTGGTTTATTTTCTCTCTCCGGTCAGAGTCATGTGCCGAATCCAGAAAAACCTGTTAGATACACACTCTTTTCTGAACACAAAGTTCAGCTCGACTGAAGGTGTTTTCCAGACTGTGCCGTGAAGGAGAAAACATGATATATTAACGAAGAACCAACGTCAAAATAGTAAGTACTTTCATGAGATATTTCAGTGCACTGGGACACATGGATCTGCTTTCAAGGTGAAGTGAATGAGTGAAGTTAAATATGCCTTGGCTTATAGATTATTACATTATAAACCCATTTACACGTGACTGTGTGAGTGTAATGCAGTGGATCTAAAAAACCCGATGAATAAACAAAAGAACAAAAATATATGGTAGAAAACACAAAAAGAGCTTTCTGTTTTTACATTTTTAACAAACAAAAAACTTTAGCTTGCAAAGTTCTATAAAAGTTCTGATGAAACGTAACGTCAATAGAAAGTTAATGCAAAGTTATCAGGTCTTTAATAATGTCCTCAAAGCATTAGCACACAACAGCTTCTGACCTTTGAGTCTGTGGAGAAAGTGAGAAACAGGAGATCCACCAGAACCAGCAGATCTCGTCTGTCCTGATGATCTGGAGGTGATGAAGAGGAGGAGGAGGATGCTGGTCAAACTCTCAGTGATCAGGAACAACATCCCTCATCTACTCCACATGACTGGCATTATACAGGACAGCATCTTTAAGTGCTTCAGCAAACTTCATTAGTTTAAACGGGGTTAGTTCACACAAAAATGACATTTTCTGTCGTTAACCACTCACCCACATATCGTTCCAAACCCGTAAGACATTCGTTTATCTTCGGAACACAAACGCAAATCTTTTTAAAGGTATTATGCAACTTTTGGCGCTTTAGCGGTTAATAAACAAACTGCTTGCGGAAGAACATTGTAGCCGGATCTACTTCTCTCTGTTTGTCTATGGCGAGTCACGCAGGTACTGTGCTACTCCGCAGCGGTTTAAAATAGTCCGAATATAAACACGTATTATAGGCGTACCGCAGTGATTCAGGATAAGACCACAACACCGGTTAGAAGATGGATTCATAATGTACTCGCTCATTGTATACATTTTATGAATTTTTAACAAATAAAGTTACATGTTAGGTGTACCTCCATTGACAGTCTACGCAACTAAAGTGAAAGTAAGTTAGAGTTCACCTGTCGCCATTTTAAACAGGTAAAATACCGATACGATACGGAAAAACAGCATCAAAGTGTTTAATAGAAACATTTACGAAAGATTTTCCATTTATCTTTATGATGTTGAAACTGGTGGATTTGAGATCCTGTATCTTGTAAAAGTTTGATCAAGGTGAGTGTTCATGTGACTTCCTGTTCCTCATATTATTATTAATATCTGGAGGACATTTTACGTGATTGTTTTATGAAATCTTTAATAAAGGGTTTCTTTCACTTCAAGGTTTCATGATGTCTGTGATTCTTCAGGAGTTTAACAGCATACGTGTAAACATGAGCTTGAGTCAAGTCATCTTCATTTATATAGCGTTTTTTAACAATGTAGATTGTTTCAAAGCTGCTTTACAGAGATAAACATGTAATTTAAGGTAACAGATTGTTTTGGCTTTATAGCGGTTCTTGAATAATGTTATTTTCCAGCTAAAGTTAGTTTTAATGTATTCACTTCCGTCAAAATGATCATTAGTTATTAAATTAGAGACCGCTAAGACGAAACGTTCTCTCTACACAGACTTTAAACACTGATGGCGCTCACGTGAGAGAGTCAGTGGAGGAGATCAGACTCATCAGATTCTCCTGCAGCTTCATCATGGCTGATTCACAAGCATCCAGAGATGGAGATCTTCCTCCAGGACACAGGTACTTTCAACACACACTGTAAATATTGTGTTACATCTCAGAAAAATATCAGTATTTTTATACCTATTTTGCCTGTTTTTGTTTTCAAACAAACATTAAACAAAATGTAATAAAAATATGAATGTGTTTATGGTTCCTCTAATAAAGAATGATCACAGTAATGTAAAGGATTAAACTGAATGTGTTCTCTGTTCCAGTTCAGTCCAGCAGAAGAGCTCAAACCCAGAGTCCAGCTGTGTGTCTGTGAAGAGTAACGCCTCTATGGAGAAACCAATAAAGTTTAAGAGTGGAGACACACAGTCTGACCTCAGGTATATCATTTCTATTTAGTAATATAGTATTTGATATTTTATGAAATAATTATTAATATACAGAAACCATTATTTTATATGAAAAAGTTAATAATTGTATTTTATTGACACAATATTTTTAGTTTGTCTTGTATACTTTTTTTATTAGATCAGATAACATTTTAATCTGTCATATGGTCATGTTACGTTGTGCCTCACCTATGGGGCATGTTGTCACACTTCACTTCCATTCTTTCAGGGGAAATAAAGAAAAAAGTATACACTGAATTAATGAAACAAAGCCACATAATTGTGCTAGACGTGTGAAATTAATGGGGAAATAAATACTCTGAACCCCAAGACGATTTACACAAACTGAGAAGATCGATAAGTGTTAGGTTGTGCCCCGCTCCCCCCTATCATTCCTATAAAAGTTATAGTTAAAAGCAACATGTATTAGTCCGTCTAATACAAGCAATGACAGTAAATGTAAGCTGAGATTTTTTCCACCTTTATATAATGTAGTAGGTGTAAAATTAAGCAGATTATTCTAACTGCTGGTTCAGAAAGTTTGTTAAAGTTTGTTTGCTTTGTTGAAAGTTACAGTTTCACACCAGGACAAAACATTCGCCAAACACACTGAGTTACAGACGTTACAGCAAACGTGTTACAACACTCCCTGGTGTTTCCTAAGACAGAAGATTCAGTAAAAGTGCAAAATATTTAAATAATTTTTAAGTCTGTATGCTTTTTATTTTACTTAGATTGAAAACCAGTTCAGTCCAGCAGAAGAGCTCAAACCCAGAGTCCAGCTGTGTGTCTATGAAGAGTAACGCCTCTATGGAGAAACCACTAAAGTTTAACAGTGGAGACACACAGTCTGATCTCAGGTATATCATTTCTATAAAAGTTATGCTTCTAGTATTTGATTTTTATGAAATTATTATTAATATACAGCAGTTTAATGAGTTATGATCCTGCAAGTTTCAGTCTATTAATGATCATCATTGTGCTCTTGTGTAAAGCTCTATGTATTGTATTGTTAATACATTCACACACTGTAAAAGCTGTTGGTCTATTACTCAGTTAATGACACAATTACATCAATATCAGTGTGTCTGATTCTTTACACTCTTCATTCTGATTTAAGGTCAAATCTTCCATCCAGACCAGTTAAAAACACAACTGTGTTCAAGCCTGAGATTCAACCTCAAGACTTTAATGAAAGCATGTGTCCTGGTTTCAGGTAAAATGCAAAATCACACATCACTCAAACACACGATTAATGATGGAAACATCTCAGAAACCCAATGATGTTCTGTGTCCCATAATACAGCACATGTTTTAATTTATGGCTATTTACTTCTCTGACTTGTGTAATAATGTGGTATTTTAATCTTACAGCCATGACTCTAAACCTGCTGAAGTCCTCAACACATTGAGATCAAATCTGAGACAGAAGTTTGAGTGTGTGTGTGAGGGAATATCAAAGCAGGGAAACCCAACACTCCTGAATGAGATCTACACAGAGCTCTACATCACAGAGACTGGAAGTGGAGAGATCAATAATGAGCATGAGGTGAGACAGATTGAGACACAGTCCAGGAGAGCAGAAACTGAGGACACACCGATCAAATGCAGTGACATCTTTAGACCTTTACCTGGACAAGACAAACCCATCAGAACTGTGCTGACAAAGGGAGTCGCTGGCATTGGAAAAACAGTCTCTGTGCAGAAGCTCATCCTGGACTGGGCTGAAGGGACAGAGAATCAGGACGTCCAGCTCATATTTCCACTTGCTTTCAGAGAGCTCAACTTGATGAAGGACAAAACACTCAGTCTTTCAGATCTTCTTCATCGCTTTTTCCCTGAAAGCAGAGAAATGGACATATCCAGTGATGAGTATAAAGTGCTGTTCATCTTTGATGGTCTGGATGAGTGTCGTCTGCCTCTGGATTTCCAGAGCGATGTGAGGTTGTGTGATGTGACTGAATCCGCCTCAGTGGACGAGCTGCTGGTGAACCTCATTGTGGGGAATCTGCTTCCCTCGTCTCTCATCTGGATCACCTCCAGACCAGCAGCAGCGGATCTCGTCCCCTCGGAGTGTGTCCATCGAGTGACAGAGGTACGAGGCTTCAGTGACACACAGAAGGAGGAATACTTCAGGAAGAGAATCAGGGATCAGCGTCTGGCCGACAGGATCATCTCACACCTGAAGTCCTCGAGGAGCCTCTTTATTATGTGCCACATCCCCGTGTTCTGCTGGATCTCAGCCACTGTTCTAGAGGAGATGTGCAGTGAAGCAGAGAGAGGAGAGATTCCCAAGACACTCACTCAGATGTACACACGCTTCCTGATCATTCAGATCAACATCAAACATGAGAAGGACTATGAGAAGAAAGTGAAAGATGAAGACATGATTGTCAAACTGGGGGAACTGGCGTATCGGCAGCTTGTGAAAGGCAACCTGATCTTCTATGAGGAAGACCTGAGCGAGTGGGCCATTGATGAGGCAGAAGCGTCAGTTTACTCAGGATTGTGCACTCAGATCTTCAGAGAGGAGTTGGGCTTGTGTCAGGGGAAAGTCTTCAGCTTTGTTCATCTGAGCATTCAGGAACATCTAGCAGCTCTATATGTGCATCTCTCCTTTATCAACAATAACATCAATGTGTTTGACCAGATTACCAGACCAACTAATGGAGACACAGTGTCACTATCGGATCTCCACCAGAGAGCTGTGGATGAGGCTTTAGACAGTAGAAATGGGCATCTGGACCTTTTCCTCCGTTTCCTTCTGGGTCTGTCAGTGAAGTCTAATCAGAGTCTCTTACAAGAACTAAAGACACAGACAGCAAACCGCTCTCACAACAATGAGGAAACAGTCGACTATATTAAAGAGAAGATCAGTGAGAATCCCTCTCCAGATAAATACATCAATCTGTTTCACTGTCTGAATGAACTGGGTGATCTTTTTCTAGTGGACGAAGCTAAACCTCATATGAGCCGTGGAGGATTACGTGATGTGAAACTCTCCTCGTCTCAGTGGTCAGCTTTAGTGTTTGTGTTGTTGTCCTCAGAGGAGACACTGCAGAAGTTTGACCTGAAGAGTTTAATTGGAGCCAGAAATGATGGGTAAGTGACACTGAGTGCAATCATTACAGTCTAAAACATTATGAACAAAGAGAAACTCAGAGATCAGAGGTGTTTAAATCACGGGCACAGACTGATTTCTGGGATATTGAACATAATTTGCGGGTGTTCCTCAAACCGTGGCTGTGTCCTAGTAAGGCTGCATATCTCGACTGCACGTCATCAAGCGCCTCTGAAGGCCGTCTCAGTGTGAAGGATCTGTTGAAGACAGACTTCATCTTGTGTCTTTAATTCAGATCATTTTGAAGATGCATCAAGTGTATCCTTCGTGTTCTTCAATCTCCCACAATCCTTTGCACACATTCCAGTTCATGTAAAAGAACTGATGGAAATGAGTCGGCACTGAGTTTATCTGAGTTCATTATGAGATGTAAGACACAAATAATGTATTCGGAGATGAAGGCATACATGTTATCTTATGTTTCTGTGTAAATTAATCCCTGAACACTAAACTGGCAATAATGTGAGACACTGGGAGACAGACGGCTGTCATTCACTGCATTGCATTGATAAAAAATGTAATATTACATTACTGTTGTTAGGCTACTTTTATTATTAAATTATTATTACAATTAATTTGTCCCACAATATTTTCATAGCGCATGATCGCCACATAACTGGCGTGCTGTGAGGATGAAGATTAGATTATATGATGAAGACGAGGAGGAGAAATGTGAGTCTGTAAAGGGATGTAGAGATGATGGCGCACTCGCAGAAGCACTTCCTGAAGCTGGACTTTATTACAGTGTCAGGATCATCAGCTGTAGAATATATACAAGTGCCCACATAAATAACAAAACAAACATCCAAAGTACCAAAGAAACAACAAAAGGGAAAAATAAACCAGAAAAATACTAAAAACAGAAAAATACTATTTTATATATATATATAACAGTGGTTAGACTGGGCCGGGGCTCTGGCACATAAGCCTGCTCGTCTGTGTCCTGATGGGCCTGTTTGCAGTCAGTTGTCTACTGGAAATTATGTCACATAACATTTGATGAAAGTGATGCTTTTGAAAACATATTTCTGACAATAAATGAAAGAGTTTTGAAATGGCATGTCTATTTTGTCTCGGCGGAGCTGAGATGAGAACAATCGGAACACGGCCGTATTCTTGTTCAGCTCTTAATCTCGTTGTCAGTCGACCGTGATCGCGCGCCGCTCGCGCATGCGCATCTAGGCGACACGGATACATGTACGCAGCGATATATAATGAATGTTCCCATGTTCAGAATGCTGCCAAGAGAACTGCTAGCTGGCTACTCAAAATAAACTAGCAATCTATTCAGTCAGCACATGTGTGTGTGTGTTTTGTCGTAGTAAAGAGAGAGAATGGGAGAAGGAAGTGTGTGTGAGGAGGACCTGGTCACCACAGACCCAAATCTTCTCAGCTGTTGCTACGGTCATATGCTGCACTGTCTCTTCATGTGGCACATTATGTTTGGCAGGGTCACTATATCATAACAAGGCAATACAATGTGGAATCAAGTGATGACTGATTAACAGTAATGTAAATGCTAAATGTCCTAATACCTGTTGATACTACAACAATGCAAAGTATATGCTCTTAACCTTGCAGTTTCAGACTCAATTTCTCCATTTCTTTGCACAAAACTCTCCAGAAAGGCCATTTAATGGTCTATTTATTTAAAAAAGAAAAAGTTGATTTAATTCAGTAATTCCATTCAAAAGGTGAAACTTGTAGCCTATATTATATTAATTAATTACACACAGACTGATATATTTCAAATGTTTATTTCTGTTAATTTTGATGATTATAACTGACAACTAATGAAAACACCAAATTCAGTAATGTAATAAACACATATTACACTTAATACATAATCCTTGCTCGCATTTAAATACACACACGAACACATATTCACAATAGACAATGGTTTCGTCAGCTTCCGGTTGCGATGCGCCTGCGCGACCCGGCCGTGACGTCATCAACGGCTGCCGCCGGAAGACTGACTACGCCCACACACACTCACAGATAGCAAACTGACATCGAATCAATGTGGAAACAACGTTTCTCGTGACATTGAAACAACAACATCGTTTTGCTCATCGAATTAACGTTGAATCAACGTCAGACACGCCATTCAACCGCATTTCAATGTTGAATCGATGTTTTATTTTCGGTGTAATAACGTTCTGATTGAACGTAACTGTTGATTCAACGTTGAAATTTGATTGATGATTGATACTAACCTTTACAACTAAAAATCAACGTTGAATCGACATCGGTCTGCTATCTGGGATACGCCCACACACACACACTCAAAGGAACGAAACGACGAGATAGTGCAGTGTAAGGGAGTATGAAGTGAGCGGGATATGGATACGGAAGGGAGAGTGGAGAAATGTGTGAATGTCCGTGTGCGATCAGCATCTCGTGTGCACGCGCTCCTATGATAGCGGCAGTGTGAGGGAGGAACGAGACGTGGATGAAAGAGGTGTGTGTGTGTGTGTGTGTGTGTGTGTGTGTGTGTGTGTGTGTGGCCAGTGCTGCTTCCCCAGTAATAAATGTAATGTGATTAGCTTACTTCTCGTTTCAAAACCAACTTGTTTAACACAAAATACTTCTTGATTCGTGAAAATATACGCATTTGACAGGACAAACAAATCTGATATGTTGATTTACACCAAACAAAAACCCTCTTCACTGTATCCTGCATCTGTTGTCTGGTTTTTTGTTTGTCTGGTGACATTGACGAGATGAGGATAAAACTACTCTGTGTTGTTGAATACGAGGCTTCTACAGTTATAGAGACTAAATCAACTTTATCACATGTCCTTTATAAAGCAGTGTTTAATTAAACAACATATTTGAGGGTATTTAGGAAGGGTTAATGTATTATTTACTTGTGATATTTATTATTATTAGCATTAATAATGAACTTGTTTATGTTTTATTTTCGATTAGTGTCCCACAAAACACTGCAGATGAAGTTCTCCAGAAGCTGCTGCCTGTGGTTACAGCAACTAGATACGCTCTGTAAGTTACACTGAGAACAAGCATCACTGTTAAAACATTACATTTCTTAAACATTATAAATAAATGGTTTAACAAAAACTATGAGTGTCACACTTCAGCTTTTAAACCCTCCACCTATCTGACCTGATGTGTGATCTACTTAACCGTAATATTCATTTATAATGTGTGTATATAAACATTTATATTTAGACTTTTTTCATATTCATTTTAATTTAAATGTTAATACATTTATTTAAAAACAGATGTATTCAATGTTTCATTTGATCAGTTTTATATAATCTTTCTCCCTCACATAGAGACATAATCTCTTAGAATAACAGTAATTTACTGATATGGGTCAATGACGCGGCGTGACAATTCTGGAGTCCCAAGCATATTCATAATATTAAAAATGTATACATTTTTAAATGCACTTCATTAAGTGACTCCCCCCCCCCCCCCTCTTTAATTACTCATGTGAGAATTCATTATAAGTAATTAATCTTTAAGACCCTTGGGTATAATTGTATGGATGTTTTCAATGATTCCTACAAATATAGTGATAATATTAAGCTTATTTACATTTTTATGACAGAAAGACTTGTGTCCCCAAATTGTGATTTCTCTCATGTCATTCCTGGATAACAGACATCAATGACCATTTCAGACCATAATGCATTGTGGTATGTCATGTGACATAATATTGTATCAAAAGAAAGACCCTGAAGGAGCGCTAGAACATGTGCAAAGGTCAGGAAGTGTCTCTTAAAATATTGATATTTTGACATTTCGGTCACTGGTGCACTTTGTAGCAATATCATGTGTCCTTTTGGACAACACTAATAAAACATTTATAATGCTTTTATATTTAAAAACTATCTATTTGATCTAAAAGATTACCTTACGTCATGATAGCTAAGTTGTAGTTTTCCATAGGTGGTTAAAGGATTAGTTCACTTTAAAAAAAACTTTTGCTGTAATTGACTCACCCCGATGTCATCCAAGATGTCCATGTCTTTCTTTCTTCAGTCGAAAAGAAATGAAGGTTTTTGATGAACAAATTTCTCCATATAATGGACGTCAATGGGCCCCAAACGGTTCAAGGTCCAAATGACGGTTCCAGTGCAGCTTCAAAGGGCTTTAAACGATACCAGACGATGAATACGGGTCTTATCTAGCGAAACGTTCATCATTTCAAAAATAAATAAAATATTGAAGTTTTATAAGCACAAACGCTTGCCTTGCTCTGTTCTGTGTAGTAATGTAATGTAATATGTCACGAACGTGCATCACAGAACAGAGCAAGGCGAGCATTGATATGTAGCTGCCCTCTCTCTCGCTCTCTCTCTCTCTCTCTCTCTCTCGCGCTCTCTGCCACACACACACACACACACACACACACACACAAAGACACACACAGACAGACAGTCACACACACTCACACAGACAGACAGTCACACACTCACTCACTCACTCACAAGGAAAATTAATATTGAGCAGTTAATTAATATTACAATATTAATATGTAGCTTCTCTCTCTCTCTCTCTCTCTCTCTCTCTCTCTCTCTCTCTCTCTCGCTCGCTTTCTGACACACAAACAAACAAACACAAACAAACAAACAAAAGGGCTGGGCGATATGAACCAAAAACCATATCTCAATATATTAAGGCTGAATATCAATATATATCCCGTTTAAGGACAAGCGGCTGTGTGTTACTATTAGGGCTACTGTCTCTTTAAGACCTGCACGTGACGCATCTAATATGTACGCATATGACAAGCAGATTTCTCTCTATTTTCACTCACTCACTCTCTGACTCACTCACTCTCTCACTGACTTACTCACTCACTCACTCACTCTCTCACTGACTCACTCACTCACTCACTCACTCACTCACTGACTCACTCACTCACTGACTCACTCACTCACTCACTGACTCACTCTCTCACTGACTCACTCACTTACTCACTGACTCTCTCACTCACTGACTCACTCACTCACTGACTCACTCAC
Source organism: Phoxinus phoxinus (assembly GCF_949152265.1). Lineage (NCBI taxonomy): Eukaryota > Metazoa > Chordata > Actinopteri > Cypriniformes > Leuciscidae > Phoxinus > Phoxinus phoxinus. The sequence continues at coordinate 44,563,219 of NC_136879.1, forward strand.
TGACTCACTCTCTCACTGACTCACTCTCTCACTCACTCACTCACTGACTCACTCACTCACTGACTCACTCACTTACTCACTGACTCTCTCACTCACTCACTCACTCACTCACTCACTCACTCACTCACTGACTCACTCTCTCACTGACTCACTCACTCACTCACTGACTCACTCTCTCACTGACTCACTCTCTCACTCACTGGTTCACTCTCTCACTCACTGACTCTCTCACTCACTGACTCACTCACTCACTGACTCACTCACTTACTCACTGACTCTCTCACTCACTGACTCACTCACTCACTGACTCACTAACTCACTCACTCACTCACTCACTCTCTGACTCACTGACTCACTCACCCACTCACTCACTGACTCACTCACTCACTCACTCACTCACTCACTGACTCACTCACTGACTCTCTCACTCACTCACTCTCTGACTCACTCACCCACTCACTCACTCAATGACTCACTCACTCTCTCACTCACTGACTCACTCACTCACTGACTCACTCACTCACTGACTCACTCACTGACTCACTCACTGACTCACTCACTCACTGACTCACTCACTGACTCCCTCACTCACTGACTCACTCATTGACTCACTCACTCACTCACTGACTGACTCACTGACTGACTCACTGACTGACTCACTGACTGACTCACTCACTGACTCACTCACTGACTCACTCACTGACTCACTCACTGACTCACTCACTGACTCACTCACTGACTCACTCACTGACTCACTGACTCACACACACGTTCCTTAAAATGTTTACAAATACATTAAGCACACACACGCACACTCAATCACACACGTTGGGTTTCCATGTTGTATGGGGACTTTCCATAGATATGATTTTTATACTGTATAAACTGTATATTTAATCCTAACTGATGTAATTTAGTTAAAACATAAGTTAAAACATGAACTAATGAGTATTTGTATATATTTAATATTGACAGCATTATGTTATTTATTTTGTAAGTGTAATGTTTATCTCTGGATATGGGCTTAATGTGTGTCATTGTTCTCTACAGGTTGGTTGAGTGTGGTATCACAGAGGAAGGTTGTGCTGCTCTGGCTTCAGCTCTGAGATCAAACCCCTCACACCTGAGAACACTGGAACTGTATAATAATAATCTAGGAGACTCAGGAGTGAAGCTGCTCTCTGCTGGACTGGAGAATCCTCTCTGTAAATTGGAGGAACTGAGGTAAGATCATCTCCACCATAAAGACTCGGAGTGAATAAGGATTAATATGTAGATAGTGTACACAATATATCTTTGGCGTAAGCCCCATCCGGCGGTTCAGCGACAGATTAACATTTACATCGTTATATATATTAGTTTACAGTTAATGAATAGTATATAAGCTGTAGTTAATATATTAAGAGACTATATACAAATAGTGAGTTCTTCATTCGTTGTCACTGTAATTAACAGTGTTATTGTCTAATTGGCTCTTATGTAGGGCTGCAGCATCGATTCTTTTAGTAATCGAGTATTCTGCTGATTATTCCATCGATTAATCGAGTAATCGGTTAAAAAATTGTGGTAATAAAAATAGATCCAAGTGAACAACAGCCTTTAAAATGACTTAAAATACAAATAGGTAACACTTTACAATATGGTTCATTAGTGTGAATAGCTAACACACTTAATAAATAGATATATACAGTGGGTCACTCTAGAGTTAACCGTCTCTGGCCTCTGCGCTCTCTCTGTCCACACACACACTCCTCTACTCTCTCTCTCTCTGTCAACTCTCTCTCTCTCTCACACACACTCCTCTACTCTCTCTCTCTCTGTCAACTCTCTCTCACACACACACACACACACCTCTGCACTCTCTCTGTCCCCACACACACACACACACACACACACACACACACACACACTCTTCTGCTCTCTCTCTCTGTCAACTCTCTCTCACACACACACACACACACCTCTGCGCTCTCTCTCTGTCAACTCTCTCTCTCTCACACACAGACACAGACAGACAGACAGACACACACACACACATTTGATTATTTTATTTGGAATGACCAATACTGATTAAAACAACACAGCATCCAAATATTCACAAAGAGCCTGTTGTGTTTCACCGGACAATACAAACAATGCTAATAGTCCCAACCACATGAATAAATAACTACATAGGCTATGGATAGAGGTGACATCGCCTTCTCCACACATGCAGACTGCCTATGATTGCTGACACAGAACAGTACTCGGCTGTTTGCTTAGAGGTCTTCTTACTCAGTCCAGCAATCTGCAAACCTCTGACACATAATCTATGCACATGTCCCAAGCTGCCAAAGATTAAGATGATCAATTTGATCCTGTAACCACACACTGCCAAAGCATTGGTTAATGACTGGTACTTTAACATCTTCTCAGAAAAACACAAATCCATATAAGCATCAAAACAACAGCCCACTTCCAAAATCAGAATACTCTTAGAAAGTTCATTGACGACTACAATGTCTGGAGTATTTGGGTATTCCCTGAGGACACTTCTAAGAGAGTTTATATTATTATTCAGATTTGAAAACCAGCTAGTTTGAACAGTCTTATTTGTGTGTATTGCACTTTGTCCAGAAACTTTGCGCAGTTCTTGAGCTGTTATATTTACGATGCGATCGTGGCGCGCGATGTAAAGTCCTTTAAACGCAGGGCACCCGTTCATTATGTGCGCTGTAGATTCCATTGTCCTATCGCTGTGTAGTAAGCAGAATGGTTCGTGGTGTTTTGGAAACCACAGGGAGAGGTTGTATTTAGACGGAAGAGTTTGCAGCCGAGCTTTAATAACGAATTTTAGGATACCTCCGTTAACGGCTGAATTTTGTAACGCAGAGTGTGAGACTGTATGGTCCGCGCACTGCAGGCCAGCGAGTTTACCTTGAAGGCGCAGGTTAACCCAATAATCGCGCTGCTGCGCTTGAAAATATTGGAGGATTTCATACCTGCACGTCCGGCTGTTCAGCTTCTTACTGGTTCCAGTGTGATGTATAGTTGCCTCAGCATACACGTTTAAATCCATAATCTGCCCCTCACTGATATTTACCTGCTCCCCGCCAGTATGCGCCCAGTTCAGCTGTATATTGTTGTTGCTGCACAAGTCATTCAGATCGGGCCAATCCGAACGTACTCCAAATCCTGCAGCCCTGAGTTTCTTTCGGAAGCCAAGGAAACCTGGTTCTCCGTCTGCAGCATAGGGGACCTTGCGTTTGCTTAGATCCAGCAGCAGTGAGCGCCGGGCAACTTCGCGAACTGTAAGGTCATCGTTATTCAGCATGTGCAGTAAATGGTTTACTCTGGTAGCTGTATAAATCCATTCAATGTTGGGAATCCCCAGTCCCCCTTCTGATTTGTTCATAAAGAGAATACTTCTTGTTGTGTGTGTGTTGAGACTTAACCATTTTCTTACCAGCTGCACGGTCTTATTGTTCAGCTCCGTCAGATATTTCTTAGCAATGTGGACATTGGCAAACAGATGTTGAATCTTAGACAGAGCTATATCCCGAACCGCTTGGAGTTTCATACAGGTCGGCAGGGGACACTGGTCTATCAAGTCTAATCTGATGGAGTATTCCTTACAGATATCGCTCACTTGCTCTTGCCATTCTCCTGCAACATTAAACATGTGTCCTAGATAATTGTATGATTCATGTCTTGAATAAACTCTGATTGTGCTTCCAGCGATTGTGAATGATGGAGGCTGATCATACTTCGCTCTATACCATCTATTGCCACCGCTGCGTCGTTCGTAAAACACCGCACATTTGTTGTTCTTAACTTTAAGTCCAGACCATTGCAGGAAGCGATCGGTGTATGACAGCATGTTGGTAATGACGTTCTCCTCTCTTGATACTATGAGGACGTCATCAGCAAAAGCCTGAACTGGGTTTGGAGATGTAATACCAGGCGGGGCGAGGAGGCATAACCATTTCAACCAGTGGTTTAAGGCCACTATGAAATTCACAGCGCTCCAGGGACACCCCGTCTTAATCCCAATTTCAAGTTTAACCGGTTTCGTTAGTTGATGTCCGCAAATCACTTGTAGAAAGGAATTGTCATATACATTCTTGATTATATGTATATACTGTTCCGGCAGTTTTATTTCCTCAAGAGAATGAAGCATTACGCTATGAGGTAAAGAGCCAAAAGCGTCTCGGAAGTCGAGGAATACCGCATAGAAACGGGAGGATTCATGTTTAAAATCATCAATGGCAGTCTTCAAACAGAATACATGCTCATTCATTCCCTGCCTCTCTATGTATGCTTTTTGTTTTGTTGTCAATGTTCCCGATTCCACCAGCCAGGGTAAAATTCGGCTTAGAATACACTTCATAAATACCTTGTATATAGTGGGGAGCAGCGATATGTCCCTCCAGGTGGAGGGATCTTCTGGGATGTTGTTCTTTTTGGGGATCCTGTAGATAATAGCCCCCTTCCAAGAATCGGGAACTTTCCGATTAATTAAACAGACATTAAAAATCTGAGTGAGTGTCACTATTGAGAATTGTTTTGTTGCTTTGAGCACTTCATAAGTCACCCCGTCTGCACCACATGCTTTGTTGTTCGGGAGGCTGCAAAGAACTCTTGAAACCTCCTCTGCGGTGAAGTCCGAGGTTGCGGGGTGATCTTTCGGGTTGTCCAAGTCAAGAGCGCCGCACCATGGAGGGCTGCTTAGCCGCTGGTGTAACTGTGCTGGTTGGCATTTCGCAGCATAATACTCATAAACTTGGTCCACGTCGCTTATCACAGGAGGGGGATCTGGGTAAGTGCTGTTATTTAAAATGATATCTATTGCCTTACTCCTACGGTGTTCCCAAAGATACGCTAGTTCGTTTTCGCTTGCCACTCTGGGCTCTCTCACACTGCTGGAATTTGTCGCTCTGTTGAGCGCTGGCTGGATAGTTTCCCGTACGAAGCGCAACTGCTGATCTATCCATTCAGTGAGCGTCTCTGAATCGGGCCTCGGTGAGAGCGCTCTGCAGAGGGGGAATTTCCGTAAGATTCTTACGGTATATTTTAACAGAGGTATTCCTAGTGGTCTCCCATCTCTGTGAGTAGCTGTGCAGGATCCATTTCTGTAGTATACTCCACATAAGATGGTTATAAGTTTAGTCCAGTAACGCGGGTTGTTTCCGGTAAATCGTATTGTTTGTTTATCGCGAATTAATTTAACATCCAGGGTTTTTCTGAACGCTCTCTCCTGTGCCTGAAAACACATCCATTCTTGGTCAGAGAGTGGGCGATTGTAATGTTCAAAGTTTGCCCAGGTGGCGTGCAGATGGTTACTCTCGGGACAAACATTTGTCGGGTCATGGATTCGCCATCCGATGTTATGGATCTTACCGCTTCTTAAAGCAGCTTTGGTCGCGAACTTCAGGGTTGAAACCAAGCACATTGTGAGTAGTCCTGATATTAACATAACTGGCTCTTTCTGCGTTTTCGCCGGCAGCTACGACGGGTGTATGTTGATTTTCTTAGTGCAGCATGCCAGCGTGCGAGCCTGCCGCCGCCGCCATCACACACACACACAAGCACGCACACACAGACACACACACACAGCTGTAGCTAGTGTTGTGCTGCAGGACCTGGCCACACGCACGCACACACACACACACACACACACACACACACACACACACACACACACACACACACAGTTGTAGCTAGTGTTGTGCTGCAGGACCAGGCCCCACACACACACACACACACACACACACACACACACACACACAGCTAGCTGTGCTTCAGGACCTAGCCCCCATCACAGACACACTGACACACTGTTACGACCGCAGCCCTAACACAATTGAGGACAGCACAACACGACTCGTTCAAATAGGGGATTTATTACAAAAGAACATAAACATAGTGGTAGAAGGAAAACCAGTCGGGGTAACACAATCAACATGAGAGCACACAAAACCGCCGCCGAACAGATTTTGCCGCTTAGTGTTCTCATGCCAAACGCACACACGATCCACAGGTGCCGACAATCAGTTCCTAACAAGACAAAGACAAAGACACACACACACAAAGAACACTGTCGCCCTCTGGAGGACAGACAAATCATTGCACAGAACAAATAACTCAAATATATGCACATGTAACACCTTCAAAAGTAAACCTTAATTTTTTCATTATATTCCAAATTTATACCCCTAGCCCACCCGGGACAGGGCATCAGCCACCACATTATCCTTACCTCGAATGTGTCTGATGTCAAGGTCATATGGCTGTAGAGTCAGACTCCAACGCATAAGACGCTGGTTAGCGTTGCGCATTGAGTTCAAGAAGAGAAGAGGATTATGATCACAATACACAACAATAGGTTGAGAACAAGTCAAATAGACCTCAAAATGACATATAGCGAGGACTAAAGCTAAAGCCTCCTTCTCAATAGTAGAATAATTCCTTTGTGCAGCAATAAACCTCTTTGAAAAGTAACACACAGGATGTTCTACCTCATCAGGCTCTGCTGAAGAACAGCTCCCGCCCCCACATCACTCGCATCCACGGCGAGGCTAAATGGTTTTAAATGATCCGGTGCTAACAACACAGGCGCTGAAATCAGCAAGGACTTGATATTTTCAAAAGCACTCTGACACGAGTCTGACCACTGAAATAATGTCTTAGGACTTAGCAAATCGGTAAGGGGTGATACTACAGTCGCAAAATTTCTGCAGAACGCTCGATAATAACCCACCATTCCCAGAAAGCGTCGAAGTTGTTTTCGATCAACAGGTGGTGGAAAATCACAAATGGCTGTAACCTTTGCAGCAACTGGACGAACCTGTCTCCCTCCAATCACTTTACCTAAGTAAACGATGGTGGCTTTACCAAATTCACATTTAGCTAAATTGACAGTAAGCTCTGCATCTGACAAACGAGAGAAAACCTCCCTAAGCAAGTTCCAATGCTCATCCCAGGATGAACTGTATATAACCAGATCATCTAGATAGGCTTCACAACCAGACACGCCTGCCAAAACAGTGTTCACTAGTCTCTGGAATGTACTAGGGGCATTTCTCATTCCGAAAGCCATTACCCTATAATTAAGGAACGCATCAGGAGTTACGAAGGCTGAAATCTCTTTAGCACGTTCCGTTAAAGGTACCTGCCAGTATCCTTTTAATAAGTCCAGTTTTGAGACGCATGTAGCTGAACCAACACGATCCACACAGTCATCTACTCTAGGCAATGGATAACAATCAGCCTTGGTAACAGCGTTTACTCGCTGTAGCACCATTGCCAGATGGTGATCGATAAAAGCATACATTTTCTATTCGGTTGACTTATTGCATGGCTAAGAGGTTTCTTGACATTTTGCTAAACTTAGACAAAACACAGACTTTGTGATTTAATGCATTCCAAATTGTCTTCTCCCTTTTGCCAGAGACACTAACGCGTGTTGAAAGCTTTTAGCTGATTCTGTGCTTAGATAAGGTGAGGTATCCTGGGGTTTTAATTTAATTTATCATCCAGTAACGATGCCCACAGCGTCTGGGGTCTGTCAAGTACGGACTCCCCGTAGTGAAAGTTCCATTCATGTATTTGTTCTAAATCCAAACGCACACACACAGACATATGTTTTACACCGTGTGAGGTTAAAACAGGTCACACACTATCTCGCACGTCCCACACACACACACCCACACGGTGGGGGCGAGTAACAGACACACACACGCAGAGAACTCTAAAAGTGAAGAAAAACGCTTTTGTGAAAATGCAACAATCTGTTTGAAAATACGGTTAACATGTATGCAGAATTTGAAGAAGAACGCACGTTTACTGGATTGAAAACGGCCAATAGATGCGCGTAATACTCAAAAAATCAATATAGTTCTTTTAACATTATCTAAACGATAGCAAATTTGGTATGGTTTTAAATCAGGAAATTAGACGAATTCGAATCTGTTTTGAGAAACCAATTATTATGCATTATTAAACATTTACCGATGTGTAGAATAATGTCAGGATAAACTCTAACCTCTCCCCACGCGCTGAATAGGCGTGCCACACAGACAAAGGAATCTTGGCGCCACAAGAATCCCCACTCGTGAGTGGCTCCCAGGCCCACAATGGGCGTGCTCCGGTTTCATTCATATTTTGGAGACGAGCCAAGAAGCTCAGTTCTCTCTTCTTCACTTCTGCACCACTATTCTAGTTTACCACTCTAGTCTCTGATTCTAGTCTAGACGGCTAGTCTCTCTAACTCTTAGCTTTAACTCCGCTTCAAGAGAGCCTTGCTCTCCGTTTACTTTCCGTTTCTAAGACTAAGTCTTTATTTTTATACAAGTTTTAAAGCTACTTCCTTGATCCAGTGTTTTAACGAGCGAAAGCTTAGCGCCTCCACCCTGCGTCAAAACAACCACGTGACGCAGCCCGGAAACCTGCGAGTCTTCAAAGAAACAGCGCTCGCACCAGACGACTTTTCAACGACAAACACAGTAGGCTAATTCCCAATCTGGTCTTTGAAACAAAGCTAGTTAAGGTTGTCTGAGAACCCTCCGGTCTCTTGATTATTGAAAGTATTCCTTAAACTGTGTAATCTCTCTCTCTCTCTCAATCTCTCTCTCTCTCTCTCTCTCTCTCTCTCTCTCTCTCCATCTCTTGGTTAATATCGTGTTACTATATATACACGCTACGTAATCGTTTTATAATCATTTGTTTGTTTATGCATATTGTTAAGATTGATCGTATACGTACTTTAATGTGTCTTTATTAAACTTCATTTAATCTTTGCCTGAGTTCATGTGTATTGAATCCATAATCTGAAGTCAAATGAAGATTCGGTTTTTCTATGCTACCTTTTTAAAACGCTCTACCACACTTTTAAACATTGCATAGTTTAAATATTCCCGATTTAATCTCTGGGAGGGTAAGTTATCTCCATTATGGCCATATGGATGTAATTTTGCTTGCCCAGAACTAAACGGATCGAAGTGTTGATGTAAATATTATATGTATACGCATTAGTGGTTAAAGTTGTATTTCCAAGTACGACTGATTAAAATCATTCCCTTTCCCTGTATGAATTAGTATCACGAGTAAACCTGATACATATTCATATAGGTTCAAGGCGGTACAAGCCCATATTTAGAACCATTTTAGAGCGTATGCAGATAATATTTATCAAAACCCATGAATATTCAATTTCCCATTTGAGTGCTAATTTCCCCAATTTATACTCAAAGTCAGTATTGCTACATCGCCGATAATCAGTGCAGAATCGATAGCTACCATCAGACTTTCCCACCAGCAAACATGGCGAACTCCAGGGGCTGATACTAGGCTCTGCAATTTGATTCTCTAACATATAGGCCTTATTCGCAAACACCGGAAGTAGCTAACCGCGGCCATATTGTTGACATGACATCTGTCCTGCCCGTAGCCGCACGCAGATTTTAGTTGAGGGGAGCCGTAGACTAATGGCTTCATCTCGTCGGTATCAAGAGAAGATGAGCTTGATTGAGGTGGACTCATATCAAACAGACCCAATAGCCTTAAGTAAAGATTCGTCCTTATTGCCAGCCGTAACTTATCCGGATATTTATTCAGAGCTGCCAACTCTCACGCATTCACCGTGAAGCACACTTTCCACACGCTCTCATGCCACACATCCATTTTCTCACGCACAGAAAAATCGCGACGCAAAGAGGACACGGAGACCGGCAGACTAGACAGAGCAGTTACTTATGATATAAAAAAACTCAGCTCTCAGGTTCTGTCACTTTTATTACGAAATTCAAACAATAAATACAGTTTTGGCGCTTGTAAATGTGACGAGACAGATCCCTAGCGGCACGTGAACCGATCATCTCTAACGCTAGCTAGTAAATAAACACAAATGAACAATGTTGAAAGATACAGTACAACTTACCGAAATGTATATTCCTCATACATAATATCGACCAATCAATCAAACAAAAAAAGGGGTCAATAAAACAGCTGGAGAACAATTATGTAACATAACATTTAGCCTAAGCCATTTGATGACCATAATTTGGCTAGAAAAAAAGAGATAGAGTATTTTGCTAAATATGTGTACTTTATTACATATTATATTTTTACTTATATCATTAAAGTTATTATAATAAAAAAACGCATATCTCTCTCTGTATGTTTACAGCATTAGGTGAGTTGTTTTTTTCTTGAGAAAAATTAATGCCTATCTTGTGTAGCCTACCTAATATTTATCCAAATGAGTCAATATTAAATCGAGCCACAAGTCTCTCCTGCGCTGGCTCACTCCTCTGTCTCCTTCCCTTCACGTTTTCTGACAGTCGGTATCGCATAAAAACTAACTTCTTCTTGCTGTTGTTAGAACAGCCGTGTATTACACAACACACCATCGCGCTGTTTAAAAAAAAAAATACAGCGATAATACCATGGATAATACCGACCATGCCTCGCTTGTCAATTGACAGACTGACAGTTGCCGTGGGTTCTGTCAACAACATGGCCGCCGCGAACATCGATGACGTAGATCGAATAAGACCTATACTGAACTTCCTTATTCAAAAGGGATCTTTTAGTCGGGTTAACACGATATGGATGTTGTTTTATGGGCCGAGTGTCAAGTCCCACATCGATATCGTGCTCTATAACAGACGTTCGACCGGGGAAGTCGCTGAACAACATCGGAAACTGGTTCACTAATTCCAAGATGGCAGTTTGCTGCATTGCAGATAAATGTGACAGTCGACTAGGCAAGGTTAATAGCTCTCCAGAATTTTTCAACCGACCTTCAACTATACATCTAGATGGACCCCTCTCTTCATACAACTGTTCCGGTGCAGCCAAACATACCGCAGTCACCTCACCAGGTTTCATGCTGGAAGGAACACAATTAACAGGCTTCCCAAGACTCGATTCCTTCTCATGATAGATCTTTATCCTGTTAATATGGAAAACTTTGGAACTCTTACGGCGACCAGGAACATGAATAACATAATCCCGATCTTTCTTTTAAACTTCATAACGACCTGAACTTTCTCTGTCCACACACACACTCCTCTACTCTCTCTCTCTGTCAACTCTCTCTCTCTCTCACACACACACACTCCTCTACTCTCTCTCTCTGTCAACTCTCTCTCTCTCTCACACACACACACTTCTCTACTCTCTCTCTCTGTCAACTCTCTCTCTCACACACACACACACACACACACACACACACACACACACACACACACACACACACACACACACACACACACACACACACACACACACACACACACACTCCTCTACTCTCTCTCTCTGTCAACTCTCTCTCTCACACACACACACTCCTCTACTCTCTCTCTCTGTCAACTCTCTCTCTCTCACACACACACACACACACACACACACACACCTCTGCACTCTCTCTGTCCACACACACACACACACACACTCCTCTGCTCTCTCTCTCTGTCAACTCTCTCTCACACACACACACACACACACACACACACACACACACACACACACACACACACACACACACACACACACACACACACACACACACACACACACAGCTGTAGCTAGTGTTGTGCTGCAGGACCAGGCCCCACACACACACACACACACACAGCTGTAGCTAGTGTTGTGCTGCAGGACCTGGCCACACACACACACACACACACACACACACACACACACACACAGTTGTAGCTAGTGCTGTGCTTCAGGACCTGGCCCCCATCACACACACACACACACACACACACACACAGCTAGTGCTGTGCTGCAGGACCTGGCCACACACACACACACACACACACACACACACACACAGCAAGTGCTGTTTTGCAGGACCTGGCCCCACACACACACACACACACACACACACACACACACACACAGCTAGTGCTGTGCTGCAGGACCTGGCCACACACACACACACACACACACACACACACACAGCTAGCGCTGTGCTGCAGGACCTCGCCACACACACACACACACACACACACAGCTAGTGCTGTGCTGCAGGACCTGGCCCCACACACACACACACACACACACACACACACAGCTAGCGCTGTGCTGCAGGACCTCGCCACACACACACACACACACACACACAGCTAGTGCTGTGCTGCAGGACCTGGCCACACACACACACACACACACACACACACACACAGCTAGCGCTGTGCTGCAGGACCTCGCCACACACACACACACACACACACACAGCTAGTGCTGTGCTGCAGGACCTGGCCACACACACACACACACACACACAGCTAGTGCTGTGCTGCAGGACCTGGCCACACACACACATACACACACACACAGCTAGTGCTGTGCTGCGCCACACACACACACACACACACACACACACACACACACACACACACTCACTCACTCCACGTCTATGCTGGAAGCACTTTTGCTGTTGCTGTGTAGAGATTTTATTACATCAAACGTTTTTCCGCCGATGTTTAGGAGTTTGTACTGGAGACCATCATGCCAAATTGAATCTAATGCTTTTTTAAAGGCTACAAAACATGCAAATGTTTTCCTCAGTTTGTCCTTGATGTTTTTGTGGATCAGAGTGTGGAGAGAATAGATGTGGTCGGATGTGCGCTGTTTTGGTAAAAAGCCAGTTTGTGATGAGATGTGTGTGACGATGTGTGTGTTTATGATACTGCAGAACAGTTTTCCTAAAGCACTGCCCACACTGATGATAACTACTGGGGTCGAAGCGGTCAGCTTTCTTGAATATTGGGGTGACGAGCATAGGCGTCGATTTCGGTGGGGACGGTGGGGACGCGTACCCTCCAGGTTTCGTCATGAGTCATTTTGTACCCAGCACTTTTTTTTCTTTCTTTTTTTTTTACCTCGAGCTCAATTTAGTCGTTCTGCTGCTGCGCTGGCTACACGCTTCTCTGTTCATAACACTGACACAACTGTAACATTGGGATACGTTTGGGGGAGTGGTGGGTGGGCACGCGGCATGAGAACCGTGGGGACTCAACCCACAGCCGCTCAGCTGCCCTGCTGAAAATGTGAAGTAGAAACGCTTAATAATGTTAGATAACGTCCAAAATAATTTGAATTCGGGTTAATTTTTTTTGACCGTTGTCAATTATGAGGAGCAATATGAGAGAGAAATTTGGTAATCATTGTTTAGGTACATTAAACCACGCCATGTCATATTGTCAACATGGTAGGCTGAAGCAGAAAGTGGGTCATATGTCTAATGCTTGAAAACTTAAGGTTTTCTTCTTCATAAACGGAGTCGGACATCATCACATTTTGTATACATTTTTTTTTATTTACATTAGTAATCTACAGGACATTGTCTTTCAAAACATGACCTGCGTGAAAGAGAGAGAGAAAAAAGAATGCGTCACTGTACCCAGCACATTTCAAACCAAACTGACGCCCATGGTGACGAGTCGTTCAGACCAGATCTCAGGGACGTTTCCGGACCATAAAACCAGATTAAATCATTTGGCTCGAGTTTTAATCATGCTGGGACTGCTGAGTTTAAGCATTTCATTATTAATTTGATCTTGTCCACATGCTTTTTTTAATTTGAGATTTTTTTTATAATATTTCAAATATTGTTAGGTTTATCTAATGGATTTTGTTAATTGTTTTCTCCAGGTCTTCTAGCGTTTTCTTTATTTTATTCTGAGGTTGGTTAAGGTCAGATGATTACATTTTTGATACAGATTTTCAAAGTAAGATTTCCAAATTGTGCCATTCTGGAGTGACATCTCTGATTTGGGTTTTTCAAGTTTTTTATATAGGTTCCAGAAAGAGTTTTGATCGACCGAATCATCAATTTCATCAATTTTGGTTTTTAAATATTTTTCTCTTCTGTTCCACAAAAGTCTTTTGTAGTTTTGCAGACGTTCTGAATAAGAAAGCCGTAATGTCTGGCTGGACGGGTCTTTGTGCTTCTTGTTAGAGAGTCTTCTCAGTTGTTTTCTGAGACCTGCACATTCATCATCGAACCAGACATCCTTTCTTATTTCTGGTGATTTGTTTTATGTTTGCTTTGCTGTTTAATGTTAGATAGAGTTATCAATGTTTTGAATATGTAATTTAAGGTTTTTGTTGCTAAATTTATTCCATTAATATCTAAAGTGAAATCGGTGGACATAAATTCATCCAGCATTTTTAATATAGTAGGACTGTTCATGTTTTCTTTGAATTGATCTGAGCTGGATTGATTCCATGTAAGTTTAGGTTTCAGAGGAAACAGTTTCTCAGATTCAAGTGGAGCAGTTTTAGTCACTTCACACGGGGTTCAGATACAGCACAGTCTGGCAGTGATCGGAGATCGGGAGCTGAGGTCTGACTGTGAAGGCATTAATAAAGCTTGGATCAATATCCGTTATTGAATAATCAACCACACTGGTTCCTAATCTGGAGCAGTAAGTGAATCTACCTAATGTATCTCCTCGAGTTCTGCCGTTAAGGATGTATAGACCTAAACCTTTACACAGGGCTCAACATAAAAAAAAATCCCCACTGGCCCCCGGGGCCAGTAGATCAGAGTTTTGCTGGCCCCTTCTATATTTTTACTGGCCCTGAAAGAAATATAAGGAAAAGCATAGGAAACCATTTCTGGCATATCAGAATGGGTGCTGAACATAATAAAACGAGGTTACTCGCTGCAGTTCGCTCGCAGACTGCCGCGCAGGGGCGGACTGGGACCAAAAAGTGGCCCTGGACCTTCTGACCCACAGCAGCCCACCACATCCCACATCATAACACATTGGCTCATTAATGTGCAGAATAATTTTTAAAGGTCCCATGACATGAAAATTTCACTTTTTGAGGTTTTTTAACATTAATACGAGTTCCCCTAGCCTGTATATGGTCCCCAAGTTTCTAGAAATTTCAATCGGTGTAAATCGAGCTTTTGCTATCTTTCTCTGCCTTTGAGAAAGTGGAAGCTCAATCGGGCTGATCTTGAATCTCCTCCTTATGACGTCATAAGGAGGAAATGTTACCTCGCCTTTCTCTGCTTTGCCGCCCAGAGAATATTTCCCGCATGAGAAAATGAGCTAGGAAGTAGGAACGCGTGCGCGCGATTTTAGTTTGTCCACGGGAGATATCATGGCGTTTGAGCGAGCGAAGCATAATAATGGCTCAATAATTGGATGTACAAATGAACACCGAAGCCTTTTTTTAGTTCCTTCATCCAAGCCCCAGAAGAACCAGTGGATTAATTTAATTTTCTCTGGAAATGCGCCGACACAACTCCTCAAAGTTTTGAATGTCTGGGGCATACATTTCACCGACGACTGTTTCCTCAACTTGGGCCGATACAGCCAAGCAACACTTTCTGATGTGTAATTGTTCAAGTTCAGACAGGTAATCTTTCTCTCAAATCGTTCAATACTGCTGTTTATGCCTCAGTAAGTCAAGCCAGTGACTAAAATATCAACTTCACATCGTTTCTTTTAGTAGGATGAAAATAATCGTATTTAAATTGTGAATAAGTTAAATACAGAAAGCGATCAAAGAACAATCTTTGTAGGAATCGCACGCACGCGTTCCTACTTCCTAGCTCATTTTCTCATGGACACAGCGCGATCGAGTTTATCTGGACACTTGCCAAACTCGTTATGAAACCAATGACGCACGTTACACTGCATATGATCGCTCTTACTGTATTTACATCATCGTGTTTGCATTGGTGAAAGCAGAGAGAGTGCAGAAACTGCGTTGCAATGATAAGATCTTCATTCTCGCGATCAACAACAGACTGTCATCTTGCGCAATGCCCTGCATGGCAACATTTTATGTGATGGGAATAGATCTAAATACTTTAAAAACTTCTGACGATTTGTTAATCTCGATAGCTGTAATAGTAAAAACATATAATAACTGTAGTAAAAGTATTCGAGAGAGTTTCACATGTAATAAGTAGCTATTTCATATGCAAGCATGTCAGCCAATCACAGCAGTGGCCGGTTACACCGAAGACTCACACAGACACGCCCCTTCAAACAGAGCGTTCAAATCAGAGGCTAAAACTGGGCTAGGAAAAATGCCTTTTGTTTCTAAATTATGACTATTGTTTATCTAAAAAACATACTAACATTATAAGGGCAACCCAGGAAACATTATAAAATAATATAATAACCCCATGTCATGGGACCTTTAACACTACTTATAGCATAAAAATATTACACAATACAAAAATAAATGCTATTTAAAGGGCACCTATTATGACATTTAAAATGTTCCTAATGTTGTTTAGGGAGTCCCCAACAACAGTTTTACATGCATGCAATGACAAAAAACACTTTTGTTTTCGTATAATATGCATTTATTTTTACCCGATTTGCTCACCGACTCCCAAATGATTCGTTTAACGACTCGTTTTTCAAACCCCTCCTTTGCGCGACGCTAATCTGCGTTGATTGGTCAGATGACCCAGCAGTGTTTACAGAGATAATACTTATTTTTAACACGGAGTACAATGATGCTTTTATCAATTAAATTGTATTATAATAATGATTATAGTCCACTGCTTTATAGTTTGTAGTAAAAAACGAAAAATAAGATAAATAATTTAATGTTATGTTAGCGAGCATAGCCCAGAGTTCATATTGTAAAAGCACAATCAGTCTTTGTTTGCGTTAGCCCGATGCATAAACATAACGTTTTTACCAACAAAAAAAAAATGCAGTTACGTTACAGTTATTACTCTATTCTTTAGACAACTCCGAAAACAACGACAAACACTTCACATATCTCAATACAATTGTCATTGAAGACCTAGAAGCTAAACGGTGCTTACACAACAAACAAAATAATTATTAAGCATGCTACATAAAATATAAAAGCAAAAATTATTAATAACACTTACAGGTTGTGATACGGAGGAGGAAGCTGATGCAAATACACTTGGAACTGAACCTTCCTTCAATATCAGCCGGCTCGCGAATCCCAGTTTGATTGCATTTAAAAAGCAATCGTCTTCAAAATGACTCAAACAAAGCACAAGGCTCGGACTATACTTCTGTGGTATAGTTATATATATGAATTGTAGCCACTTAGTCTTCAAATGCTCCTCCTTGGGCAGATGAAAAAAGTTTGCTTTTGAGCCGCACTTCAGAACACAGCGTCTCGTCGCCATGATATTTTCCCTGCTGGCCTTGGAGCGCAATAAGTGGGCGTATCCTATTCAAATAACTTGACAAGTTGACGTCATCTTGTCAGAGAAAAAGCTTCGGTCTTCTAACGATTCATAAAAATGACTCAGAGTCGACTCTCACTTTTGAAAGACAATAACTTTATATACGGTGCACTTTCATATTTCAAACTTTGCAGGATGTTTTTGTTCACTTAGATCTATGTTACACACTACATGAAAGGTAAATTTCAAAATTCCATAATAGGTGCCCTTTAAACATTTATTTTAAATAACACAACACTTATTAGATAAAATTTGTAAAACAAAGGGAAACAAACAGAAGAACATTAAGACACAACAATATTAATATAAAACTATCAAGACATTAAAATTTTGCATTAACATGAATCCTCATGGCATAGGCTACTATTAGGCTGTGATATTAAACTTGCTTCTTTTCTTCCAGCTTTTCATCCATAGACAATTATTTGTAATTATCTGCTCAGATCTGCACAGATTAAACGTGAAAGGGGGCGTGTTTCAAAATACTCAATGGAGTAGACCAAACTAATTAACAGGGAGGGAGGGCAATACACTCACATGCACACAAAACACACTCCTTGTCGGCCGCGCCCGCGCGATCGATTCACTCATCCATTAGCATAGAAAATAAAAGTAATATTTTGATTTTTAAAATATATTCGTGTAGCCTTCCGAGTGGGCCGGCCCACATTGGCCAGTCCGCCCCTACGGTGAAAAGCGAAGTATCACATCTACTTCGCGCCGAAATAGCGAAACTGCTGGGAAAAGGGGCTATAAAGACCGTTCCTCTAACGCAGAGCGAGTCGGGCTTTTACAGACGCTACTTTCTCGTCCCCAAGACGTTTGAACAAGCGCGTATGAAATACTCGTTCAAATTGCTGACAACCAATCCTTGCGCAAATTCGCCCGTGAGATTGCATGGTTTATCTCAGTGGATCTGAAAGACGCTTACTTTCAGATACAGATAGCATCCCGTCACAGGCCATTCTTGATATTCGCCTCCGAGGGTCGAGCTTATAAGTACAATGTCCTGACGTTCGGTCTGTCCCCATCACCTCGCAGGCTCGCACGTTCACGAAGTGCATGGACACGGCGCTCGCTCGCCCCCCAACAACGGAGTATGCGAATACTGAACTACCTCGACGATTGGCTGATTTTAGCTCAATCGGAGGCAGAGCTTATAATTCACAGCCGGAATATTAAATAACCTGAAGTAACATTGACACTCTTCGCGCCACTGTGTGTGACGAATTGCTGTTTGTTTTGCTGATGGCCAGTCACTGGCCCTGCTTTACAGAGTTTTAACATTTGTTTTCCATTAATGTTCACTGAATTATCATAGCTGTTTCTCGTGTGATATTCGATGAGGGATGAAACGTGGCGTCATTGAGGATGTGGTCATTACATTTACATTTAGTCATTTAGCAGACGCTTTTATCCAAAGCGACTTACAACTGAGCAAGCAAGTCATATCTACAATATTTACATAATCAAGTTCTCGGCCTGTTCTGGCGTTTAAGTCTCCGCAGATGAGGACATTTCCTCTGGACTGGAAGTGTAGATGTCAGTGTGTAATGTCGGAAAGCTTTGCTCTTCATAATAGGGAGAGTCATGAGGTGGAGTGTAGATTGCACAGAGGTAAAGCTTACACTGGGATGTGACGGATTTCACTTCAAGACAAATAAATGATTTTCCAATTTTAGCAATCTTAATCGAATGTTTTAAAGCGTCTTTGTGCCATACAAGTATTCCTCCTGAGTCTCGGCCACATTTTATTTTAGAATTTTTGAATGAAGGAACTATAATTTCCTTGTATCCTATTGGACAATGTAAAGTCTCATTACTACGACACCACGTCTCATGAAAGATACAGATGTCCATATCTCTTACACTGCGGAGTAAGTCTTGGTCTGCAGTCTTATTACCAAAAGTAGAAGAGTGCAGACCTTGTATATTCCAACAACTGATTTTAAAAGAGTTCATGTATAGTTTCTTCTGTAGTGTGTGTGTGTGTTTGTGTAGGTTACGTCCTCAGTCTGGAGCAGATGATGTTCAGCAGATGTCTGATCTGGTTGAGTTCAGCGGCTGCAGGGTTGTGTGGTTGTTGCGCGGCCGCTGCATAGCTCTTGTGTTGTGATGGAGGTCCGGTGGTCGGTCTGGGCTCTGCTGGAGGACGAGGGCTTCTTGATGTTGTGTAGCTGTTGTGTTGTGATGGAGGTCCGGTGGTCGGTCTGGGCTCTGCTGGAGGACGAGGGCTTCTTGGTGGCTGAGGGCTTCTCCTGTTGTCGAAGTTTCTGCTGTAGTTTAGTTTAGTTTAGTTTATTAAGATCCCCATTAGCTGCTGCAAAAGCAGTAGCTATTCTTCCTGGGGTCTATAGACTTCAACACCAAAAAAAAAAAAAAAAATTCTTATAACATAAAACCATACATTATGTAGACAAAAATGGAGTGTACACATTCATACATAACAATACAACAACGTACTAAATAAAAAAACAAAAAAACAATAAGACAACAGCTCTACGTTATTCATTATCACAATACACAATTACAGAAATACTACTATAGGGTTCATAATTTTCACAATGTTTATCCTCTTTTCAACCATTCATATCAAAAAAGCAACACATATAAATAACAAATATTCAAATGTAAATAAATAAAGTCTTTATCTTTTATGAAAATTCATTGCATTCATTCCCAAAATCAAAAACTGCGGAAGAGAATTCCATGCCACCATTGCTCTATACAGCACCGTCCTTTGTATAAGGTTAGTTCGACACGGAGGTAACAAAAAGCGACTCTCTGTTGACTGACGAGTGGAATATTGATGCACAGCACTAAAAAAAGACAGTCTGCTGTATAGTATTTCTGGCATTTTTGTAACAATAATTTTTCTAACAAAGTTAACAATACAATAATTAATCCTACTTTTTACACTTAGCCAAACTAACCTAATATTCAAGTCTCTAACACTAGTCCTGAAAGGGCAACTTAAAACTACCCGAGCTGCTTTATTTTGAGAAACTTGCAATTTTCTTAAATTCATTTCAGTTGTACTTGACCAAATAATTGAACAATAATCCAAATGTGATAAAACTAATGATTCTACTAATATTTTCATCACTCGACTTGGAATAAATTTTCTACAATGCTTAACAACTGCCAGACTCCTGCCCATTTTCAATAATATTTGATTTATATGACTATTCCAATTTAACAAGCTGTCAACAGTCACACCGAGTAGCTTTACCTCCGTAACCTGTTCTATTGCAATATCCCCCACAGTCAGACTCAACACCAGCGGATCTTTTAACAAATACTTGGATCCCAGCACCATACATTTACTTTTCTCTGCATTAATCACCATTTTATTGTCCCTAATCCAATTTTCAATTAGTTTCAGTTCAACTTGTAAAATTGTATTAAGTTCAACAAGGGTTTGCGCGGACGTATAAATTGTAGAATCATATCATATAGGGCCATGGTGGAATTCTCTAAAACAAAAGGCAGATCATTTGTAAAGATAGAAAATAAAAGTGGCCCAAGGCAACTCCCTTGTGGCACACCACAATCAAGAGTCTGTATATCAGAGTTACTCCCATTAAATGTTACAGTAAATTCCCTATTGGCAAGATAACTTTTAATCCATTCAATAGCAGATTTTTCAAAACCATAACAAATTAACTTTTCCAACAAAATTTCATGATCAAGTACATCAAAAGCAGCACTCAGATCTAACAATACTGTTCCAACAATCTTTTTATTATCAATATCTTTTATCCAGTCATCAGTTATCTGAGCCAAAGCTGTTGTTGTAGAATGTTCCTTCCTATATGCATGCTGATAAAAATAATTTAAACCATTTATACTAAAATACATACTGATTTGTTCATAAACAATTCTTTCCGTAACCTTACTCAGAATGGATAAAATACTAATAGGTCTACTATTTTTACCCGACAGTGGTTCCTTATTATTCTTTATAAGTGGCATAATTTTAGCGACTTTCCAACTAGTAGGACAAATGCCTTTCTCTAAACTTAGATTTATTATATAACTTATAGGCCTAGCAATCACATCAGCTACTAATTTTAATAATTTTGCATCAAGGTTATCAGCACCTGATGGTTTCTCTTTAATTACTTTTAATAAATTCTCAACTGTAGTAGTACTTACTCTTTCAAAGTCAAATTTGCATGCTTTATTTTCCATTATTTTATTACATATTGTTCTATTATTTAAATAACTTTTTTGTTTCAGATTCATACCTTGTCTTAAAGTTGAAACTTTATTCTTGAAATAAGAACTTAAATGATTTGCAATATCACTGGGTTTAGTCAAAATGGATCCGTCAACTTCAATAAAAGATTACTACTATCAGATTTTGCCTCTTTAATCTTATTTTCATAATAATTTCTTTTTTTTGTTCTATTTAATTTAGTAACATCATTTCTTAATTTCCTATACTTATTCCACAGGATACTATTTCCTGATGCGATTGCTTCAGCCTTTAAGTCATTTCTAAGCTTTATGTGCTCCTTAAGCTCTAAATCTACCCAAGGAGCAGCAATGGTTCTCACAGTTATTCGTCTCAATGGCGCATATTTATCCATGATTGGCATTATTGAGCTAATAAAAGCCTCTAAGGCTCTATTAGGATCATCCTCAACTAATATCTTTGACCAATCAACATTTCTGACTTCTTCACAATATTCATTTTCATTAAAATATTTAAATATCCTTTTAACAATAATTTTCTGCCCTGATTTGGGCACCTTAGTTTTCTTATTAATTGAAACTAAATTATGATCACTAAAGCCTACCGGCATAGAAATTGCTTTTGAACATAAGTCTGCGGCATTTGTAAAAATTAGATCAATACATGTAGCTATTTTTGTGCCATCAGATCTATAAGAAACTCTAGTTGATTTTTTTAACAACGTGTGATAAATTACAGATCTCTGCTAATGAAAGCAACTTATTTTTTAACGAACAGTTATTCAAATGCCAATCAATATTTAAATCTCCTAAAAAATATATTTCATATTTTGTATCACAAACTTTGTCTAACATAGTACAAATCTTATCTAAATAAACTATAGGTACATTAGGTGGTCGATAACAAACACCAATTAGAACAGGCCGAAGATGTGGTAACTGTACTTGTAACCACAAAGCTTCTACACCCACACAACCAAAATCATTTCTAATTTTTACAGGTATTTGATTTTGAACGTAAATTGCAACCCCACCACCATTTGCATTTCTATCATATCTATACAGATTGTACCTATTTATATGCAATAACGAATTGTCAGTATTTGTATCTAAATGAGTTTCTGATATTGCCAGAATATGCAAATTATTATTTATTAGAGTTTCCGAAATATCCTGAACCTTATTTCTCAGACTACATACATTTAAATGTGCTATGCATAACCCTTTAATATTTAATCTATCTTTTACCATAACCGTTGTGTCTGATTAAACATCTGTCAATAGTAGAGCTGTACAAAAACAATAAATAACATCTAAAAGAAAAACATATAGACAAACCCACATAGAAACATACAAACAACCAAAACAACATACAAACATACACACACACACACACACACACACACACACTCATGCACACCCCACTTGTCAACATTTATGAACAAAACCAATTGGCAGCCACGCCATCTCCAGACATAAACATACATTTTCACATTACTCTGCGGTAACCAGAGGTGGACAAAGTACACAACTTCCTTACTTGAGTAAAAGTACAGATACTACTGGTCAAATATTACTCCGTTACAAGTAAAAGTTGTGAAGACCGATTTTTACTTAAGTAAAAGTACAGAAGTACTCATTTTTAAAAGTACTTAAGTATAAAAAGTAAATGTCAATGCATTGTTTTATTATTGTTGCATTGTTGCATGTAATAGCCAATTTACAGTACCTTATGCCTCTGAATCTATGCCTACCTACCCTCATATCAATATCACATTTATTTCTATAACACAGTACCAGTAGTGGGATTGAATAAGTGTACTCAATAACGTCCACAATGGTTTCGGACACCCAAATGGCTGTTCCCAGTTGTTTGGCTTTTAGTATGAAAATGTTAGCCTTGTTATCTATAAGCTAGTGTGCTCCAAAACAATGACAAAATTCACATTTAGAAGACCAAACCCAACGTTGAAAATTAAAAACATGTTGATGTCAGAATCCAATGTCAGATTGACGTTAATCTCCAACGTTGGACAGATGTTATATTGTGGTTGAAAATCGGATTGATGTCAGAAACCAACATCAGTCGAGTTCTGACTGTCGAGTGTCTCAACCAGAATTTCATTTCCAACCAAAATGCAACCCCTGCAACCCAAATCTTCCCTGACGTTATACTTTCTACTCAAGGACCTTGACAGAAATGTAGTGGAGTAAAAAGTATGATATTTGTCTTTCAAATGTAGTGAAGTTAAAGTAAAAGTTTACAGAAAAAATTATACTCAAGTAAAGTACAGATACTCAAAAAGTGTACTTAAGTACAGTACTCAAGTAAATGTACTTTGTTACTGTCCACCTCTGGCGGTAACGAATACATAAACAAACGTAATCATTTAGTTATTATGAAACATTCCGTTCTACAGTCTCAAAAAATTATTCCTGCTACCTCTTATCGAGCCTCTTCCATGTCTTGTTTGTCCAATTCAGGCTCTATGACCGTCTTTAGATATGTCTCTGCAGCTAGATGGTTGCTGTATCTTGCTGTGTTTCCAAGGGCTGTGCTTTTCAGCACTCTGGCGAAGACTTTCACTCCTTGTTTATTGAGATGTACGTGGTCGTACATATGATGAGGCTGTATGTCTTTGTGATGGGCGAGATGAACATTAGGGATAAGTGCGCAACTTCTGGAGAGTTCCACATTATTTGCGTGGATCACGTGGAACGGCACGTCGGCGCGTGGCAGCAGTGTGGACAGAACCATTGTATGGCTCGGATCGCCACTCTCTCAGCACAGGAGCCACACGGCCCCTCATGGCCCTTAGATCATGTGTCCCTGTGTGGATTATGATGTGCTTGTAGTTTTCATGTTTACTCTCAGACAGGATCTGAATAGCACTTGTGTTTGGGCACCAGATTTTCTTGACTCTCATATTTGGTAGTAGAAGTTTCTCACTGACATATTTCCCATTAGAGTCGATCAGGATAAGAGCGTGTGTTTCTCCCGGGTCCTGTGCAGCGGAGCTGTGGATCTGGGATGCTGGGTCAGTCGAGCAGTGAGGCTCTTCTTCCACTGGGAGCTGTTCAGGATGAGGATTTTCCATGAGCGTCTCTGGACGAATCAAGGGTTTAGCAGACGAGTCTTTAGGTGCAGAAACAGAGTCGAGTCTTTCTTTTAGATTTGTTATGAGTTCATCTTTGGTGCGAAGAACTGACTTCAGGGCAGAGAACTCTTCCTGCATTTATTTTCTAACGTCTGTTAGTCGTCTTCCTAAAGTTGATTTTACTTCCCTCAGTTCATCTTTAGTTTGCTGAAGTTCTGTTGACATGTTTTCTCTGTGTCTCTGCAGATATTCAACTTCTTTTTTTAAGTTCTTTATGTCGATTGTCAGTTGTTCTATGTTGTTGTCCTTCAGATGGGACAGTATTATTTATTTTATCTCCACTACTTCTACTTCCAGAAGTGAATAATTGTTTTCCATTCTTGAGATTGGAGATTGCATTGCAGTTGCTGAAGTCACTGTCATCTTTTGGACTGATTTTCCAGGGGAGGCATCAGTGTTCAAATTCTTGTCAACCTCATCAGACATCAGAGTTTTTATTTGTTTAAAATCCTCAATGAAGACTTTGAGAGCAGATTCTAAACCCTGGACCATGACAGTGCCGTTTTGATACAAGTTCAGGGTCAAACATCGTGTTTCTTCATTTTTTTCAGCATCTTCAAATGCTAAGATCTGTCTGCCTTTACAGATGCCTCTTTTCTTAGTGAAGGTGAGGTGTTGACAGAAGGCAGTGTGCCATAAAGGGCTGTGTTCAGTGTAAAAGAGCAGGTTGCTCATGGCAGTGTGCTCTTGTAGTTCAGCAAACAGTGTGTCCGGGCTCTCCTTCATCTGCTTGTTTCTGAGCGTCAGCCTGGAGTGCTCAGAGCTACACACACACACACACACACACACACACACACACACACACACACACACACACACACACCTCTGCTCTCTCTCTCTCTCTCTCTCTCTCTTACACTCACACACACACACACACACACACACACACACACCTCTGCTCTCTCTCTCTCTCTCTCTCTCTCTCTCTCACACACACGCACACAAACACACACACACCTCTGCTCTCTCTCGATCTCGCTCTCTCTCTCTCGCTCTCTTTTTTTTCCGTTTTAAGTAATTGGTTTTTATCTTTGGGTGAGGGTTTTTCCTTTCAAATTGTTTGTTTATGGTCCTAGTTATTCAGTTCAAAGGAAAAGGACTTTGGTTTTAATACTTTTTTTTTATCAGGCACTGCAAAATTAGTAATCTGGAAAACAAGAAAAAACAAACTTCTAGGGCAGGATGCAATAAGTGTGGTTCCTATGTTTTTGGGTCTTGTGGCAGCTAGATTAAATGTAGAATTTGCTTATTATAAATTGGTGGACTGTTTACCAAAGTTTGTAGAAATCTGGTGTGTTAATGAGGTATTGTGTACTTTATGTGAAAGAAATGAATTGGTGTTGACTTTTTAAATATACATGTGTTGTTAAAAAAAAAGTGTTGGATGAAGTGTGAATAATTTCAAGACTAAATTGTTATAATAAAGGTGTATTTAAAATTCTCTCTCTCTCTCTCTCTGCCACACACTCACTCGCTCTGCCACACACTCACTCACACACACACACACACACACACACACACACACACACACACACACACACACACTCAATCACACACGTTGGGTTTCCATGTTCTATGGGGACTTTCCATAGATATGATTTTTAGGGGTTTGCATTGGCACTGCCCTCACAATTCGATTCGATTACGATTCACCAGGTAACGATTCGATTCAATTCGATTCTACGATGCATTGCGATGCATCAAAATTCTACTGCACACAAGGCAAATTTTTCATCAGTCATGAGGCAATACAAGCAGTCATATATTGAACAACAGATTTTATTGGCTGCTATGTGTGTATTATCACTCTCCTGTATCTTCGACATAAATGTCATTAAACAAAATAAAATTGAATGGTATATGGCATTTTCAAACCTGAAAAAGAAAACATAAATCACTGCTTTCTAGGGCTGTAATCTCACAGTCGATTAGTCGATTGTTGGTCGATACGTTCTGGCTTGACCAAAATTATGATTGGTCGATTTTTTGCCGCGTTCATTTCATCAGTTTTGCCGCGTTCATTTCATCAGTTTTGCGCGTTCATTTCATTCGTTTTGCGCGTTCATTTCATCCGGTGGAAAGCATTAATTGCTAATGGGGGTGTTTTCAGAGCACCCCTGTTTCACAGGTAACAGTCTGTCTTCAGAACACCCCCCTTGTTTTCACTTCTTTTGGATTAGCCCAACCCACCGGAGAAGAGAGACAGATTGAGGAAAGTAGGCTAGAAGGTTTGCTGAATATTATTTATTTAATTGAGAGACCGTTTAATTCATAGTCAGTCCTCTTCTACCATGTCAACAAAGACATCGGCAGTGTAGCAGCATTTTTTTTTTAGAAGACGGAAAAAAATTATTGGAGCCTAATGCGCAGTGCCCACTGTTTTCGTTTTGAGCCAATGCTTTATTTTTCAGTTATGCACTTTATTTCGTTTTTGCTCTTGATCTGGTTTGTTTAATAAATATTATTTTTTTATTCAAATGGACGTGCCTTTTGTGTTTAAGAGTAAAAGCTTTATGTCAATAGTCTATTCGTGTCTCAGCCGCGAAGCTGCGCTCCTGTGTTCAGCCTCGTCTTGTCTAGTTTCCCGTTCTTCGTAGAATCCGAAATGTAGGGCTGGGCACCGAGTCTCGATACTTTTTAGGTACCGACCGAATTGCCTCGATACTATCGAGTATCGAAAAATTACATGTTGTTCGGTTCCAGATTTCGATACCTAAGGAGTTAACTCGTCAACGTCAGTGCTCAAACAAATACATATGAAATGCACAACGACACACATAAAGTCGCTCACGCACATACACACAAACTCTATTCACACGAAACACGCGGAACTCTCCGCGCACACTCATATGAGACGCGCGCACGCACGCACAAACTCTCGACACGCATACTTATAAGCCGCGAGCACACACACACACACACACACACACACACACACAAACTCTCCGCGCTCATATTCATATGAGACGCGAGCACACACACATAATACCTTAAAGATGTGGAAAAATCGATCAAAAGTGTGGGTACATTTCTCCAGGCTCGATGCCAACAGCAGTATTTGCGGTAAAATAATTGCTGCAGACCGGTACCACAACAAACATGATGAAGACCTTGACAGTGCACGGAGTAAACATAAGAGCAGAAAGTTGCTCCGTCTTCGACTGGTAAATGAAGAGATATCTTGTTGATCACTCCAGTGTTTATATTGCAATAAATAATAACCTACTGAATGTACACTGCCGTTCAAAAATGTGTTGGTTAGTCAGATTTTTTTCTCAGTAAGGATGCATTAAAGTTATCAAAGGTGACATTAAAACATGTGTAATGTTACAAAATATTTCGTTTTTAAATAAATGCTTTTCTTTTGATTTTTTTATTCATAAAATAATCATGAAAAAAATTATCATAGTTTCCAAAATATTAAGCAGCAAACTGTTTTCATATTCTGAAGGGTCATGTGACACTGAAGTAATGATTTTGAACATTCAGCTTTGACATCACAGGAATAAATTACATTTTGAAATATATTAGATACGATTTTAAATTGTAATACTATTTCACAATATTACTAAAGTTTTACTGTATTTTTTTATTCAAAAATTCAGCTTTGGTGAGCATGAGCGCTTTATAAAACATTTTTTATTCCTTTGTGCACTGGCTAAGGAGCATGAGTCAAACTGAAAAAATAAAACTAAATAAATAAAAAGTTTTTTCTGAGGTAATATGTTATGTAATCTTGTTAAAATAGATTTCATAAAATTGGTATCGAAAAAAGTATCGTTAGGAACCGGTATCGAAACTGAGGTATCGAAATTGGCACCGGATCGAAAGATTTTGAACGATGCCCAGCCCTACCGAAATGTGCCCAGATGTCCGCTTTCCAAGCTTTGGGTGCGTTTTTAATTACTCGTCTAACGCGGCCGTCTCCCTCCGCCTCAGCCATCTTGATTGTTGTTGTTATGCCCGCGGAAGTAATTGAAACTTCACAACTTTATATTCCAACTCAAGGCCAGAAAATAAACAGTGACATAATCGATTATGGCACTTTGCCGCATCGATGCTGAATCGTGCATATCCCGCATTGCGATGCATCGCCGAATCGATTATTGTTGACACCACTAATGATTTTTATACTGTATAAACTGTATATTTAATCCTAACTGATTTAAAAACATGAACTAATGACTATTTGTATATATTTCATATTGACAGCATTATGTTATTTATTTTGTAAGTGTAATGTTTATCTCTGGATATGGGCCTAATGTGTGTCATTGTTCTCTACAGGTTGGGGGATTGTGGTGTCACAGAGGAAGGTTGTGCTGCTCTGGCTTCAGCTCTGAGATCAAACCCCTCACACCTGAGAACACTGTATCTGTCATATAATAAACTAGGAGACTCAGGAGTGAAGCTGCTCTCTGCTGGACTGGAGAATCCTCTCTGTAAACTAGAGGAACTGAGGTAAGATCATCTCCACCATAAAGACTCGGAGTGAATAAGGATTAATATGTAGATTGTGTACACAATATATCTTTGGCCCCATCCAGCGGTTCAGCGACAGATTCCTGCTCGACATTAACATTTACATCTTCATATATTATTATCCCCCAAAAGAAAGTAAAACTAACAGATAAATAAACCAGACAAACTACAAACCAGACAACAGATGCAGGATACAGTGAAGAGGGGTTTTAAAGCACAAATGTTTGGTGTAAATCAACTTGCCTTGTAATGCTTGTGCAAACAGACCCTTGAGCATTTCCTCACAATGTGTGTGTGCCGCTGAACAGAGGGAAGTGGTGTGTGTGTGTGCCGCTGAACAGAGGGAAGTGGTGTGTGTGTGTGTGTGTAGACAGAGAGCGAGAGCAGAGCAGTTTGTGTGTGTGTGTGTGGACAGAGAGAGAGCAAAGGGGAGTGTGTGTGTGTGTGTGTGTGTGTGTTTGTGTGTGTGTGTGTGTGTGTGTGTGTGTGTGTGTGTGTGTGTGTGTGTGTGTGTGTGTGTGTGTGTGTGTGTGTGGACAGAGAGAGAGCAGAGGAGTGTGTGTGGACAGAGAGAGAGCAGAGGAGTGTGTGTGTGTGTGTGTGTGTGTGTGATACAGACAGCACTGGCTGCCCAGAGAGAGCCGCATCTGCCCGCACTGTGACCAGGGAGAAGTGGAGACAGAGCAACACTTTCTCACCAGCAACAAACACACACACACACACACACACACACACACACACACACACACACACAGAGTTTAATGTATTTGTAAACATTTTTATGAACTCTTAATATTAATGTAATTAATGTCAAATAAAGGCTGAATTAAAGCACTAATCTAAAGTGAGAACTATTTACGGTTAATATGTTGTTAACACAGCATTATCTAACTCTTTACATAAGAGATAATTAAACAATAACACTTTGTTAATTACAGTGACAATGAATGAAGAACTCACTATTTGTATATAGTCTCTTAATATATTAACTACAGCTTATATACTATTATATACTATTCATTAACTATACACTAATATATAATATATAATATAACTCCTTTTGTATGTGATGGAGTGATTCTTCTTTTTCAAAAATAACACAAAATAAAGTAAAGACGAATTTGACTGATAGCATTATTATTATTATTTTCAATATTTCCATAGATATGGTGATATATTGTTATCGTGTGTTATTCTGGCCATGATAATCATGTAGTGATGAATCTGATATGGTGGCGGTCCTGGTTCAGGAGAAACACACACACACACACACACACACACACACACACACACACACACACACACACACACACACACACACACACACACTCCTCTGCTCTCTCTCTGTCCACACACAAACACACACACACACACACACACACACACACACACGCTCCTCTGCTCTCTCTCTGTCCACACACACACACCTCTGCTCTCTCTCTGTCCACACACACACACTCCTCTGCTCTCTGTCCACACACACACACTCACTCCTCTGCTCTCTTTCTGTCTACAAACACACACACACACACTCACTCACACACACTCCTCTGCTCTCTCTCTGTCCACACACACACACACACACACACACACACACACACACACACACACACACACACACTCCTCCGCTCTCTCTCTCTGTCCACACACACACACACACACACACACTCCTCTGCTCTCTCTCTGTCCACACACACACACACACACGCACACACACACACACACACACACACACACACACACACACACACACATACAGCTATAGCTACTGCTGTAGCACCTGGCCACACACACACACACTCACTCACTCTCACACACACTCACTCACTCACTCTCTCACACACTCACACACTGTCTCTCTCTCTCTCTCTCACACACACTCACTCACTCTCTCACACACACACACTGTCTCTCTCTCTCTCTCTCTCTCTCTCACACACACTCACTCACTCACTTACTCACTCTCTCACACACACACTCACTCACTCTCACACACTCACACACACACACACACTCTCTCTCTCTCTCTCTCTCTCTCTCTCTCTCTCTCTCTCTCTCTCTCTCTCTCTCTCTCTCTCTCTCTCTCACACACACACTCACTTTATCTCTCTCTCTCTCGCTCTCTCTCTCTGTGATGTTTAAGAATTGCGTTTCTACTAGGGATGTTAACCATTGACCGTTTGACGATGGTTGACCGTATCAACCGATCAAAGTTGTTGGTTGTCGGTAAAAAAAAAAAAAAGTGATCTCTAAATTAGGCTATTATAGACAGTGGACTAAACGCTACTACATTTAGCATCTCATGCCAAGATTTTTTTGTGTGAAGTGAACAAATCCCTCTCACTAAATTTTTCATAACTTGCCCGTTTGTACTTAATAAACCAATAAAAACATTTGGCGCGAGGTCACAGCATTTAGGTTTGCGCGCTCACAAGGTTTGGGAAGAGTAAAGGCTACAGGCTAACACACTCGAGGTTAGAGCCAGCGCAGACGACAGGAGGAAGCGTGCGAGGAAGAGTAGTGTGTGTCCATTTCACCAAACAGAACGACACAGATGTAAGTTGCAACTTGTGTGATACAGCGCTTAAATATGGAAATACATTACATCTACATTTCAGTGGTAACAGATCAGGTGATTGTTATGAATCTTCAGGAACGAACCCAATAGCAGACAGTTTGCAGGACACACAGGCTTTATTAATGACAAAAACAGAAAACAAAACCCACGAGGGGGCAAAACAAGACAGGGTAGACAACACTAGACTAACACTCAGACGATGTACTAACAACTAAGACAGGATCAAATACCTCTTTCAAGACAGGACTTTAAACACATTACTCACGGGTAGATTCACACCATGTATGACAATGAACCGGCACAGGACAGCAAACACAAGGGGGTTAAAAAGGGAGAAACTAATGAGGGGAACAGGTTACACTGATTAGGTAATAATGACAAGACGAGGATAACAAGGGGGTGGGGTTACGTAACGAGACAACGCAAGCACACAGCCAAAACACAAGGCCATGTGCTTGCACACAAAACATGATTCTGTCATGATCCTGCCTTACGACCAGGGAAAATCAAGGACACTAAGGCAGAATCATAACAGTGATGATGATCATCATCTTTCTTTATTATTGTTAGCACTACCTCAAACTAAAGTGGCGTCTCTTCGGAGCTGTCATTTTCTTAAATGAGCCGCGGCAATGTTTCAAATTAGCTTCTAATGCTAGACAAACGCCTTTATTTTCAACGCGATCACCTTGTACCCAAACCATTTCGAAACTAAGGAGCCATTTGTCCTCCAATTACATACAAGCTCTCGGCGAAATGGCTGTTATTTCAAATAGCGTAGCATATTTTAAACTAATCGGTTAACCGGTTTCAACCGGCTAATGAGGCTCGGTGGTCGGTCAAGAATTTTTTTAGTTTTCGCCATCCCTAACACACACACACACACACAGCTATAGCTAGTGCTGTGCTGCCGGACCTAAATAGAGTGTAATTACACCTTTGCCATTAATATGTTTATAAGCAACTGAAAAAAGCACAAATGTCAGAACATCTCAAGGACCCCAAAAACACCTTGGTCCCCAGAGGGTTAAAAGACCTTTTATGATATGATTTTGTCAAAGGTTTAATAGACAGAGGAATGTGAAGAAGATCGTGTGTGTGTGTGTGTGTGTGTGTGTGTGAATGGAGATCACAGTGTTGTAAAGATGAATCGTGCAGCTCTACTGTCTTATCTCTCTCTCAGCACATGAGCAGCGCGAGGGCTTTTCAGTGCGTTCAGTCTCACGCCGCTTCCACACGTCCACTTGAAATGGATATTACGACACTCATAGATAACGACGCGTTTCATCCTCTGTGGAACAAGAGTGGCTAACTTCTGTCCACCTCGTCTATAAGCAAGGACAAAACTAAAGCAATTTCATTTAAATCAATATCGATTCTGGAATAAAAACAAATCTATCCAAAATATTGCGATAGTTTGGTGAATTACATTTTTCTCCCAGTCCTAACACACACACAAGTTCCTTAAAATGTTACAAATAGATTAAGCACACTGTAAGGTAAATGCCTCGGACTCTGGGTCCGTATGAATTAGCTCAAATGATCTATAGGGAATTTTAATAACTAATCATGAATATGATTAATATATTGCATATTACAGTTACATTAAATTATCGAAATTGAAGATAGACTATATGAATATATAAATAATCAATCACAACGAATTATAATTCCTCATTCATTCCTCAAGTCTTATTTCAGATCGATTATGAGATAATCTTTAAGGGAAATTAATGTAATTATCAAATCGGTGTTGTCCAGCAACGACCGTAAGATTAAACTATCAATTTCTCAATAAAGTGATCCCTTCTAACAAACTCCAAGAAATATTAACTTTCTGGCCGTGAACATTAATTTTCTTGTGTTTATAAAATTAAATCTACTCGATGTAGTAAATAATAAGAGCGCTGGCAGCTCTTGGATCTATCTCATTGACTCGTCATTACGAACATTTACCCAGAAACAGTCTTGAATATATAGCTTTAATAAATGCAAAACTACAGAATAAGGACTACACAATACACTGATTATATGTCTATGTACATAACATACGGTTAACAATAAGACAAACGGATAACAAATGAGAGAGGGAGAGTTGGAGAGAGAGAATGAGAACGAGGATGACTCGTAAGAGTGACACGCGCCGTTCGCGCGCGGTTTGAGGGAGAGAGAGAAGATGAGAGAGGGAGTGAGAGAGGGTAGATCACGAATGATCATGGAATAGCAAAATCACAGACCTTTTGAGAGAGCCAACAACGAACAAACTTTAAAACATTAAAACTCGTGGGAGTTAATACTTGCAAAGTTGTTTGTATGTATGTCTGAGAGGAGCGCGCGTTCTCGTGCTGCGCGTTCTCTCGTGGAGCCTCGGACAGGGCGCGTGCTCTCGTGTCTCTGGGGCGCGCTGGGCGCGGGAGGTTTGAAGGCTTCTTGAAAGTGAAGTTGCTGAAGGAATAATTCACGCTAAATTCGTTCACTCTTAGGTGAAGGCGAACCAAGGAGAATTTGGAAATGAAACAAAAGAAACTTAGATAAAGAAAATAAAAGAAGACGGAGACTCCCAAAGGAGTTCGGAGACTTTTCACATGACGAAGCAGTGATGAAGGCAGGAAGAGCAGAGAGCGAGGAGGAGCTTTGGCTCTCTCTTTTAAAGACTGTATGGGTCACGCCTTCGTTTGGCGCGAGTAGCCAATAACCTTCAGTGTTTCGAAAGCGGGAAGCTTTCTTTGTCTTGTCGAGGGGAGTAATTTATGGCAGCTTTGGAATTAAGTCATTTCTACAACTGAAAAGTATTCATATCTTAATAATCATATCATTGCAGTCTATTATCGAGATTCAACTCCGTTAGGTCTCAAGATTCAAAATGACACCAAACACATCCTGTTCAGATTATATGAAAACAAAGTTACATTATTATGCATTAGTATAGGCATTTAAGTTTGATTAATGTTACACTGGGACATTTATATGCTTTCCTATGGTTTATAAACACATCTTAACACACAAATGGCTATATTTAGTACATTTAAGAGTGACTTTATGGTAGGAGTCCTTTCCTTTGTGGGTTTCTTGGTGTGAGGAATGTGGTGTCACGTTACGTGTCTCTTTGTGTGTGTGTGTGTGGGAGAAAGAGACAAAGACCTCTTGTTTGTTCAGACCATGCATGAAGTGTTTGCGAGAATCACGATTCACTGATCGAAAAGCAGCAGTCATTGTCGCTACAACACACACACACACACACACACACACACACACACACACACTAGGTTTCCATGTTTTATTGGGACTTTCCATAGAATAAAATGATTTTTATACTGTACAAACTATATATTTAATAAAAATGATGTAATTTAACAACATGAACGTATTTGTATATATTTAATATTGACAGCATTATGTTCTTTATTTTTTAAGTGTAATGTTTATCTCTGGATATGGGCTTAATGTGTCCCATTGTTCTCTACAGGTTGGGTGGTTGTGGTGTGACAGATGAAGGTTGTGCTGCTCTGGCTTCAGCTCTGAGATCAAACCCCTCACACCTGAGAACACTGAATCTGTTTGGGAATAATCTAGGAGACTCAGGAGTGAAGCTGCTGGAGGATCTGAGGGATGATCCACTTTATAAACTGGAGAGACTAGTGTAAGAATAGTTTTTAACAATTTTCATCATCATACTTTCATTTAAAGTTCAAATGGCTGTTTTACAAATAAAAGTAAAGGAACAGTGTGTGTGTGTGTGTGTGTGTGTGTGTGTGTCAAGGTTATTATTAGTTTTGCATTTTTCATTGGTTTTATTTTTATTTCGTTTTGACTGTTTATTTTCAAATTCAGTTTAGTTTTAATTCGTTTTTTAAAGTGGGTTTGCTAGTTAAGTTTATTTTTTTATTTTTTGAAAATGCTTAGTTTTAGTTTAGTTTTTATTAGTTTTTGTCTTTTTTTGTAATTTGGGTTATTTGTCAGGGGCAAGATTCAAAGAGGTCAGAAAAAAGTATTGTGTAATAATAATTCAACAAAAACATCATACAATTTTAGAAATATGTATTCAACAATAACACCAGTACATAAAATGTACATGTGGACACACATATGTAAACAGTCTACACAAGACTCCACAGTCAGTGCAAAGTGTGTGTGTGACGTGTGCCAGGAGAACACCTAAATAGCCAACAGACTAAAGAAGACACACATGAACAGTGTTCAACCCATTTCTGAGCCACACAAGACAAACCAAGAAGCGGAAGACTAAACATATCGGCCTAGCTCCATATTTTTGTGACTGATTGTGGAAATAATATGAATGTTATTTTCAGCTTTTCCGCTTTAACTGTCTCTATAGGCATCTTCACACCGCCGAGTTAAGGCGGCTCTAAAGCGGCTCTGTGTCTGCTCAAAGTTCTGTGTTAAGACACAATGCTGCATAAAAGCAAACTTAAAATATGACGGTCTGACCCTCCTCAGCCTCCAGTATCAAAGATGACTCTGATATTGTTTTGGTTCAGTGTAAATGACCGCGAGTTTGTGCCGCTCTAAACTACGCCATTGTCATGACAACCAAACGCACGGCGCGAGAACCAAGAAGCGGAAGACTAAACGTATCGGCCTAGCTCCATATTGTTCTAGCCAAATTAAAAAATGTCAGCCAACAAGCGACAATAAAGTAAAAGTGTCCTGAACTCACATCGTGAAGCAAACCACCAAAATAACAGAGTCTCGCCGTGTGTAATCTTCCTGTGAAGAGACTGGCAGATCAACGCCGCTACATTTCTCTGATACACTAATGCTTATTCGCCGTCACTGTGTTATATTATATTCCAAACATCATCTTCTTGAGGACGATATCACAGACACACACACACACACACACACGACCTGCACGACGCTAAATGCTTTCGGCCTCTTGAGTTTTATTTCTTTTTTAACTCTTTAATTATTTTTAAATTAATTTCATAACACTTTGTTTTCTCTGCCGCTTTTTCTGTGTGTGCGCCTGATGTGTGTGATGATCTAAGATTTGGGGTGTTTGTTATTAACTGATATTAAATGTGTAGTGAGTAATGATCAGTTCTGCTGGTTCTGTATCAGCCGTCCGGTGTGTGAAAGTGACCTTTCATGTGCTTTTGATTCTGTAAAGTGACTTTGAGCATCAGATAGAAGATATATTATCATGTTTGAGAATGAATTAATATAGATGATCTAGTTAGTTTTCTTATGAACAGATGTGACAGATGTAATATCTCATACTGCATATGTGACTGTGTGTTTTATTTTAGGATTGGCAATCAGAGGCCAGTCTGATCTTCTGATGATCATCTGATGGAGAATAAGGATCCACTACAGAGACTCAGTGAACAGAATCAACAGAGACTGAAGATACAGGGACTTCACTGTTATAAATTAAGACTTCATTTAGATTTCAGCGATCATCTGACAGACCTGATGAGGCGGCAGTGAAACACCTTTTATTTCACAGCAAATACAGTTTCTCATTCATAGTGTATACAAATAAAATGGTTAATCTAACAGTATAAACTCAAAAAGCTCTGAGTTTTGTCACAGAGTAAATATAGAGCCTGAGTGTGTTTGTGTTGAACCAGCAGAGGGAGACAAGGACTAATATTAATTTTTCATCATTATTCAATCTCACTTTTGGAAAACAATGGAAGCTTGAGTTTATACATCATGTTTGTAATAATAGTTGCATTAGTATAATAGTTGTCATATAATGCGTGTTCGTGTGTTCTGTTTCTTTAGTGTGTTATGTTGCTGTTTGTGTGTGTGTAAGATCTGCAAAGCTCAAAGTCTCCCACATAAAGATGTATTCTATCTAATGTCCGACACACACTGAAGATTTTGGGCATTTCCAGACGAAAGATGAGCATCGTGAAACTATCCTGGTGATTTCTGTGGTCGTGGCTCGTGGCAAACAAAATGCATTTGATTATAATGAACAAGACAATGTGTACAAAACTAAAGTAGTCTATTTTACATATCTGTCAGTCTGAGGGCGTTGCCGTAACGCGCTGCTGTGTGTCGCGTCACTGTGTGTGTCTTGCTTCGGGCTTGACTGAAGTGACGGGATCAGTCTGCCTTATTTTTTATTTTTTATACATGAAAAACATTTCATAAAACTGTAAATAAAAAGGTAAATGTTCTTTCTTTCGATGAGCTGGGGAAGACCGGTCCAGCTGATCATGTCTACTGTTCATAACACACACATTCACAATGAATATAAATATTGCAAGAGAAATGATTCTTCCCCTGAGAAATATCAGACGCTTTAATATTACTCTGTGCAGCCGGGACTCTTGAGCGCGGGAACGCCGGTCACTCTCCTCACAGCACATCTCTAGTTGGCTGAGGAACAGCTGGAGTAGTGGAGGACGCTCGAGTGCTTCTGTCCTCTTCCAGAACACACACTGCGGTCTCCACATAGATGTGTGTTCGGCTCCACGTGTTGGCGGTCTCCTATAGCCGAGAGCACAACTCTCAGC
>NC_136879.1:44608827-44668827 GCF_949152265.1 Phoxinus phoxinus
AACGAACGGTTTCCAGCACTCTCGCCTTGTGAACGAACGGTTTCCAGCACTCTCTCCTTGTGAACGAACGGTTTCCAGCACTCTCGCCTTGTGAACGAACGGTTTCCAGCACTCTCTCCTTGTGAACGAACGGTTTCCAGCACTCTCGCCTTGTGAACGAACGGTTTCCAGCACTCTCGCCTTGTGAACGAACGGTTTCCAGCACTCTCTCCTTGTGAACGAACGGTTTCCAGCACTCTCGCCTTGTGAACGAACGGTTTCCAGCACTCTCGCCTTGTGAACGAACGGTTTCCAGCACTCTCGCCTTGTGAACGAACGGTTTCCAGCACTCTCGCCTTGTGAACGAACGGTTTCCAGCACTCTCTCCTTGTGAACGAACGGTTTCCAGCACTCTCTCCTTGTGAACGAACGGTTTCCAGCACTCTCTCCTTGTGAACGAACGGTTTCCAGCACTCTCGCCTTGTGAACGAACGGTTTCCAGCACTCTCTCCTTGTGAACGAACGGTTTCCAGCACTCTCTCCTTGTGAACGAACGGTTTCCAGCACTCTCTCCTTGTGAACGAACGGTTTCCAGCACTCTCGCCTTGTGAACGAACGGTTTCCAGCACTCTCGCCTTGTGAACGAACGGTTTCCAGCACTCTCTCCTTGTGAACGAACGGTTTCCAGCACTCTCTCCTTGTGAACGAACGGTTTCCAGCACTCTCGCCTTGTGAACGAACGGTGTGCGGCACAGCCTCGTATTAAGATGCCGTTCCTCCCTGCATACTCGCCGCTCCTGAAGCCGGTCGAGGACTTCTTCTCTGCTTGGAGGAGGAAGGTGTTTGGTCACCGGCCATATGAATCTGCTAAATGTAATTATAAACATGATTGGATGATGACAAACTTATT
Source organism: Phoxinus phoxinus (assembly GCF_949152265.1). Lineage (NCBI taxonomy): Eukaryota > Metazoa > Chordata > Actinopteri > Cypriniformes > Leuciscidae > Phoxinus > Phoxinus phoxinus. The sequence continues at coordinate 44,609,717 of NC_136879.1, forward strand.
TCATATCATACAGATGTGAGCAAACAAAGTCCTTGAGTGAACAAATTGAATACCATTATTTTTAAATACCACTTTATTTACACAATATTAATCTCCAACGCGCGTTCACGCAACAACGTCTGCTCTTACACGCATGCGCAGTGGTGCTCTCGTGATCGCGCGTCTCTGTCTCTCTCTCGTCACACATAGAAAGTGAAAGTAAGTTCTCCCATCGCCATTTTGAGCAGGAAAATACGAATACGACACGGGAAAACAGCTAGTGATGGGCAGATCGAGGCTTCGTGAAGCAATGAAACAGTTGAACCAAATGGTTCATATTGTTTCGAGGCTTCGAATCAATCCGACACCCGTCTCCACGGTGCCACCTAGTGGTCACTTGCAGGTGTTGATCTGAAACAACCTTGACGAGCCATTAAAATTGTTGTTGTTTTTTTATTATTGTACTTTTCTAATATGTGAATCTTGTAACTAGGCTCCTCACTGTGCATAATGTTATTTTGGTCCTGCAAAATGAATATTAATAAAATAAATCAAGCCACAATGTCTCGCTTTTTTAGATATTTTTATTCAAAAATATTAATTTCTCTGCTGTGGAAGGACCTAGCCTACTTCTTTTTTTTTCAGATAATTTCTCCAGCCTTTGAAAAAATCCTCTCACAAGGGACACTTGTTGCTGGAATACAAATATATTTTTTAGCCATGACATAGGCTACTATGAGGAAAGATTACTGCCGATCTCTCTTTCCAGTAAGTTAGTGGATCATGAGTTCTGGGCAAATACGCATCGTTGATGTATTTTTTCACTTCCACTGTGGCATCAGCTGTAGCATTGTGTATCATCTGGGTTTGATGGATATGAGTATCAAAAGGTTCCCATAAACTGTCCTGTGTTTACTGGTGTTGATGTTGATGGGTCTGATGTTGACATTTCTACCCCCATCTTTAATCTATCTATGTATCTATCTATCTATTAATCTAGCTGTCTATATATATTTATATCTATGTATCTATTAATGTGTCACTATATGTATACTCTGTGTCTCTAGGTCAATGTGTTGTGTAAATTTAAATGTAAGCCTAAATATAACTAAACAAATCGCATTATAAATTCACCAAAAATTCGCTATCTCAAAATCAAACTCCTCTCACAAAAACCCACGAGGTCAATATGCGTTGATTTCACTTTTATACAGATGTGCGATCGTGTGGTCTGTTCCCGACCGTGTCAATCAAACGCTGATTCGGCGGATCACACCTGATGAAACACTTCGAGGCTTCGTTTGGCCATAGTCACGTGACATGGGTGTTTTGAATCACGCTTCGGATCAGTGTTTCGAATCATCTGCGCTTCGGGATCTCGCAAAGCTTCGGAACGACTGTTTCGCGTCAGCCATCCCTAAAAACAGCATCAAAGTGTTCATCAACGTTTAAGAAGGAGTTTCCGTGTATCTCTATAATGTTAAAGCTGGAGGATTTGAGATCCTGTATCTTGTAAAAGTTTGATCAAGGTGAGTGTTCGTGTGACTTCCTCATATTAATATAAATCTCTGGAGGACATTTTACGTGATTGTTTGATATGAAATCTTATGCTTATGTGTAAACATGTATAGGCCAATTCACACAAACGCCAACAAACACGTTTTTAATCGGATCAGTGTGTGTCGATAGTGTCGGGTTTGTTTTCTTTTTCACCCGAACATGTTCAATCCGCGTTTCTCGGTGTCCGTTATTCTTCATAGATTCTAAATCCAACGGCCGACTTGTTTGTTGCTGTGTAATGAGCTTGAGTTAACTTAGTTTAATTCAGTGTGTGAATGTTTGTTCATTCAGAGTCAGTGGAGGAGATCAGACTCCTCAGATTCTCCTGCAGCTTCATCATGGCGGATTCACAAGCATCCAGAGATGGAGATCTTCCTCCAGGACACAGGTACTTACAACACACACTGTAAATATTGTGTTACATCTCAGAAAAAGAGTTACCCACCCCACAGACACACAGATCAAAGACAGTTTACAGACAAATATATTTTTGTTTGCCTATTTTTTCCTGTTTTTTGTTTTGAAACTAACATGAAATATTAAATAAAAAATATCATAAAGTGCTTTTAGTTGAAAGGTGAATGTGTTTTTATTAATATGGTTCCTCTAATAAAGAATGAACACAGTCATGTAAAGGATTAAACTGAATGTGTTCTCTGTTCCAGTTCAGTCCAGCAGAAGAGCTCAAACCCAGAGTCCAGCTGTGTGTCTGTGAAGAGCAACTGGTCTATGGATCCGCCACTAAAGTTTAAGAGTGGAGACACACGTCCTGATCTCAGGTATATCATTTCTATAAAAGTTATTTTTAAAGTATTGTTGAATTAGAAGCAAAATTTATCAAAGTCAGTCAGTCTTATACTAGCAATGACATCAAGTAAATTTAAGCTGAGATGTTTTCCACCTTTATATAATGGAGTAAGTGTAAAATGGAGCAGATTTTTCTGACCGCTGGTCCAGATTTGTTGAGAGCTTCTCAGTGTCTGGTCAGAACAGTGATGTTTCACAGCAAGAGCACCGTCACTAGAGTACAGTAAGGTGCTTTATCTTTAAAGATCAGCAACACATTGTTCTCTTTAGTCGGTTGAGTCTTCGTCCTCCATTGGGCCTTTGAGAAGAGTCATGTGATTGTGGCTGAGAAGAGTCATGTGATTGTGGCTGATGTTCACCTGAGTTTAATCATTCCATAATTATATAGTTGCTTTCAATTTGTTTGTTTTGAATTCACAATTCCTAATATTACCAGTTTTCTCAGACGCTTTAGTAAATGTTTTGAATCATGCTTCACATTTGCAAACCAGTGAGTTCATTTCTCAAAATAATTATAATAATAGTTTGACACAGTGCAAAACACACTGAGTTACAGACGCTAAAGTAAAAGTGTAACAACACTTCCTGGTGTTTCCTAAGACAGAAGATTCCTGTAAAAGTGCACAACATTTATAAGTCTGTATGCTTTTTATTTTACTTAGTTTTGAAACCAGTTCAGTCCAGCAGAAGAGATCAAGACCAGAGTCCAGCTGTGTGTCTATGAAGAGTAACCGGTCTATGGATCCGCCAATAGTGTTTAAGAATGGAGACACACAGTCTGATCTTAGGTATATCATTTCTATAAAAGTTATGCTTATAGTATTTGATTTTTATGAAATAATTATTAATATACAGCAGTTTAATGAGTTATGATCCTGCAAGTCTCAGTCTATTAATGATCATCATTGTGCTCTTGTGTAAAGCTCTATGTATTGTATTGTTAATACATTCACACACTGTAAAAGCTGTTGGTCTGTTACTCAGTTAATGACACAATTACATCAATATCAGTGTGTCTGATTCTTTACACTCTTCATTCTGATTTAAGGTCAAATCTTCCATCCAGACCAGTTAAAAACACAACTGTGTTCAAGCCTGAGATTCAACCTCAAGACTTTAATGAAAGCATGTGTCCTGGTTTCAGGTAAAATGCAAAATCACACATCACTCAAACACACAATTAATGATGGAAACATCTCAGAAACCCAATGATGTTCTGTGTCCCATAATACAGCAAACTAATATTTTTATTTATTTATTGCTATTTACTTCTCTAACTTGTGTAATAATGTGGTATTTTAATCTTACAGCCATGACTCTAAACCTGCTGAAGTCCTCAACACATTGAGATCAAATCTGAGACAGAAGTTTGAGTGTGTGTGTGAGGGAATATCAAAGCAGGGAAACCCAACACTCCTGAATGAGATCTACACAGAGCTCTACATCACAGAGAGTGGAAGTGGAGAGATCAATAATGAGCATGAGGTGAGACAGATTGAGACACAGTCCAGGAGAGCAGAAACTGAGGACACACCGATCAAATGCAGGGACATCTTTAGACCTTTACCTGGACAAGACAAACCCATCAGAACTGTGCTGACAAAGGGAGTCGCTGGCATTGGAAAAACAGTCTCTGTGCAGAAGCTCATCCTGGACTGGGCTGAAGGGACAGAGAATCAGGACGTCCAGCTCATATTTCCACTTGCTTTCAGAGAGCTCAACTTGATGAAGGACAAAACACTCAGTCTTTCAGATCTTCTTCATCGCTTTTTCCCTGAAAGCAGAGAAATGGACATATCCAGTGATGAGTATAAAGTGCTGTTCATCTTTGATGGTCTGGATGAGTGTCGTCTGCCTCTGGATTTCCAGAGCGATGTGAGGTTGTGTGATGTGACTGAATCCGCCTCAGTGGACGAGCTGCTGGTGAACCTCATTGTGGGGAATCTGCTTCCCTCGTCTCTCATCTGGATCACCTCCAGACCAGCAGCAGCGGATCTCGTCCCCGCGGAGTGTGTCCATCGAGTGACAGAGGTACGAGGCTTCAGTGACACACAGAAGCAGGAATACTTCAGGAAGAGAATCAGGGATCAGAGTCTGGCCGACAGGTAGGGCTGGGCACCGAGTCTCGATACTTTTTAGGTACCGACCGAATTGCCTCGATACTATCGAGTATCGAAAAATTACATGTTGTTCGGTTCCAGATTTCGATACCTAAGGAGTTAACTCGTCAACGTCAGTGCTCAAACAAATACATATGAAATGCACAACGACACACATAAAGTCGCTCACGCACATACACACAAACTCTATTCACACGAAACACGCGGAACTCTCCGCGCACACTCATATGAGACGCGCGCACGCACGCACAAACTCTCGACACGCATACTTATAAGCCGCGAGCACACACACACACACACACACACACACACAAACTCTCCGCGCTCATATTCATATGAGACGCGAGCACACACACATAATACCTTAAAGATGTGGAAAAATCGATCAAAAGTGTGGGTACATTTCTCCAGGCTCGATGCCAACAGCAGTATTTGCGGTAAAATAATTGCTGCAGACCGGTACCACAACAAACATGATGAAGACCTTGACAGTGCACGGAGTAAACATAAGAGCAGAAAGTTGCTCCGTCTTCGACTGGTAAATGAAGAGATATCTTGTTGATCACTCCAGTGTTTATATTGCAATAAATAATAACCTACTGAATGTACACTGCCGTTCAAAAATGTGTTGGTTAGTCAGATTTTTTTCTCAGTAAGGATGCATTAAAGTTATCAAAGGTGACATTAAAACATGTGTAATGTTACAAAATATTTCGTTTTTAAATAAATGCTTTTCTTTTGATTTTTTTATTCATAAAATAATCATGAAAAAAATTATCATAGTTTCCAAAATATTAAGCAGCAAACTGTTTTCATATTCTGAAGGGTCATGTGACACTGAAGTAATGATTTTGAACATTCAGCTTTGACATCACAGGAATAAATTACATTTTGAAATATATTAGATACGATTTTAAATTGTAATACTATTTCACAATATTACTAAAGTTTTACTGTATTTTTTTATTCAAAAATTCAGCTTTGGTGAGCATGAGCGCTTTATAAAACATTTTTTATTCCTTTGTGCACTGGCTAAGGAGCATGAGTCAAACTGAAAAAATAAAACTAAATAAATAAAAAGTTTTTTCTGAGGTAATATGTTATGTAATCTTGTTAAAATAGATTTCATAAAATTGGTATCGAAAAAAGTATCGTTAGGAACCGGTATCGAAACTGAGGTATCGAAATTGGCACCGGATCGAAAGATTTTGAACGATGCCCAGCCCTACCGACAGGATCATCTCACACCTGAAGTCCTCGAGGAGCCTCTTTATTATGTGCCACATCCCCGTGTTCTGCTGGATCTCAGCCACTGTTCTAGAGGAGATGTTGAGTGAAGCAGAGAGAGGAGAGATTCCCAAGACTCTCACTCAGATGTACACACACTTCCTGATCATTCAGATCAACATCAAACATGAGAAGGACTATGAGAAGAAAGTGAAAGATGAAGACATGATTGTCAAACTGGGGGAACTGGCGTATCGGCAGCTTGTGAAAGGCAACCTGATCTTCTATGAGGAAGACCTGAGCGAGTGTGGCATTGATGAGGCAGAAGCATCAGTTTACTCAGGATTGTGCACTCAGATCTTCAGAGAGGAGTTGGGCTTGTGTCAGGGGAAAGTCTTCTGCTTTGTTCATCTGAGCATTCAGGAACATCTAGCAGCTCTATATGTGCATCTCTCCTTTATCAACAATAACATCAATGTGTTTGACCAGATTACCAGACCAACTAATGGAGACACAGTGTCACTATCTGATCTCCACCAGAGAGCTGTGGATGAGGCTTTAGACAGTAGAAATGGGCATCTGGACCTTTTCCTTCGTTTCCTTCTGGGTCTGTCAGTGAAGTCTAATCAGAGTCTCTTACAAGAACTAAAGACACAGACAGCAAACCGCTCTCACAACAATAAGAAAACAGTCGACTATATTAAAGAGAAGATCAGTGAGAATCCCTCTCCAGATAAATACATCAATCTGTTTCACTGTCTGAATGAACTGGGTGATCTTTCTCTAGTGGACGAAGCTAAACCTCATATGAGCCGCATGGGAGGATTACGTGCTGTGAAACTCTCCTCGTCTCAGTGGTCAGCTTTAGTGTTTGTGTTGTTGTCCTCAGAGGAGACACTGCAGGAGTTGGACCTGAGGAGATTAATTGGACCATACAGTTTAATTGGAGACAGAGATGATGGGTAAGTAACACTGAGTGCAATCATTACAGTCTAAAACATTATGAACAAAGAGAAACTCAGAGATCAGAGGTGTTTAAATCACGGGCACAGACTGATTTCTGGGATATTGAACATAATTTGCGGGTGTTCCTCAAACCGTGGCTGTGTCCTAGTAAGGCTGCATATCTCGACTGCACGTCATCAAGCGTCTCTGAAGGCCGTCTCAGTGTGAAGGATCTGTTGAAGACAGACTTCATCTTGTGTCTTTAATTCAGATCATTTTGAAGATGCATCAAGTGTATCCTTCGTGTTCTTCAATCTCCCACAATCCTTTGCACACATTCCAGTTCATGTAAAAGATCTGATGGAAAACGAGTCGGCACTGAGTTTATCTGAGTTCATTATGAGATGTAAGACACAAATAATGTGTTTGGAGATGAAGGCATACATGTTATCTTATGTTTCTGTGTAAATTAATCCCTGAACACTAAACTGGCAATAATGTGAGACACTGGGAGACAGACGGCTGTCATTCACTGCATTGCATTGATAAAAAAGCCAGTTAATATAAAGATATTTAATAGAAAGTATTTTTCCAAAAGTAAGTTTTAATAGTAGGCTAATAGCAAGTGGACGTAAACTTGATAAAACAGTGAATGGCCTTGATGCCGTTCCTGGTGGCGTTTATTTCTTCAGTGGCGTAGCGGACGAATGTAATATTACATTACTGTTGTTAGGCTACTTTTATTATTAAATTATTACAATTCATTTGTCCCGCAATATTTTCATAGCGCATGATCGCCACATAACTGGCGTGCTGTGAGGATGAAGATTAGATTATATATGAAGTAGAGCCGGGACTTTAATTTTTTTAACGCATTTTAATCACACTTATTTTTGCACCGCGGAACGTTTCTCACTGGATGGGTTTTGGCGGACCGATTATACTGGAGCACCAATAGCGTTCATAACCATAGACATGTATAGAAAGGCTAGATAGCTTACCGGCGCTGAGAGCCAATGGGACCCGACGACGTCACACGGCGGCCATCTTAGGACAAGACCGCTCGTCCAGTTATAACATTAAAGTCTATTGTGCATGTAGTGCTGAAATAACTATATTTTGCTCAATTTTCAACCGATTTTCAAACGGCTTGGTGTGTCATAAACGTCAGGGATGCGGCTATTTAACTGCATACTTGTGAAAAATTATAGCCACGGAGTTTATTAAACATCGGCATCAGCACAAATCATAGCCACGTTAATAAGGTTTGTAATAAACCAAACCGTTTGTAAATCCGTCAAGAATTCAGCAAGTTACGAGCATTTTAGTTGGCGTATGTCACTCACCTTCCGTCCACAGCAGCAGGGAGCAGCAGCGCAGTCTCCTGACCTAAGATGGCCGCCAAGTGACGACACAGCTGACTCCGCCTTGAGCCATCTAGCCTTTCTATACATGTCTATGTTCATAACTGTCTATGTTCATAACTTGATAACTTCAGACAACAACAAACCACAGTGAACTTGAACAAAGAAGCTGACGAGACCGCTTTGGTCGGCCCCGTGGAAGGGATATTTTGTAATAAGAAACGAACGGATGGAAGCGTCGATAAGAGCATGGTTGTGTGCAAGCTATGCAACAAGGAATTGGGAACGGCTATTGCTACACTTAATGGCAAAAATAGCACTGGTCTGCTGGACTTGGTTGAACAAAAATAAACAATATTTTGTTGCTTAAGCTTATGTATTCAGTCATTATTCAATGGTAGGCTATACTAAAAATCCATGTGAAAAAAATTACTTCTCACTGTTCTCAGGTCAAATATTTATATGCGATTAAAATGCAATTAATTTCTTTTAATTAATTACAAAGCGTCTGATTAATTAGATTAATTTTTTTAATCGAGTCCCGGCCCTAATATGAAGACGAGGAGGAGAAATGTGAGTCTGTAAAGGGATGTAGAGATGATGGCGCACTCGCAGAAGCACTTCCTGAATCTGGACTTTATTACAGTGTCAGGATCATCCGCTGTAGAATATATACAAGTGCCCACATAAATAACAAAACAAACATCCAAAGTACCAAAGAAACAACAAAAGGGAAAAATAAACCAGAAAATACTATTTTATATATATATATAACAGTGGTTAGACTGGGCCGGGGCTCTGGCACATAAGCCTGCTCGTCTGTGTCCTGATGGGCCTGTTTGCAGTCAGTTGCCTACTGGAAATTATGTCACATAACATTTGATGAAAGTGATGCTTTTGAAAACATATTTCTGACAATAAATGAAAGAGTTTTGAAATGGCATGTCTATTTTGTCTCGGCGGAGCTGAGATGAGAACAATCGAAACACGGCCGTATTCTTGTTCAGCTCTTAATCTCGTTGTCAGTCGACCGTGATCGCGCGCCGCTCGCGCATGCACATCAGTCAGCATATGTGTGTGTGTGTTTTGTAGTAGTAAAGAGAGAGAATGGGAGAAGGAAGTGTGTGTGAGCTGGACCTGGTCACCACAGACCCAAATCTATTCAGTCAGCATGTGTGTGTGTGTGTTGTAGTAGTAAAGAGAGAGAATGGGAGAAGGAAGTGTGTGTGAGCTGGACCTGGTCACCACAGACCCAAATCTATTCAGTCAGCATGTGTGTGTGTGTGTTGTAGTAGTAAAGAGAGAGAATGTGAGAAGGAAGTGTGTGTGAGGTGGACCTGGTCACCACAGACCCAAATCTATTCAGTCAGCATATGTGTGTGTGTTTTGTCGTAGTAAAGAGAGAGAATGTGAGAAGGAAGTGTGTGTGAGGAGGACCTGGTCACCACAGACCCAAATCTTCTCAGCTGTTGCTACTGTCATATGCTGCACTGTCTCTTCATGTGGCACATTATGTTTGGCAGGGTCACTATATCATAACAAGGCAATACAATGTGGAATCAAGTGATGACTGATTAACAGTAATGTAAATGCTAAATGTCCTAATACCTGTTGATACTACAACACTGCATAGTATCTTAACCTTGCAGTTTTCCACATATCATGTAAGACTCAATTTCTCAATTTCTTTGCACAAAACTCTCCAGAAACTGCCATTTAATGGGTTATTTATAAATAAATAAAAAACAGTATATACAGGTGCTGGTCATATAATTAGAATATCATGAAAAACTTAATTTAATTCAGTAATTCCATTCAAAAAGTGAAACTTGTATATTATATTAATTCATTACAGACTGATATATTTAAAATGTTTATTTCTATTAATTTTGATTATTATAACTGACAACTAATGAATTCAGTAATAGACACTAAATTCAGTAATATAATAAACACATATTACACTTAATACATAATCCTGGCTCGCATTTAAATACACACACCAACACCTATTCACAATAGACAATGGTTTCGTCAGCTTCCGGTTGCGATCATAGACAGTATATAAGATGGACACAGCGACCCCATAGATTTCAACGGAGAAAAGTGAAGCCCATTTGAAGCATCACTTCCTGATCGCCAGGCGAACTGCGCTGGCTCAAACTGAGCTTGAACACGTGAGCAACGTGTCTGACAGCTGTCAGTCTTCTAGTAGATGTGCCGAGAGAAATCTGAATCATTCCCTTCCGAATCTCGCAGAGACGGAGAGCGTGAGCATTAGCTGTCCATGAGCTAGCAGCAGGATCAACTTTATCACTCTCTGTGGGCTTCTCTCTTCACTTTATCAGACTTTATGCCTCAACGTCCCCCGATTGCCCGTTTTTTACAGGTCGCCGAGAGTTGGAGAATGTTCAACTTCGGGTAAAACGCAGCGCTCATCACTGTCACTTTTTACCCAACCGTCCAATCACGGTGGAGGAGGGGCGGGACTAATACCACACGGACCAACGGATATTCTGTATCATAGCAACTGAAAAAAAAACTGCGCTGTCAAAACGCTCTCAAGCGCCCGCAGCTCGGCGTTTTCAGCAGAGATAAGTTTTCAGCTGGCTAAAAACGCTTTGGTGGACACACGGCGTAAGGCCGTCTGAAAACGCTAGGCGCTCTGCTGGAAACGCCGAGCTGTGTGCGCTTGAGAGCGTTTTGACAGCGCAGTTTTTTTTTCAGTTGCTATGATACAGAATATCCGTTGGTCCGTGTGGTATTAGTCCCCAGAGGAACGAGACGTGGATGAAAGAGGTGTGTGTGTGTGTATCGAAGGCCAAAAGGGCCAAAACGTGTGAAACTTACGCGTTAACACGCATTTACGCGTTAACATGCATTTACGTGTTAACACGCAATTTACGTGTTAACACGCAATTTACGTGTTAACGCGTAAATGCGTGTTAACACGTAAATTGCGTGTTAACGCGTAAATGCATTTTTGGGACATTAGCACCACCTGCTGGTTTGCTGCTCAAACACAGAGAAAGCTTGTAAATACCAGTTTTTAATGTGAAATACATGTTCAACAATGTACTTTTCATCGGTTAAAACTAGGCATATACATATAAGTACAGCATATTTTAAACAAGCCTCTAAAAGTCATGCCATTTTCACAAAGTTTTGTTTGGATAATTACACATTTCCTTCAAATAGTATTTTCATGTAGCCTACACTCCTACTGTAGCATATTTCTAAAGCATCTTTTTATAATTTAACTATATGCATTATAGTATATAATAGCCCCTTCTGATAACACATTAAGCCTTGTGAATCTGATTGATATATAATATATAAATACACTTTTTAATAAAATAGCAAAACATATATTTACAAGGTAGATGTAAAATCATCTTAATAGGTCAATATAAGCCTTTTCATTAAATTATTTATTATTATTACACTTTTGCCATTATTATGTATATAAGCAACTGAAAAAAGCACAAAATGTCAGTGCATGTCAGAACATCTCAAGGACCCAAAAAACATCTTAGACCCCAGAGGGTTAACTAGCTTTTTAAGCTTGTTAGATTTTTGGTGTCTTGATAAAAGTTGCCCCATTTATATCAGGATAATAATTAAATAGTTTTTTGTTACAGAAATGATGATAGTGGTGAAAGTCATCCAAAGGGAGTGGGAGCGGCAAAGAGGACAGCAGAATCTAGTGGTGGGTACTTCAATAGATGGGTGGAATTTCTGTTGTATTTACCGTGCCTTTGTTTGTACACTATACCCAAACTACATTTTCAGTGTCATAAAACAAAATAATAAACTGACACATTATTATAAGGAGAGGCAGATGTCATGGCCGGCTCGCAAGCCGCGACAAAGAAGGAGATGACATGTTTAAGTGGTATGCAAAAGGAATAACATTTATTAAAGTAAAAGTAATAAAGTAAGAGACTAGACAAAAACGGGAATAAAACAATAACTAAGACGACGACAAAATGGCACGAGGGGAGAGCGCCCCGTCACGACTGAAGGGAGCTGCTTTAATCTGTCATCCAGATGAAAGATACAGATTTCAAAGACTTTCAGTCATGTTTAAAACTTTTCCAGTACAAGCAGGTACCATTCGCTTCAGTGGCCCAAATAACATTTTCTCAAAATCTGTTCAGTGTGCAGTACAGTACCTCCCATGCTCAGCCTCCTACACGGGTGGATATTAGGGGCTCAAATGCCCAAACCAGGGCTAACATGCCAACGTCTCTCTTGCTGCCCAAGCCAAAGTTGCTCACCAACAAAAACACAATTGCAGAGGCAAGAGTCAGACCTTTTATCCATTTCCAAGTACATGCCTGCCGTTGACAAAGCATACTACAAGGCAGTATTTAGAAAGCCATAATCTATATAGAAGGTTGGAGGGTTGGAAAGAGTCATGACATAGAGACAACATAAATTACACAACATAAAGAGACAACATAAATTACATATAACATGAAGTACATAATACATAACAAAACAGACATACAAATAAATAATAAAAGTGTCTCATAGTGTGTTCTCAAAGTGTCTCATAGTTTAACACTAGCTTATAAAATAAATGAACAATGTGTTTTTAAAAAGTGTTTAATGATGTTAGTAACAGTGTGTGTGCGGGGGGGGGGGGGGGGGGGGGGTATACGGGTGGAGAGGAGGGGATGTCAAGGGTGGAGGATTTAAAAAGAATGAATTACAACAATACATTATTGATTAGAAGTGTGTTTAGAATGTTTTTAATGAAATAAATTAACACTGTTTTTAAAATGTTTCAGAGCACAGAGGGGGTGGGGGGATGAAAACATAACTTTCATGATGTTACACAATATTTTGTATGTTTTAATTTACTAAATGAACTGTTTTTAATGTATGTAAGATGCTTCCTAAATGTTTTTACAGTACAGAGGAGTGGGGTATGTGAAGAAAACATTTTTTGTTTAGCTGTAATTTTTCCATGTCCATGTTCTTTAAAAAAAAAAAAATTCCCTTACAAACTTGCTTGGCTTTGATGTATAGGCTACTATACTATTACATTATATACTACAAGCTGTGTGCTTGTATTATAAATATATAAATTGATTAAAATCAATGGTTATATACATTTATTCTTTGAAATGTGGGGTTTTATTTGTAAAAGGAGATAGAACCTTATAATTCCAAACAGAATCAGAGCTCTCAGAATTATAAGGTTCTATCTCCATTTGGGCCATCTTAAAAAAATATAAAGTATAATTTTTTTTTATATAATTGATATAGATGATTTAATTATCTTGTAGGCTAAATACCATACAAATGTGGGGAAATATTAAATGTGTTAAGACATAGGCTAGCCTATGCTAGTAGTATAACTCGCTGTTAATAGACATATCACAGGGGGTTAAATGACCAAATAAGTCGAAGAAAATGCATAACTCTGAAACAACATAAACTCTTATGGATTCCAACTGCAACGGCATTTTTGATGTATTGCATATAATGGCAGGCTGTCGCGCTAATTGCGAAGCAACAATCTAATGACAAAATTAAATAGGCAAAAGTAGGCTAAATAAAATATATGGCATAGCCTATTCAACCCACCGTAATATGTTTAACAGTTTTTATTAGGCTATAACCGAAAGCTAGTTTGTTTTCACAGTTACCTGTAAAGAAGTGTAATATATAATTTGGAAAAATTATGTATAGGCTAGGCTATGGATTCCCGTCTCTCTATACGAAGCTCATCACCGGCGCGCACCGAACGGAAGATGTCAGGTGACGTAGGCTCATCGTAACCATTAGGTAAGCGCTTTTTCACAATCTCATGAATAAATACAATAAAACGAAGGATCACTAAATTAATAGTCATGAGAATGATTACAAACAGTAACGACAGGCGGTGTCATCGTGACACAACACCTTTATTTTATTTGCATTATTCATGATAGAGTGACTCAAGCACTACGCTGAGCTACCTCATGAGCCATCGTGAGCGATGAGCCAACGACACTGATGGCAGTTTCCAGGAAACTGAATAGATAGATCACGAGTATTAGCACTCCAAATCTATCCAACATTTAGGCGAGAATAGGCATATATATGATTACGTTTGGTCCTATATTCATTTCACATTTTAATATCCATTGTAAAATGACATTAAAAGCGGAAGTTCTGTTTGAGTTCATTTATTAAAAATTCAAGCCACTCACTTTAGATTATTATTATTACGCATGTGTGTGTGTGTAGTGTGTAGTAATATATATATATATATATATATATATATATATATATATATATATATATATATATATATATAGCCTATATATATGTGCTTCTCAATAAAGTAGGCTAGACTCATTACATCCAAAGTGAGATATTTCAAGCCTTTATTTGTTATAATTTTGATGATTATGGCTTACAGCTTTTTAAACCCCCAAATTCAAAGTCAAAATTTGAATATTACATGAAATCAACAACAAAAAAAGGATTTTAAATACAGAAATGTTCCTCTCAAAAATATAATCATGCATATGTACTCAGTACTTGGTTTGGGACAAGCGTCAGTCTGCGTGTAGAACGAGTGCGCAAGTGGTTTTTTCTTAATATTCAGTTCTCTTGTTGTTTAGTGTATTATTTTCCAGAAAGTAGGGCTATTTTCGATTCTGTGGTTATTGTACATTTTTACCTTCACACAAATCTGTATTTTAATTAGACGCGTGACTACTTTATATAACAGCCGCGTCTGAGAAGTGGGCTATTGCAGTTTAAATTTTATAGCACTTAAGTGTAGCTGTCCATAGAGACAGTTTCGATTTTCTCCCATTTTCGGATTATTTGATTTGCCTGTGCTAATTGCCTAGACTAGCAGCTGTCCTCACTCAGGCGTTTGAAAGCACTATATTTCTGTAGTGTGCGCGCTGTCGCGGAAGCGTCAGCGGAAGCGTTCAGCTCTCCTCGTGTGAAGACCGACTCGGGTAAAGACCATCGACTCTACCTGCGCGACTCCACCGAGCAAGGACACCGACAAGGCACTTAAGTATCCTATTCTCCCTCTTCTTTTCACACTGGTATAGTATTTCCCTACTAAATATGTGCTTCCAATACATTCCTGTTGTCTCTCGACGACGCTCTCCCATCACGCACAGAAGGCAGCGCAATACTGCTAATCTGCGTCCCATTCTCTCATCCTCTCACTCACCTCTCTCTATTTCTATGGGTCTATGGAACTGTCAGTCAGCAGTCAACAAAGCTGACTTCATTCCAGCCTTTGCATCTCACTCTACTCTTAATATTTTAGGCTTAACTGAGACCTGGATTCGTCCAGAAGACTCAGCAACCCCGACTGCTCTCTCTAACAACTTCTCTTTCTCTCACACTCCTCGCCAGTCTGGGAGGGGTGGGGGCACAGGTCTTCTCATCTCTAACATCTTTAAATACTCAACTCTCTCCTCTCTCTGCAATAACTACTCGTTTGAATATCATGCTATTACACTTACAACTCCCATTAAGATCCATATTGTAGTCATATATCGCCCCCCAGGTCAACTGGGAAGCTTTGTAGAGGAGCTGGATGTGCTGCTGTCTTCTTTCCCTGAGGATGGCACCCCACTTGTAGTCTTCGGTGATTTCAACATTCATCTAGAGAAGCCGCATGCAACAGACTTCATCTCTCTCCTAGCCTCATTCGATCTCAAACAGCTCATCACCTCAGGTACTCACAAATCAGGCAACCAACTGGACCTGGTTTACACACGCAACTGCATCACAGACAGCATTTTGGTGAAACCCCTCCACGTTTCTGATCATTTCCTCATTACATTCAATCTACAACTCACTACCCATGCTCCACCAACCCCCCTACCAACTACTTTCAGACGAAACCTGCGCTCACTCTCTCCCTCCCATCTCTCCACTGCTGTGTCATCTTCTCTTCCCTCACACTCACACTTCTCATCTCTGGATGTTAATACCGCAACAGATACTTTATGCTCCACTTTAACTTCTTCTTTATACAATATCTGCCCTATCTCCTCCAGGCCAGCACGTACTACTCCCTCTAACCCCTGGTTATCTGAGGTTCTTCGTGATCACAGGACTAAACTCAAGGCAACAGAGAGGAAATGGCGCAAATCAAAAGACACAACTGACCTTAGTATGTATCAATCTCTGCTCTCTTCCTTTTCTGCTGATGTTCATGCTGCAAAATCTTCTTATTTTCACAACAAGATCAACAGCACCGCTAACACACGAACTCTTTTCAAGACATTCAACTCTCTCCTCTGTCCACCTCCACCACCACCCACCTCCTCTTTAACTGCTGATGATTTTGCCAACTTCTTCACCAACAAAACAACAACTATCAGCAGTCGGTTCTCAACTCCACACACACAGGAACCCAGTCCAACCCCTCCCACTCCGAAACACCTTCTCTCCTCATTCTCTCCACTGACCGAGGAAGAAGTATCTAAACTTCTCCTCTCCAGTCACCCTACCACCTGCCCTCTAGATCCCATCCCCTCACACCTTCTACAAGCCATTTCTCCCACACTTCTACCAGCACTCACACACATCATCAACTCATCCCTCCACACTGGCACTTTCCCTACAGCATTCAAGCAGGCTCGGGTAACTCCACTGCTTAAGAAACCCACATTAAACACATCACTCTTAGAGAATTACAGACCTGTCTCTCTCCTACCTTTCATTGCGAAAACACTTGAACGAGTTGCCTTCAACCAAGTAACATCCTTCCTCTCTCTGACCAACCAATTAGACGTAAACCAATCTGGCTTCAAGAAAGGGCATTCAACCGAGACTGCATTGCTGTCAGTCACAGAAGCCCTACGGATCGCAAAAGCTGCCTCCAAATCATCAGTTCTCATTCTCCTGGATCTGTCTGCTGCCTTCGACACCGTGAATCATCAGATCCTCCTGTCCACCCTCTCATCACTGGGCATCACAGGAACTCCTCTCCACTGGTTTGAGTCCTATCTCACAGGTAGGTCCTTCAGGGTCGCATGGAGTGGCAAGGTATCCAAAGAACATCAACTGACTACAGGGGTTCCTCAGGGTTCAGTTCTTGGACCGCTCCTCTTCTCCATTTACACCACATCACTGGGACCCATAGGCGTAGATTACGCGGGGGACGCGGGGGACGTGTCCCCCCCACTTTTTATAAAGTGTAAATTTGTCCCCCGCACTTTTTCATAGGGGAAGTGTTCACGACATGTTGAGGTTTTCGCAAGACAATGTGTAGTTATACATACAGATTTAAAATTCAAAGAGAAAAGATCGTCTATCTACACGTGACTTTCACGTTGCCATGGTAATCAGTCACTCGCGCTCGTGCATCACCACACACCCATGCTCGCACCCGCACTGATTCTATCGTCGAGGTCGAAATGAAACGGCAAAAAACTATACACTCTTTTTTCGCGAAAAAGTCCAGCACCGTAAGTTACCATGTCCGAATTGGGTTGCTCATTGTCATTGATGAATAACTTCGCCTAATTTTCTTGATGAATTGAAGATTGAAGAATCTTCAAGAAATTTAAGATTTTCACTAACGTTACTGCACAAACGTGCAGCTTATTTTGATCTTTTTTATTCGTAATGTCTTTTATTTTCACAGATATGTTATCAAAGCCCTTCAAACTATATTAAAGATTGTGATTGTTAATGCTGAATTTGGATTTTCATGCATTAGGCTAACAGCCATTATCTAACTTATTTGCTTGAATCATGCAGCGTTGTAACATGTGTACATGATGTTTACCATATAATAAGGTAACACTTTACAATTAGATTAAAAAAGTTTGTAGACAAACTTTAAGTTTTCATTAAAAAGCCTAACCAGAAAGTTTGAAGAAGTTTTAAAAGCATTAAGTTTGAATGTTTTCAATATGAAAGACAGTTTTGGTTAAGTGAAACAGATAGATAGATAGATAGATAGATAGACAGACAGACAGACAGACAGACAGATAGACAGACAGACAGACAGACAGACAGACAGATATATTGTTAACTAATGAAACCTTATTGTAAAGTGTTACCATTCAATATAAATGCAGTATGCAATTGAATGCATTAATGTTCTGATTTAGGTCTTAATTTATAGGGTTCATTAATATTATTGCACTAATTTAATGTTTTTATTTTCTTTCTTCTGTGTTGTCAAGATTGATCAAGAAACAGGGAGCCTAGGGTTGTCAGGTCAGAAAGAGGATGACACACAACAAAAAGAAACTTCACAGGTGAAAAGTGATAGACTGACTTTTAAAAACACCTGCTATTGCATTTTTTTATTGTATAAAATCTACAACAGGTGTTTGAAGTACCATATATAGACCAATCATAAAATTACCATTAGGAAAATATAGGAAACATAATTTAGGATTCATATTATTGGTTATTGTTCAGCAGTGTACATCATTTCTTATGTATGTCACAATTCCCTGTATCTGCATATTTCAAACACTTCTTTATTGTCAATAGACAGAGCCAGAAGTTACTTTAGAGTTGAGAGGGAATGAAGCAGAAAGTTTCAAGAAGGCCTCAGAGGTGAGGGAAAACAAATGACTGGAATAAGTTAAGATTTTTTTTTTTTTTTTCAATAAACATTCATTATGTGAAAACATTAAAAAAACTATTTAAAATATGTAAACAATATAGTAAAATAAACAATACCATGTGCAATATAGATTACAGAACATCTGTATTCCTTTTTTTCTTTGTTTTATTGCTTTAAACATGAATAGCATATTAAGCCAATTAACCAATAACCTGTAAGGTCTGAGAAAAAGAAAAGAAAAAAAAACTGGTATAATGCTTGACATTCTGTCCCTCTCACTTTTGAAATGATGGCTACGCCCCTGCTGGGACCCATCATACAGGCACATGGCTTCTCCTACCATTGCTATGCTGATGACACCCAGCTCTACCTCTCATTTCCACCTGATGATCCCACAGTAGCTACACGTATCTCAAGCTGTCTGGCGGACATCTCGGCGTGGATGAAGGAACATCACCTGCAGCTCAACCTGGCAAAGACTGAGCTTCTCGTCCTCCCTGCCAATCCGTCCCTACAGCACGACTTCACTATCCAGCTAGATTCAACTCTAATCACCCCATCAAGGTCGGTCAGAAACCTTGGAGTAACATTTGATGAGCATCTGACCTTCACAGACCACATCACAAAGACAGCTCGATCATGCAGGTTTGCACTGCACAACATCAGGAAGATCAGGCCCTTCCTAACTGAGCATGCAACACAACTTCTCGCCCAGGCCTTGGTTATCTCTAGGCTTGATTACTGCAATGCTCTTCTGGCTGGTCTTCCATCATGTGCAATTAAACCTCTACAAATGATCCAGAATGCTGCAGCCCGTCTTGTCTTCAACGAGCCCAAAAGGGCCCACGTCACTCCTCTGTTCATCTCTCTGCACTGGCTACCACTCGCTGCTCGCATCAAGTTCAAGGCATTGACGCTTGCTTACAGATCGACCACAGGCTCAGCTCCCTCCTACTTTCACTCGCTCCTACGAGTCTACATCCCTACCAGAAGCCTGCGATCGGTCAATGAGCGACGGCTCGTGGTACCATCACAGAGAGCCACAAAATCACTCTCCAGAACATTCTCATTCACGGTTCCTTGCTGGTGGAATGATCTCCCTACCCTCGTCCGGAATGCAGAATCCCTGACCACATTCAAAAGACAACTGAAAACTCATCTCTTCCGTGAGCACTTGACATAAAAAAAAAAATAAAAAAAAAAAAAACCTCTCCTTTACCCTCCCTTGTTTTTGGGCTTATGCTACTCTGAGCAATTCCAGAACTTTGTATTTTGAGCACTTCTTGCGTTATTTTTGCTTCTTCACGATGACTCGCTTGTTGTAGTCCTCAGTTGTAAGTCGCTTTGGATAAAGGCGTCTGCTAAATGACTAAATGTAAATGTAATGTAAATGTTTGGGCCACTTTTGAGTGAAGAATTTCAATTAAGTTCAGAAATTGGTATATACAAAAGTAAATATTTGCTGCATGTTTGTATTGGATATGTACAATATCTAATATGTTGGATATCTACATCTCGACAATCCAAGATGGCGTAATGTGCGAGGCGTGTATTCAGTCTGTCCCGTGTATAGTTTTTGTTTTATTGTTTCGGTTTCGATTTTAAAGTTTATTATTATATCCAGACACAAAAATTCAGACGCATAACTCTCCGGTCATATGCTTCTATCCAAGACCAATATTATGTAACGTTAGCCTTGTGCGCGTCTTACTTTTCGCTGAGCCGAGGAGGGGATCCAGCTCCAGGACACCTGCTGTTGCTGACGCTTAAACCAACCACATCGCTGACATATTCCTCGGATGTGCCCCGACTATGGCGGGTTTTTCAGCATGATGAGCTTATCGTGAGTAATTTTCCGGACTCTTGGACCTGCTTGCTTCAGCCCTGGACATCGCTCCTATCATAGGCAGCTGGTTAGCGGATTTGTGGCTGTACAGAAGTACTAACAGTTACATCGGCAGGCTAGCTTTGGTGGCTAACCCTGCCCCCTTACCCGGCTCTCGGGTCCTCGCTGTTTCTCTGCATCTCTGTGACTCGGATCATATATACTCTGCGGGACTCTTGTGACTCACTGGATACACATTGCAGTGCAATCGCTTCACTAGAACAGTGCTGTGTCGGGAGAAACACGATTGTAGCTTGTTGACGCGGGACCCTGTGCGCATGCGCGACGCTTGGTCGGTGATCGCGCTGGTTCGGTTGTCTTTTCGACTATCAGTATGTCTCGTTTATTGTTGCTTTTGTTATTTATTGTTGCATCATTCCATTGTAAATCACCCATTCATCATGTATCAGGATCCTCTGTTCTTTCAATTCCCCTCTTCTCTATAACCTCATCTGATTTACCTGGTTCCTCTAGAGATATAATTGTCTTTATTGTTACACAATGTTTAGGTTCACCTCCATTTCATATCCAGGCTGTGATATCATTGTGTGTTCATAAAGCTCTGTATACATTCTATTATGCTCATAATCCCATCCCTTTATTTTACATTTCCAAGTGCACTAAACGGCCAGTTTTCACAGTCATCAGCCGGGCTCTTATCCTTCTTCTTCTATTTTCCTCCGGAGACGTTCAGCTAAATCCTGGCCCTGTAACCTCTTTTGGAAACTTAACACCTCATATATTTTCATTTGATGACTTTTGTAATCGTAAAAGTCTTGGTTTCATGCATATTAATATTAGAAGTCTCCTCCCTAAAATTGACTTAGTCACTGCTCTGACACACTCGGCTAACCCTGACATCCTAGCTGTGTCTGAATCTTGGCTTAAGAAATCAATAAAAAATTCAGAAATATCTATTCCAAACTATAATATCTTCCGTCAAGACAGATCTGCAAAAGGGGGCGGAGTTGGAATCTATTGCAGAGATAATCTACAATGCTCCATTGTTCTATCTAGGTCCGCCCCCAAAATGTTTGAGATTTTAATTTTAAAAATCCATTTTTCCAAGGACAAATCACTAACAGTAGCTGCTTGTTATAGACCTCCTTCAGCCCCCAGTTGTGCTATAGACATGCTATGTGAATTGATTGCCCCACACTTATCCTCCGAGTTTTTACTATTAGGAGATTTAAATTTGGACATGTTAAATGTCTCAACAAATTTACAGTCTAAGCTGGATGCACTAAACCTTATACAAATGATTAACGAACCTACTAGATACAATTTAAAATCTGCAAACAAAGGCACTTTGATCGATATAGCGCTCACTAATATGCCTTCAAAATATACACCAGCGGTCTTTAGTCAGGATCTCAGTGATCACTGCCTCATTGCATGTGTTCGTAACGGGTCTGCAGTTAAAAGGCCTTCCCTCATCATCACTAAACGCTCTCTAAAGCACTTCAGTGAACAGGCCTTTCTATTAGATCTTGCCCAGGTATCCTGGAAGGACATTGACCTGATACCATATGTGGAAGACGCCTGGTTCTTCTTTAAGGATGCTTTCATTTCTATCCTGAACAAGCATGCTCCCTTTAAAAAGTTCAGAACAAAAAATAGGCACAGTCCTTGGTTCACTCCGGAATTGACCGCCCTCAGCAAGTACAAAAACATTCTGTGGCGAACTGCATTAGCCTCAAATAACCCTCATGATTTGCAGCTTTTTAAGAAAACCAGAAACCGTTATACACAGGCAGTAAGGGAAGCTAAGGCTAGTTTTTATAAACATAAATTTGCTTCTTGCAGTACCAATTCTAAAAAGTTCTGGGACACAGTCAAATCAATGGAGAACAAGAACACCTCCGCCCAACTGCCCACGGCTTTAAAGTTAGGAGATATTGTCACTACCAATAAGTCCACTATAATAGAGGGATTCAACAAGCACTTTGCTACGGCAGGCCATGTTTTCCATCCAGCTACTTGCTCCCGGGACAACAACACCGTATCTACCTTAGCATCTGGCTCTAGCCCTCCGCAATTCTCATTTGCAGAAATTCAATCTGAAGATGTCTTGAGAGAACTACAGAATCTAGACCCATATAAATCAGCTGGACTTGACAATCTGGACCCCTTCTTTCTGAAAATGTCAGCTGCAATTATTGCCTCTCCCATTACCAGCCTTTTCAATCTCTCATTTGTTTCATCAGAGATACCTAAAGACTGGAAAGCTGCTGCAGTTATCCCCCTATTCAAAGGGGGGGATACTACAGACCCAAACTGTTATAGACCCATCTCCGTCTTGCCCTGCCTCTCAAAAGTCTTTGAAAGCCAAGTCAATAAACAGATAATAGGTCATCTTGAGTTCTACCATTGCCTCTCTGATATGCAATCTGGCTTCAGAGCTGGTCATGGGTGCTCCTCAGCAACACTTAAGGTCCTAAATGATGTTATAACAGCTATTGACCAAAAACAATATTGTGCTGCTGTCTTTATTGACTTGGCCAAAGCTTTCGATTCTGTCAATCACAGTATTCTTATTGGCAGACTCAAGGGCCTGGGTCTTTCAAACAAATGCCTTTCCTGGTTTTCAAATTATTTCTCTGACAGATTTCAGTGTGTTAAGTCCGAGGGCCTGCTGTCAGAGCCCCTGGCTGTCTCTATCGGGGTACCCCAGGGCTCGATTCTTGGACCAATATTATTTTCTGTTTACATTAATGATGTCGCTCGTGCTGTAGGCAACTCTCTTATCCATCTCTACGCAGACGACACCATTTTGTACACATCAGGCCCTACATTGGAAAACGTTTTAGAAAAACTCCAAAAGAGTTTTGATGACCTTCAACTTTCCTTTCGAGGCCTCCAATTGTCTTTAAATTCTGGTAAAACAAAATGCATGATTTTCAACCGGTCACGTTCTGCACCTTCTTGCCCAATAAACATCACCACCCTGGATGGGTCTAAGCTGGAAAATGTGGAGAAATACAAATATTTAGGGGTCTGGCTAGACCCCTCACTCTCTTTTCAGATCCACATAAACCATCTACAGTCTAAGATCAAGTCCAGGATCGGCTTTTTATTTCGAAATAGAGCCTCATTTACTATCTCTGCAAAACAGGCCCTTGTGAAAATGACCGTCATCCCAATACTTGACTTCAGTGATGTTGTCTATAGAACTGCATCCAATTCTCTACTCAAGAAATTGGATGTTGTTTATCACAGTGCCATTCGTTTTGTTACTAAAGCCCCATACAACACCCACCACTGCACTCTTTACTCAATAGTTGGATGGCCTTCGTTACACACCAGACGCCTAAATCATTGGCTCCAGTTAATCTACAAGTCCTTACTAGGTAAAACACCATCTTATCTAAGCACTTTAATAACCATATCTGTACCTACACTTAACTTGCGTTCGAGTAGATATATTTCTTTAGTTGCTACAAAAACTCGCACCTCATTTGGCCGTTTTTCTTTCAAATTTTCAGCTGCAAATGATTGGAACACTTTACAAAAATCTCTCAAACTCGAATCCCTTGTTCCTGTCACTACTTTTAAAACACTACTCTCCAACTTACTGACAGATCATTGTACATGTTGACGCTCTTTGCTTGTTAATGTTTTAGCACAGTCAACAAAGCCTCAACGTATTTTGCACATATTCAATTGAATTCAACTAAAACTATTTGCACATTACTATTAAGTCTGGATTATACTATTATTCTATTGATATTCCTCTCGCACTGCCACTTTACATTTTTAAACAATCTACTTTTAACTTCTTATTAATTTTTAAATGTCTTCTATATGTATGATTGTGTATTTGAATGTTTGTATGCTGTGTGTAACTTTGTTGCCTTGCACCTTCTGCCTTATCTTGGCCAGGTCGCGGTTGCAAATGAGAACTTGTTCTCAACCGATTAACCTGGTTAAATAAAGGTGAAATAAAAAAATAAAAAAATAAAATGTAATTGTTTGGGGTATCAGTATGTTTAATGTAATATAATGTGTAAAGTGTAGTGTGTGTGGGTGTGTTGATATATATCAAATCAGATTCACAAGGCTTAATGTGTTATCAGAAGGGGCTATTATATACTATAATGCATATAGTTAAATTATAAAAAGATGCTTTAGAAATATGCTACAGTAGGAGTGTAGGCTACATGAAAATACTATTTGAAGGAAATGTGTAATTATCCAAACAAAACTTTGTGAAAATGGCATGACTTTTAGAGGCTTGTTTAAAATATGCTGTACTTATATGTATATGCCTAGTTTTAACCGATGAAAAGTACATTGTTGAACATGTATTTCACATTAAAAACTGGTATTTACAAGCTTTCTCTGTGTTTGAGCAGCAAACCAGCAGGTGGTGCTAATGTCCCAAAAATGCATTTACGCGTTAACACGCAATTTACGTGTTAACACGCATTTACGCGTTAACACGTAAATTGCGTGTTAACGTAAATGCGTGTTAACGCGTAAATGCGTGTTAACGCGTAAGTTTCACACGTTTTGGCCCTTTTGGCCTTCCATAGTGTGTGTGTGTGTGCACGCGCTCCTATGATAGTGGCAGTGTGAGGGAGGAACGAGACGTGGATGAAAGAGGTGTGTGTGTGTGTGTGTGTGTGCACGCGCTCCTATGATATGGAAGGCCAAAAGGGCCAAAACGTGTGAAACTTACGCAATTTACGTGTTAACGCGTAAGTTTCACACGTTTTGGCCCTTTTGGCCTTCCATAGTGTGTGTGTGTGTGCACGCGCTCCTATGATAGTGGCAGTGTGAGGGAGGAACGAGACGTGGATGAAAGAGGTGTGTGTGTGTGTGTGTGTGTGCACGCGCTCCTATGATAGCGGCAGTGTGAGGGAGGAACGAGACGTGGATGAAAGAGGTGTGTGTGTGTGTGTGTGTGTGTGTGTGGCCAGTGCTGCTTCCCCAGTAATAAATGTAATGTGACGATTAGCTTACTTCTCATTTCAAAAACAACTTGTTTAACACAAAATACTTCTTGATTCGTGAAAATATACGCATTTGACCGGACAAAAAAATCTGATATGTTAAAATAGTGTGTAGTGTTAATGCAGACTAATAGACCTTGACAAGCGACATTGACGAGATGAGGATAAAACTAATCTGTGTTGCTGAATACGAGGCTTCTACAGTTATAGAGACTAAATCAACTTTATCACATGTCCTTTATAAAGCAGTGTTTAATTAAACCACATATTTGAGGGTATTTAGGAAGGGTTAATGTATTATTTACTTGTGATATTTATTATTATTAGCATTAATAATGAACTTATTTATGTTTTATTTTCAATTAGTGTCCCACAAAACACTGCAGATGAAGTTCTCCAGAAGCTGCTGCCTGTGTTTACAGCAACTAGATGCGCTATGTAAGTTTCAGTGAGAACAAGCATCACTGTTAAAACATTACATTTCTTAAACATTATAAATAAATGGTTTAACAAAAACTATGAGTGTCACACTTCAGCTTTTAAACCCTCCATCTGACCTGGGGGCTACAAACATATGTGTCGGGGTTTATATATATATATATATATATATCCTACAGGTTTTTCTTTTCTTACTGGCTGAATGTTTTGTGATTTAATTAGATAGTTTTAAAAATGTATGAAACAGAACATTTAAAATACATAATTACAAAAGCACAGTATACATTTAAACTGGTAAGATGAATCTGAGCTTAGTAATTGCTATATTAACATACACTTGATTTACCCCATTACAATAGTCCCTTTACAGTTATTTATATCATAAAAATACACTAAATTGTAGGTTTAAAATTCTAAATAAGGCACATCTAATGTCCAACAACCAATATTTTAGCATTTATATTTTATGTACTTTATTATGTCTTTCAATTCAAATACATTTCACAATTATACAAATGGACAGTTCCTTTAAAGACATAATATTTCCATAAAAACTAAGTTTTGGAAACACCATGTCTCAAACGCATAAAACAGCACAAAATATATGCAGTTTGATGGTGGATCGATTTGATCTATGATCGACCCCCAGGGCTGCTTAAGAGACGCGTGCACGCAGTTATCTAGACTAGATAAACCTGGATCACATTAGTGGGATTGCGTGAACTTGAATTACCTTTTATGAAACCGCTTTAGCCCCAACTTATTTGTTAGGTTTATTCAAGTCGGGTTTTGGAGTTTAATCCCCGCTTTTCTTAGCATCTTTTATGGAACAGCCCCCTGATGTGTGATCTACTTAACCGTAATATTCATTTATAATGTATGTATATAAACATTTATATTTAGACTTTTTTCATATTCATTTTAATTTAAATGTTAATACATTTATTTAAAAACAGATGTATTCAATGTTTCATTTGATCATTTTTATATAATCTTTCTCCCTCACATAGAGACATAATCTCTTAGAATAACAGTTAAATTTACTGATATGGGTCAATGACGTGGCGTGTCAATTCTGGTGTCCCAAGCATATTCATAATATTACAAATGTCTACATGTTTAAATGCACTTCATTAAGTGACTCAACCCCCCCCCCCCCCCCCCCCCCTTAATTACTCATGTGAGAATTCATTATAAATAATTAATCTTTAAGGAACTATTGAGCTCAAAAGTCCCAAAATTTCATATAACATGTTAGCTGTAAAAACCTGTTAGCCAGGACATATGCATAACAATCTAGTTTTTAATTAACATTTGTAAACTTTTAGGCACAGTTATTATTGTTATATTATTAACATTAACATTATTTACATAATTGTATGTTTTTTGCCATATTTGAGCTGTCATTCATCTTGATTTCATATGATTCAATGTTTACTTTGTTTCAAGTTTGAGTGTTGGAAAGGAAAAATGATACTGATGATGTTTTTATGGTAATCCTAAAAAATATTGCAGAATGTCCTTCCGTCTAACAATGACAGAGTCGATTAATATAACCCATATTTGTGTGTTAGATTACACAATTCAGTTTTTTGTGGAGTTAATGATAAACAAGTCTTATTTACTTTATTGGAAAACATTTGTCAACATTTTCCAGCTTTTTTTTTTTAATTTGGTTGTGAATTTTGAGTTATCAGCAGCCAAACCTGAGCCCATGTCTATATGAAATCCCAAATTGATTATATTATTTGTGATTAAAATGTAGTTTTACGAGCTCTAGTTGTTTGTTGAGTTCCAATTATGGATATCAGTACATTTGTATATGCCAATAATGGTAGAAATGTAATTTATTTTAAAATTCATTACGTTACCCAGGAATGTCATTTTCATGGGGGAAAAAATCTGATTCACCAAAAAAAGTGGTTAATTACATTGTTGAAATGTGTACGTCATTGCATTACATACACAACACTCTAATACGTTTAGAAAGTCCTAAAATGTTCATTTTCTGCCCGTTTTTTTTTTTCCACATTTTAAATCCTTATCCGTCATTCACCCGTATATTGAATTAATTGTTTAAAAAAAAGAGATATTGCACAAATTATAAACACATTTAAGAAAAACAAAGATTTCTGTTTTGATCTGAGAGTGAAGAGTTTGTCATTGTTCTTAAAGGGTTAGTTCACCCAAAAATGAAAATAATGTCATTAATGACTCACCCTCATGTCGTTCTAAGCCCGTAAGACCTCCGTTCATCTTCGGAACACAGTTTAAGATATTTTAGATTTAGTCCGAGAGATTTCTGTCCCTCCATTGAAGCTGTATATACAGTATACTGTCCATGTCCATAAAGGTAATAAAAACATCATCACAGTAGTCCATGTGACATCAGTGGGTTAGTTAGAAGTTTTTGAAGCATCGAAAATACTTTTTGGTCCAAAAATAACACAAAATAAGACTTTATACAGCATTGTATTCTCTCCCGGGTCTGTTGTCAATCCTTCACAGTTACGCTGATGGCGTAAGACGCTGATGACGTGTTATCTGGTGCGCTCGAGCTTCGTTTATAGACTGAGGGAATCGCACGCTGTAAAAGTGTCTCATCCGCGACATGCACATTTACGCACCATTAAAACAATGATATCCACGCAAACAATGTAGAATAGCTTGAATATAGCGTGCGTCTCCCTCAGACTGTAATCGAAGCTCGGGCGCACCGGATAACACGTCATCAGCGTCTTACGTCAGCAGCGTCACTGCGGAGTCCTGAACGCAGATTCACAACAGACCCGGGAGAGACTACAATGCTGAATAAAGTCTTATTTTGTGTTATTTTTGGACCAAAAAGTATTTTCGATGCTTCAAAAACTTCTAACTAACCCACTGATGTCACATGGACTACTGTGATGATGTTTATATTACCTTTATGGACAGTAACGTTATACTGTATATACAGCTTCAATGGAGGGACAGAAATCTCTCGGACTAAATCTAAAATATCTTAAACTGTGTTCCGAAGATGAACGGAGGTCTTACGGGCTTAGAACGACATGAGGGTGAGTCATTAATGACATTATTTTCATTTTTGGGTGAACTAACCCTTTAACTGTCAGCTATAAAATCTAAATAAATAGAAAATACAGATTGTGCTCAATGATTTGACTTTAACTGTCAGCTGTAAAATCCTCCAGTTTCCACTGATATGTTAGCCTGGTTCTACCGGACTCTCCTACATTTCATTTGTACAGAGAGTCTGGCCTCTCTCCATTGACAAGCGTTAACTTCCCTGAAGGCCCTCTGTTAAAGCTTAAAACTATTGGATCTGTCCGGAGCCACTCTGGATCTGCAGTAACCAATCGCTAACGTTTGGTCGTGACGTATGACGAGTCTCAAACTAGCGCACGACCCCAACATCATCGTTCTCAGCCACTCCCTCTGTTCGCTGGTTGGACCGGTAAACAATTGACCGGAGAAAACCCAAGAATACACCGCAATCCCAGACGTGGTTCTGAAGCAAAATTAATATTGAGCGGAAGTGTGTAGGAGGGCGGAGCCAGGCTACCGATATGTAGCTGACATCTCTCTCTCTCTCGCTCTCTCGCTCTCTCTCTCTCTCACTCTCACTCTCTCTCTTTCGCTCGCTCTCTCTCTCGCTCTCTCTCTTTCGCTCGCTCTCTCTCTCGCTCTCTCTTTCGCTCGCACTCTCTCTCTCGCACTCTCTCACTCTCTCTCGCTCTCTCTCTCTCGCACTCTCTCTCTCTTTCGCTCGCTCTCTCACTCTCTCGCTCTCTCTTCCGCTCGCTCTCTCTCACTCTCTCGCTCTCTCTCGCTTTGCCACACACACACACAGACACACACACAGACAGACAGACAGTCTGACACACACAGACAGTCACACACACACACACAACATGTTCCTTAAACTGTTTACAAATACATTTAAGCATACACACACACACACGTTGGGTTTCCATGTTATATGGGGACTTTCCATAGATATGATTTTTATACTGTATAAACTGTATATTTAATCCCCTAATCCTAACTGATGTAATTTAACAACATGAACTAATGACTATTTGTATATATTTAATATTGACAGCATTATGTTATTTATTTTGTAAGTGTAATGTTTATCTGTGGATATGGGCTTAATGTGTGTCATTGTTCTCTACAGGTTGAGGGATTGTGGTGTCACAGAGGAAGGTTGGGCTGCTCTGGCTTCAGCTCTGAGATCAAACCCCTCACACCTGAGAAAACTGCATCTGTCTGAGAATAATCTAGGAGACTCAGGAGTGAAGCTGATCTCTGTTGTACTGGAGAATCCTCACTGTAAACTGGAGGAACTGGGGTAAGATCATCTCCACCATAAAGACTCGGAGTGAATAAGGATTAATATGTAGATAGTGTACACAATATATCTTTGGCGTAAGCCCCATCCGGCGGTTCAGCGACAGATTCCTGCTCGACATTAACATTTACATCTTCATATATTATTATCCCCCAAAAGAAAGTGAAACTAACAGATAAATAAACCAGACAAACTACAAACCAGACAACAGATGCAGGATACAGTGAAGAGGGGTTTTAAAGCTCAAATGTTTGGTGTAAATCAACTTGCCTTGTAATGCTTGTGCAAACAGACCCTTGAGCATTTCCTCACAATGTGTGTGTGCCGCTGAACAGAGGAAAGTGGTGTGTGTTTCTCCTGAACCAGGACCGCTACCATATCAGATTTATCACTACATCATTATCATGGCCAGAATAACACACGATAACAATATATCACCATATCTATGGAAATATTGAAAATAATAATAATAATGCTATCAGTCAAATTCATGTTTACTTTATTTAGTGCTATTTTTGAAAAAGAAGAATCACTCCATCACATACAAAAGGAGTTATATTATACATTAGTTTATAAGCTGTAGTCAATATATTAAGAGACTATATACAAATCAGGGCTCGCAAAATCGCCCGCCGGACGTCCCGGGGCTATTGTGTTTTCCAGTCGGGCTACCAAAATGCATAACCGGCCTGCCCGACGGGCTATCTGAACTAGTGTTCGCTTCAGTCTTATTATAATCAGATTCAGCGCGTTCTTCATCTTCAATCCGCAGTGGCGCCGAACAGAGCGCACGTCAGAAACAGAGGACAGGGTGTGTGTGTGTGTGTGTGTGTATCTGAGCCTCATTGGTCTGTCACTGCTCGTCAATGTCAGAATATTAGAGATTACCAATCAAATCAAAGTAGGCGGGATTTATATTCACAGAAGCTACTGAGCGCGAATTTGAGCAGAGGGACTCGACGCTTCAGTTTATGGTCAAGTGCGATAAGATGTAAGTAGCTAAACTAAATATTTCACATTTGACCGTTTTTTTTTAGGTCATAAATGTTAAACAAATGACAAATTATCAGGCAAACGAATTTACTTGTCTAATTTCGCCATTTTGAACTGAAAATAGGCCTTTGTAACGTGACTCATGTAATGTAATTCGTTTACTGTCATTGTGAGGGGACGAGAAACATTAACAAAGCCGTTTTAATCTTGTTAGGCACAATATTAATAACGAATGTGTACATGTTGATAATTAATATAGTACAATTTGTAGCCTTCAGTAAATTAAAAAAGTTCAGCTTTAGGAGGGGAAGAGACAGGGCAAGATGAGGAGACTGAGAGAAAAAGAAAGAGTGATGGATAGTGAGAGCAGGTATTGGCAAATCTACTGCCCGCTGACATGGTTTTAAATCCTTTTTTTGGCCTTCAAACGTTTTGAAATGCACATATCAGAGAAATAAAAATTTGAACCCCCTAACAACCTTAAAGGGTTAGTTCACCCAAAAATGAAAATTCTGTCAGTAATTACTCACCCTCATGTTGTTCCAACCATGTAAGTCTTTCGTTCATCTTCGGATCACAAATTAAGATATTTTTGATGAAATCTGAAGGCAGTCTCACTCCTCCATAGGCTTTCAGAGGGACCCAAACTCGCCGGCCCAGAATAGTTATGAAAACATCGTTACAATAGTCCAAGTGACTACAGTGGCTCTGCGGCACAGACGTGCAACACAGACGCGCTGCGCAAAAACACTACGTGAACTAACTCGAGGCCCAGAGAGAAGGAAATGAATAGTGGAATAAAGTCGTTATTTTAGTTGTTTTTCCAAGATTATTTCAATGCAACAAAGACATTTGCTTTTCACTAAGACATTTTCAGCACAGCAGTGATATAGGCCTGTAGGCCAGAGGTTTGGGACAATGTGATAGAGTCGGGCTCAGACTGCAGCCCTGCCTCACTCCACGTCTCTGCTGGAAGAACACACACACACACACCTGCCTCACTCCACGTCTCTGCTGGAAGAACACACACACACACCTGCCTCACTCCACGTCTCTGCTGGAAGAATGCGGTTCTGCGGTCACTGATTTTCACCGCACTTTTGCTGTGGGTGTGTAGAGATTTTATTATATCAAACGTTTTTCCGCCGATGCCGATGTTTAGGAGTTTGTACAGTAGACCATCATGCCAAATTGAATCGAATGCTTTTTTAAAGTCTACAAAACATGCAAAAATCTTCCTCAGTTTGTCCTTGATGTTTTTGTGGATTAGAGTGTGGAGAGAATAGATGTGGTCGGGTGTGCACTGTTTTGGTAAAAAGCCAGTTTGTGCTTTATTTAAGATGTTGTGTGATGAGGTGTGTGTGACGATGTGTGTTTTTAAGATACTGCAGAACAGTTTTCCTAAAGCACTGCCCACACTGATGCCGCGATAACTACTGGGGTCGAAGCGGTCACCTTTCTTGAATATTGGGGTGACGAGTCCTTCAGACCAGATCTC
The DNA here is from genome assembly GCF_949152265.1 of Phoxinus phoxinus. Taxonomy (NCBI): domain Eukaryota; kingdom Metazoa; phylum Chordata; class Actinopteri; order Cypriniformes; family Leuciscidae; genus Phoxinus; species Phoxinus phoxinus. The sequence goes on from NC_136879.1 coordinate 44,642,406, forward strand.
AGGGACGTTTCCGGACCATAAAACCAGATTAAATAATTTGGCTCGAGTTTTAATCATGCTGGGACTGCTGAGTTTAAGCATTTCATTATTAATTTGATCTTGTCCACATGCTTTTTTTAATTTGAGATTTTTTATATGTTCTAATATTTCAAACAGTGTTATATGTTTATCTAATGGATTTTGTTAATTGTTTTCTCCAGGTCTTCTAGCGTTTTCTTTATTTTATTCTGAGGTTGGTTAAGGTCAGATGATAAAAAAATTTTATACAGATTTTCGAAGTAAGATTTCCAAATTGTGCCATTCTGGAGTGACATCTCTAATTAGGTTCCAGAAAGAGTTTTGATCTACCGAATTATCAATTTCATCAATTTTGGTTTTTAAATATTCTTCTCTTCTGTTCCACAAAAGTCTTGTGTAGTTTTGCAGACGTTCTGAGTAAGAAAGCCGTGATGTCTGGCTGGACGGGTCTTTGTGCTTCTTGTTAGAGAGTCTCCTCAGTTGTTTTCTGAAACCTGCACATTCATCATCGAACCAGACATCCTTTCTTATTTCTGGTGATTTGTTTTATGTTTGCTTTGCTGTTTAATGTTAGATAGAGTTATCAATGTTTTGAATATGTCATTTAAGTTTTTTGTTGCTAAATTTATTCCATTAATATCTAAAGTGAACTCGGTGGACATAAATTCATCCAGCATTTTTAATATAGTAGGACTGTTCATGTTTTCTTTGAATATGTCTGAGCTGGATTGATTCCATGTAAGTTTAGGTTTCAGAGGAAACAGTTTCTCAGATTCAAGTGGAGCAGTTTTGGTCACTTCACACGGGGTTCAGATAAAGCACAGTCTGGCAGTGATCGGAGATCGGGAGCTGAGGTCTGACTGTGAAGGCATTAATAAAGCTTGGATCAATATCCGTTATTGAATAGTCAACCACACTGGTTCCTAATCTGGAGCAGGAAGTGAATCTAACTAATGTATCTCCACGCGTTCTGCCATTAAGGATGTATAGGCTAGTCCTAAACCTTTACAGAGTTTTAACATTTGTTTTCCACTAATGTTCACAGAATTATCATAGCGGTTTCTCTGTGTGATATTCGATGAGGGATGAAACGTGGTGTCATTGAGGATGTGCTCATTATCTACAATATTTACATAATCAAGTTCTCGGCCTGTTCTGGCGTTTAAGTCTCCGCAGATGAGGACATTTCCTCTGGACTGGAAGTGTAAGATGTCAGTCTGTAATGTTGGAAAGCTTTGCTCTTCATAATAGGGAGAGTCATGAGGTGGAGTGTAGATCGCACAGAGGTAAAGCTTACACTGGGATGTGACCTTGTATCCTATTGGACAATGTAAAGTCTCATTACTACGACACCACGCCTCATGAGAGATACAGATGTCCATATCTCTTACACTGCTGAGTAAGTCTCGGTCTGCAGTCTTATTACCAAAAGTAGAAGAGTGCAGACCCTGTATATTCCAACAACTGATTTTAAAAGAGTTCATGTATAGTTTCTTCTGTAGTGTGTGTGTGGACAGAGAGAGAGCAAAGGAGTGAGTGTGTGTGTGTGTGGGCAGAGAGAGAGCAAAGGAGTGAGTGTGTGTGTGTGTGTGGACAGAGAGAGAGAGCAGAGGAGTGTGTGTGTGTGTGTGTGTGTGTGTGTGTGTGTGTGTGTGTGTGTGTGTGTGTGTGTGTGTGTGTGTGTGTGTGGACAGAGAGAGAGCAGGGGAGTGTGTGTGTGGACAGAGAGAGAGCAGAGGAGTGAGTGTGTGTGTGTGTGGACAGAGAGAGCAGAGGAGTGAGTGTGTGTGTGTGTGTGTGTGGACAGAGAGAGAGCAGGGGAGTGTGTGTGTGGACAGAGAGAAAGCAGAGGAGTGTGTGTGTGTTTGTGTGTGTGTGTGTGTGTGTGTGGACAGAGAGAGAGCAGGGGAGTGAGTGTGTGTGTGTGTGTGTGTGTGTGTGGACAGAGAGAGAGCAGAGGAGTTTGTGTGTGTGTGTGTGTGTGTGTGTGGACAGAGAAAGAGCAGAGGAGTGTGTGTGTGTGTGGACAGAGAGAGACTAGAGGAGTGTGTGTGTGTGTGTGTGTGTGTGTGTGTGTGTGGACAGAGAGAGAGCAGAGGAGTTTGTGTGTGTGTGGACAGAGAGAGAGCAGAGGAGTGTGTGTGTGTGGACAGAGAGAGACTAGAGGAGTGTGTGTGTGTGTGTGTGGACAGAGAGAGAGCAGAGGAGTGTGTGTGTGTGTGTATGTGGACAGAGAGAGAGCAGAGGAGTGTGTGTGTGTGGACAGAGAGAGAGCAAAGGAGTGAGTGTGTGTGTGTGTGGGCAGAGAGAGAGCAAAGGAGTGAGTGTGTGTGTGTGTGTGGACAGAGAGAGAGAGCAGAGGAGTGTGTGTGTGTGTGTGTGTGTGTGTGTGTGTGTGTGTGTGTGTGTGTGTGTGTGTGTGTGTGTGTGTGTGTGGACAGAGAGAGAGCAGGGGAGTGTGTGTGTGGACAGAGAGAGAGCAGAGGAGTGAGTGTGTGTGTGTGTGGACAGAGAGAGCAGAGGAGTGAGTGTGTGTGTGTGTGTGTGTGGACAGAGAGAGAGCAGGGGAGTGTGTGTGTGGACAGAGAGAAAGCAGAGGAGTGTGTGTGTGTTTGTGTGTGTGTGTGTGTGTGTGTGGACAGAGAGAGAGCAGGGGAGTGAGTGTGTGTGTGTGTGTGTGTGTGTGTGTGGACAGAGAGAGAGCAGAGGAGTTTGTGTGTGTGTGTGTGTGTGTGTGTGGACAGAGAAAGAGCAGAGGAGTGTGTGTGTGTGTGGACAGAGAGAGACTAGAGGAGTGTGTGTGTGTGTGTGTGTGTGTGTGTGTGTGTGTGTGTGTGTGTGTGTGTGGACAGAGAGAGAGCAGAGGAGTTTGTGTGTGTGTGGACAGAGAGAGAGCAGAGGAGTGTGTGTGTGTGGACAGAGAGAGACTAGAGGAGTGTGTGTGTGTGTGTGTGGACAGAGAGAGAGCAGAGGAGTGTGTGTGTGTGTGTATGTGGACAGAGAGAGAGCAGAGGAGTGTGTGTGTGTGGACAGAGAGAGAGCAGAGGAGTGTGTGTGGACAGAGAGAGACTAGAGGAGTGTGTGTGTGTGTGTGTGGACAGAGAGAGAGCAGAGGATCCTCGAAATTCCGGCTTCCGAGGATCCTTCCTTGACATTAAGAAACGGCTAATGTCTCTCTCGCGCACTATTGCTCGCGCCCAGACACACTCGATCTCTCTCGCGCACTATTGCTCGCGCCCTGACACACTCGATCTCTCTCGCGCACTATTGCTCGCGCCCAGACACACTCGGTCTCTCTCGCGCACTATTGCTTGCGCGCAGACACACTCGATCTCTCTCGCGCACTATTGCTCGCGCCCAGACACACTCGATCTCTCTCGCGCACTATTGCTCGCGCGCAGACACACTCGATCTCTCTCGCGCACTATTGCTCGCGCGCAGACACACTCGATCTCTCTCGCGCACTATTGCTCGCGGGCAGACACACTCGATCTCTCTCGCACCCTATTGCTCGTGACCAGACACACTCGATCTCTCTCGCGCACTATTGCTCGCGCCCAGACACACTCGATCTCTCTCGCGCACTATTGCTCGCGGGCAGACACACTCGATCTCTCTCGCACCCTATTGCTCGTGACCAGACACACTCGATCTCTCTCGCGCACTATTGCTCGCGGGCAGACACACTCGATCTCTCTCGCACCCTATTGCTCGTGACCAGACACACTCGATCTCTCTCGCGCACTATTGCTCGCGCGCAGACACACTCGATCTCTCTCGCGCACTATTGCTCGAGCGCAGACACACTCGATCTCTCTCGCGCACTATTGCTCGCGCCCAGACACACTCGATCTCTCTCGCACTATTGCTCGCGCGCAGACACACTCGATCTCTCTCGCACACTATTGCTCGTGACCAGACACACTCGATCTCTCTCGCGCACTATTGCTCGCGCCCAGACACACTCGATCTCTCTCGCACTATTGCTCGTGACCAGACACACTCGATCTCTCTCGCGCACTATTGCTCGCGCCCAGACACACTCGATCTCTCTCGCACTATTGCTCGCGCCCAGACACACTCGATCTCTCTCGCACTATTGCTCGCGCGCAGACACACTCGATCTCTCTCGCACACTATTGCTCGCGCGCAGACACACTCGGTCTCTCTCGCGCACTATTGCTCGCGCGCAGACACACTCGATCTCTCTCGCGCACTATTGCTCGCGGGCAGACACACTCGATCTCTCTCGCACACTATTGCTCGTGACCAGACACACTCGATCTCTCTCGCACTATTGCTCGCGCCCAGACACACTCGATCTCTCTCGCACTATTGCTCGCGCGCAGACACACTCGATCTCTCTCGCACACTATTGCTCGCGCGCAGACACACTCGATCTCTCTCGCACACTATTGCTCGCGCGCAGACACACTCGATCTCTCTCGCGCACTATTGCTCGCGGGCAGACACACTCGATCTCTCTCGCACACTATTGCTCGTGACCAGACACACTCGATCTCTCTCGCACACTATTGCTCGTGACCAGACACACTCGATCTCTCTCGCACTATTGCTCGCGCGCAGACACACTCGATCTCTCTCGCACACTATTGCTCGCGCCCAGACACACTCGGTCTCTCTCGCGCACTATTGCTCGCGCCCAGACACACTCGGTCTCTCTCGCGCGCTATTGCTCGCGGGCAGACACACTTGATCTCTCTCGCGCACTATTGCTCGCGCGCAGACACACTCGGTCTCTCTCGCGCACTATTGCTCGCGCCCAGACACACTCGGTCTCTCTCGCGCACTATTGCTCACGCCCAGACACACTCGGTCTCTCTCGCGCACTATTGCTCACGCCCAGACACACTCGATCTCTCTCGCGCACTATTGCTCGCGCGCAGACACACTCGATCTCTCTCGCGCACTATTGCTCGCGCCCAGACACACTCGATCTCTCTCGCGCACTATTGCTCGCGCGCAGACACACTCGATCTCTCTCGCGCACTATTGCTCGTGACCAGACACACTCGATCTCTCTCGCACTATTGCTCGCGCGCAGACACACTCAATCTCTCTCGCGCACTATTGCTCGCGCGCAGACACACTCGATCTCTCTCGCGCACTATTGCTCGCGCGCAGACACACTCGGTCTCTCTCGCGCACTATTGCTCGCGCGCAGACACACTCGGTCTCTCTCGCGCACTATTGCTCGCGCGCAGACACACTCGATCTCTCTCGCACTATTGCTCGCGCGCAGACACACTCGATCTCTCTCGCACACTATTGCTCGTGACCAGACACACTCGATCTCTCTCGCACTATTGCTCGCGCGCAGACACACTCGATCTCTCTCGCACACTATTGCTCGCGCGCAGACACATTCGATCTCTCTCGCGCACTATTGCTCGCGCGCAGACACACTCGATCTCTCTCGCATACTATTGCTCGCGCGCAGACACACTCGGTCTCTCTCGCATACTATTGCTCGCGCGCAGACACACTCGATCTCTCTCGCACACTATTGCTCGCGCGCAGACACACTCTGTCTCTCTCGCATACTATTGCTCGCGCGCAGACACACTCGATCTCTCTCGCATACTATTGCTCGCGCGCAGACACACTCGATCTCTCTCGCACACTATTGCTCGCGCGCAGACACACTCGATCTCTCTCGCATACTATTGCTCGCGCGCAGACACACTCGATCTCTCTCGCATACTATTGCTCGCGCGCAGACACACTCGATCTCTCTCGCATACTATTGCTCGCGCGCAGACACACTCGATCTCTCTCGCATACTATTGCTCGCGCGCAGACACACTCGATCTCTCTCGCACACTATTGCTCGCGCGCAGACACACTCGATCTCTCTCGCATACTATTGCTCGCGCGCAGACACACTCGGTCTCTCTCGCGCACTATTGCTCGCACCCAGACACACTCGATCTCTCTCGCGCACTATTGCTCGCGCCCAGACACACTCTGTCTCTCTCGCGCACTATTGCTCACGCCCAGACACACTCTGTCTCTCTCGCGCACTATTGCTCGCGCGCAGACACACTCGGTCTCTCTCGCGCACTATTGCTCGCGCCCAGACACACTCGGTCTCTCTCGCGCACTATTGCTCGCGCCCAGACACACTCGGTCTCTCTCGCGCACTATTGCTCACGCCCAGACACACACGATCTCTCTCGCGCACTATTGCTCGCGCGCAGACACACTCGATCTCTCTCACACACTATTGCTCGCGCGCAGACACACTCGGTCTCTCTCGCGCACTATTGCTCGCGCCCAGACACACTCGGTCTCTCTCGCGCACTATTGCTCGCGCCCAGACACACTCGGTCTCTCTCGCGCACTATTGCTCGCGCCCAGACACACTCGGTCTCTCTCGCGCACTATTGCTCGCGCCCAGACACACTCGATCTCTCTCGCGCACTATTGCTCACGCCCAGACACACTCGGTCTCTCTCGCGCACTATCGCTCGCACGCAGACACACTCGATCTCTCTCGCACACTATCGCTCGCACGCAGACACACTCGATCTCTCTCGCGCACTATTGCTCGCGCCCAGACACACTCGATCTCTCTCACACACTATCGTTCGCACGCAGACACACTCGATCTCTCTCGCACACTATTGCTCGCGCCCAGACACACTCGATCTCTCTCGCACCTGACACACTCGATCTCTCTCGCACACTATCGCTCGCACGCAGACACACTCGATCTCTCTCGCGCACTATTGCTCGCGCCCAGACACACTCGGTCTCTCTCGCGCACTATTGCTCGCGCCCAGACACACTCTGTCTCTCTCGCGCACTATTGCTCACGCCCAGACACACTCGGTCTCTCTCGCGCACTATTGCTCGCGCCCAGACACACTCGATCTCTCTCGCGCACTATTGCTCGCGCGCAGACACACTCGATCTCTCTCGCGCACTATTGCTCGCGCGCAGACACACTCGATCTCTCTCGCGCACTATTGCTCGCGGGCAGACACACTCGATCTCTCTCGCGCACTATTGCTCGCTCGCAGACACACTCGGTTTCTCTCGCACACTATTGCTCGCGCCCAGACACACTCGATCTCTCTCGCGCACTATTGCTCGCGCCCAGACACACTCTGTCTCTCTCGCGCACTATTGCTCACGCCCAGACACACTCGGTCTCTCTCGCGCACTATTGCTCACGCCCAGACACACTCGATCTCTCTCGCGCACTATTGCTCGCGCGCAGACACACTCGATCTCTCTCGCGCACTATTGCTCGCGCGCAGACACACTCGATCTCTCTCGCGCACTATTGCTCGTGACCAGACACACTCGATCTCTCTCGCACTATTGCTCGCGCGCAGACACACTCGATCTCTCTCGCACACTATTGCTCGCGCGCAGACACACTCGATCTCTCTCGCACACTATTGCTCGCGCGCAGACACACTCGGTCTCTCTCGCGCACTATTGCTCGCGGGCAGACACACTCGATCTCTCTCGCGCACTATTGCTCGCTCGCAGACACACTCGGTCTCTCTCGCGCACTATTGCTCGCGCCCAGACACACTCGATCTCTCTCGCGCACTATTGCTCGCGCACAGACACACTCTGTCTCTCTCGCGCACTATTGCTTGCGCGCAGACACACTCGATCTCTCTCGCGCACTATTGCTCGCGCCCAGACACACTCGGTCTCTCTCGCGCACTATTGCTTGCGCGCAGACACACTCGATCTCTCTCGCGCACTATTGCTCGCGCCCAGACACACTCGATCTCTCTCGCGCACTATTGCTCGCGCGCAGACACACTCGATCTCTCTCGCGCACTATTGCTCGCGCGCAGACACACTCGATCTCTCTCGCGCACTATTGCTCGCGGGCAGACACACTCGATCTCTCTCGCACCCTATTGCTCGTGACCAGACACACTCGATCTCTCTCGCGCACTATTGCTCGCGCCCAGACACACTCGATCTCTCTCGCGCACTATTGCTCGCGGGCAGACACACTCGATCTCTCTCGCACCCTATTGCTCGTGACCAGACACACTCGATCTCTCTCGCGCACTATTGCTCGCGGGCAGACACACTCGATCTCTCTCGCACCCTATTGCTCGTGACCAGACACACTCGATCTCTCTCGCGCACTATTGCTCGCGCGCAGACACACTCGATCTCTCTCGCGCACTATTGCTCGAGCGCAGACACACTCGATCTCTCTCGCGCACTATTGCTCGCGCCCAGACACACTCGATCTCTCTCGCACTATTGCTCGCGCGCAGACACACTCGATCTCTCTCGCACACTATTGCTCGTGACCAGACACACTCGATCTCTCTCGCGCACTATTGCTCGCGCCCAGACACACTCGATCTCTCTCGCACTATTGCTCGTGACCAGACACACTCGATCTCTCTCGCGCACTATTGCTCGCGCCCAGACACACTCGATCTCTCTCGCACTATTGCTCGCGCCCAGACACACTCGATCTCTCTCGCACTATTGCTCGCGCGCAGACACACTCGATCTCTCTCGCACACTATTGCTCGCGCGCAGACACACTCGGTCTCTCTCGCGCACTATTGCTCGCGCGCAGACACACTCGATCTCTCTCGCGCACTATTGCTCGCGGGCAGACACACTCGATCTCTCTCGCACACTATTGCTCGTGACCAGACACACTCGATCTCTCTCGCACTATTGCTCGCGCCCAGACACACTCGATCTCTCTCGCACTATTGCTCGCGCGCAGACACACTCGATCTCTCTCGCACACTATTGCTCGCGCGCAGACACACTCGATCTCTCTCGCACACTATTGCTCGCGCGCAGACACACTCGATCTCTCTCGCGCACTATTGCTCGCGGGCAGACACACTCGATCTCTCTCGCACACTATTGCTCGTGACCAGACACACTCGATCTCTCTCGCACACTATTGCTCGTGACCAGACACACTCGATCTCTCTCGCACTATTGCTCGCGCGCAGACACACTCGATCTCTCTCGCACACTATTGCTCGCGCCCAGACACACTCGGTCTCTCTCGCGCACTATTGCTCGCGCCCAGACACACTCGGTCTCTCTCGCGCGCTATTGCTCGCGGGCAGACACACTTGATCTCTCTCGCGCACTATTGCTCGCGCGCAGACACACTCGGTCTCTCTCGCGCACTATTGCTCGCGCCCAGACACACTCGGTCTCTCTCGCGCACTATTGCTCACGCCCAGACACACTCGGTCTCTCTCGCGCACTATTGCTCACGCCCAGACACACTCGATCTCTCTCGCGCACTATTGCTCGCGCGCAGACACACTCGATCTCTCTCGCGCACTATTGCTCGCGCCCAGACACACTCGATCTCTCTCGCGCACTATTGCTCGCGCGCAGACACACTCGATCTCTCTCGCGCACTATTGCTCGTGACCAGACACACTCGATCTCTCTCGCACTATTGCTCGCGCGCAGACACACTCAATCTCTCTCGCGCACTATTGCTCGCGCGCAGACACACTCGATCTCTCTCGCGCACTATTGCTCGCGCGCAGACACACTCGGTCTCTCTCGCGCACTATTGCTCGCGCGCAGACACACTCGGTCTCTCTCGCGCACTATTGCTCGCGCGCAGACACACTCGATCTCTCTCGCACTATTGCTCGCGCGCAGACACACTCGATCTCTCTCGCACTATTGCTCGCGCGCAGACACACTCGATCTCTCTCGCACACTATTGCTCGTGACCAGACACACTCGATCTCTCTCGCACTATTGCTCGCGCGCAGACACACTCGATCTCTCTCGCACACTATTGCTCGCGCGCAGACACATTCGATCTCTCTCGCGCACTATTGCTCGCGCGCAGACACACTCGATCTCTCTCGCATACTATTGCTCGCGCGCAGACACACTCGGTCTCTCTCGCATACTATTGCTCGCGCGCAGACACACTCGATCTCTCTCGCACACTATTGCTCGCGCGCAGACACACTCTGTCTCTCTCGCATACTATTGCTCGCGCGCAGACACACTCGATCTCTCTCGCATACTATTGCTCGCGCGCAGACACACTCGATCTCTCTCGCACACTATTGCTCGCGCGCAGACACACTCGATCTCTCTCGCATACTATTGCTCGCGCGCAGACACACTCGATCTCTCTCGCATACTATTGCTCGCGCGCAGACACACTCGATCTCTCTCGCATACTATTGCTCGCGCGCAGACACACTCGATCTCTCTCGCATACTATTGCTCGCGCGCAGACACACTCGATCTCTCTCGCACACTATTGCTCGCGCGCAGACACACTCGATCTCTCTCGCATACTATTGCTCGCGCGCAGACACACTCGGTCTCTCTCGCGCACTATTGCTCGCACCCAGACACACTCGATCTCTCTCGCGCACTATTGCTCGCGCCCAGACACACTCTGTCTCTCTCGCGCACTATTGCTCACGCCCAGACACACTCTGTCTCTCTCGCGCACTATTGCTCGCGCGCAGACACACTCGGTCTCTCTCGCGCACTATTGCTCGCGCCCAGACACACTCGGTCTCTCTCGCGCACTATTGCTCGCGCCCAGACACACTCGGTCTCTCTCGCGCACTATTGCTCACGCCCAGACACACACGATCTCTCTCGCGCACTATTGCTCGCGCGCAGACACACTCGATCTCTCTCACACACTATTGCTCGCGCGCAGACACACTCGGTCTCTCTCGCGCACTATTGCTCGCGCCCAGACACACTCGGTCTCTCTCGCGCACTATTGCTCGCGCCCAGACACACTCGGTCTCTCTCGCGCACTATTGCTCGCGCCCAGACACACTCGGTCTCTCTCGCGCACTATTGCTCGCGCCCAGACACACTCGATCTCTCTCGCGCACTATTGCTCACGCCCAGACACACTCGGTCTCTCTCGCGCACTATCGCTCGCACGCAGACACACTCGATCTCTCTCGCACACTATCGCTCGCACGCAGACACACTCGATCTCTCTCGCGCACTATTGCTCGCGCCCAGACACACTCGATCTCTCTCACACACTATCGTTCGCACGCAGACACACTCGATCTCTCTCGCACACTATTGCTCGCGCCCAGACACACTCGATCTCTCTCGCACCTGACACACTCGATCTCTCTCGCACACTATCGCTCGCACGCAGACACACTCGATCTCTCTCGCGCACTATTGCTCGCGCCCAGACACACTCGGTCTCTCTCGCGCACTATTGCTCGCGCCCAGACACACTCTGTCTCTCTCGCGCACTATTGCTCACGCCCAGACACACTCGGTCTCTCTCGCGCACTATTGCTCGCGCCCAGACACACTCGATCTCTCTCGCGCACTATTGCTCGCGCGCAGACACACTCGATCTCTCTCGCGCACTATTGCTCGCGCGCAGACACACTCGATCTCTCTCGCGCACTATTGCTCGCGGGCAGACACACTCGATCTCTCTCGCGCACTATTGCTCGCTCGCAGACACACTCGGTTTCTCTCGCACACTATTGCTCGCGCCCAGACACACTCGATCTCTCTCGCGCACTATTGCTCGCGCCCAGACACACTCTGTCTCTCTCGCGCACTATTGCTCACGCCCAGACACACTCGGTCTCTCTCGCGCACTATTGCTCACGCCCAGACACACTCGATCTCTCTCGCGCACTATTGCTCGCGCGCAGACACACTCGATCTCTCTCGCGCACTATTGCTCGCGCGCAGACACACTCGATCTCTCTCGCGCACTATTGCTCGTGACCAGACACACTCGATCTCTCTCGCACTATTGCTCGCGCGCAGACACACTCGATCTCTCTCGCACACTATTGCTCGCGCGCAGACACACTCGATCTCTCTCGCACACTATTGCTCGCGCGCAGACACACTCGGTCTCTCTCGCGCACTATTGCTCGCGGGCAGACACACTCGATCTCTCTCGCGCACTATTGCTCGCTCGCAGACACACTCGGTCTCTCTCGCGCACTATTGCTCGCGCCCAGACACACTCGATCTCTCTCGCGCACTATTGCTCGCGCACAGACACACTCTGTCTCTCTCGCGCACTATTGCTTGCGCGCAGACACACTCGATCTCTCTCGCGCACTATTGCTCGCGCCCAGACACACTCGATCTCTCTCGCGCACTATTGCTCGCGCGCAGACACACTCGATCTCTCTCGCGCACTATTGCTCGCGCGCAGACACACTCGATCTCTCTCGCGCACTATTGCTCGCGGGCAGACACACTCGATCTCTCTCGCACCCTATTGCTCGTGACCAGACACACTCGATCTCTCTCGCGCACTATTGCTCGCGCCCAGACACACTCGATCTCTCTCGCACTATTGCTCGCGCGCAGACACACTCGATCTCTCTCGCGCACTATTGCTCGAGCGCAGACACACTCGATCTCTCTCGCGCACTATTGCTCGCGCCCAGACACACTCGATCTCTCTCGCACTATTGCTCGCGCGCAGACACACTCGATCTCTCTCGCACACTATTGCTCGTGACCAGACACACTCGATCTCTCTCGCGCACTATTGCTCGCGCCCAGACACACTCGATCTCTCTCGCACTATTGCTCGTGACCAGACACACTCGATCTCTCTCGCGCACTATTGCTCGCGCCCAGACACACTCGATCTCTCTCGCACTATTGCTCGCGCCCAGACACACTCGATCTCTCTCGCACTATTGCTCGCGCGCAGACACACTCGATCTCTCTCGCACACTATTGCTCGCGCGCAGACACACTCGGTCTCTCTCGCGCACTATTGCTCGCGCGCAGACACACTCGATCTCTCTCGCGCACTATTGCTCGCGGGCAGACACACTCGATCTCTCTCGCACACTATTGCTCGTGACCAGACACACTCGATCTCTCTCGCACTATTGCTCGCGCCCAGACACACTCGATCTCTCTCGCACTATTGCTCGCGCGCAGACACACTCGATCTCTCTCGCACACTATTGCTCGCGCGCAGACACACTCGATCTCTCTCGCACACTATTGCTCGCGCGCAGACACACTCGATCTCTCTCGCGCACTATTGCTCGCGGGCAGACACACTCGATCTCTCTCGCACACTATTGCTCGTGACCAGACACACTCGATCTCTCTCGCACACTATTGCTCGTGACCAGACACACTCGATCTCTCTCGCACTATTGCTCGCGCGCAGACACACTCGATCTCTCTCGCACACTATTGCTCGCGCCCAGACACACTCGGTCTCTCTCGCGCACTATTGCTCGCGCCCAGACACACTCGGTCTCTCTCGCGCGCTATTGCTCGCGGGCAGACACACTTGATCTCTCTCGCGCACTATTGCTCGCGCGCAGACACACTCGGTCTCTCTCGCGCACTATTGCTCGCGCCCAGACACACTCGGTCTCTCTCGCGCACTATTGCTCACGCCCAGACACACTCGGTCTCTCTCGCGCACTATTGCTCACGCCCAGACACACTCGATCTCTCTCGCGCACTATTGCTCGCGCGCAGACACACTCGATCTCTCTCGCGCACTATTGCTCGCGCCCAGACACACTCGATCTCTCTCGCGCACTATTGCTCGCGCGCAGACACACTCGATCTCTCTCGCGCACTATTGCTCGTGACCAGACACACTCGATCTCTCTCGCACTATTGCTCGCGCGCAGACACACTCAATCTCTCTCGCGCACTATTGCTCGCGCGCAGACACACTCGATCTCTCTCGCGCACTATTGCTCGCGCGCAGACACACTCGGTCTCTCTCGCGCACTATTGCTCGCGCGCAGACACACTCGGTCTCTCTCGCGCACTATTGCTCGCGCGCAGACACACTCGATCTCTCTCGCACTATTGCTCGCGCGCAGACACACTCGATCTCTCTCGCACTATTGCTCGCGCGCAGACACACTCGATCTCTCTCGCACACTATTGCTCGTGACCAGACACACTCGATCTCTCTCGCACTATTGCTCGCGCGCAGACACACTCGATCTCTCTCGCACACTATTGCTCGCGCGCAGACACATTCGATCTCTCTCGCGCACTATTGCTCGCGCGCAGACACACTCGATCTCTCTCGCATACTATTGCTCGCGCGCAGACACACTCGGTCTCTCTCGCATACTATTGCTCGCGCGCAGACACACTCGATCTCTCTCGCACACTATTGCTCGCGCGCAGACACACTCTGTCTCTCTCGCATACTATTGCTCGCGCGCAGACACACTCGATCTCTCTCGCATACTATTGCTCGCGCGCAGACACACTCGATCTCTCTCGCACACTATTGCTCGCGCGCAGACACACTCGATCTCTCTCGCATACTATTGCTCGCGCGCAGACACACTCGATCTCTCTCGCATACTATTGCTCGCGCGCAGACACACTCGATCTCTCTCGCATACTATTGCTCGCGCGCAGACACACTCGATCTCTCTCGCATACTATTGCTCGCGCGCAGACACACTCGATCTCTCTCGCACACTATTGCTCGCGCGCAGACACACTCGATCTCTCTCGCATACTATTGCTCGCGCGCAGACACACTCGGTCTCTCTCGCGCACTATTGCTCGCACCCAGACACACTCGATCTCTCTCGCGCACTATTGCTCGCGCCCAGACACACTCTGTCTCTCTCGCGCACTATTGCTCACGCCCAGACACACTCGGTCTCTCTCGCGCACTATTGCTCGCGCCCAGACACACTCGGTCTCTCTCGCGCACTATTGCTCGCGCCCAGACACACTCGGTCTCTCTCGCGCACTATTGCTCACGCCCAGACACACACGATCTCTCTCGCGCACTATTGCTCGCGCGCAGACACACTCGATCTCTCTCACACACTATTGCTCGCGCGCAGACACACTCGGTCTCTCTCGCGCACTATTGCTCGCGCCCAGACACACTCGGTCTCTCTCGCGCACTATTGCTCGCGCCCAGACACACTCGGTCTCTCTCGCGCACTATTGCTCGCGCCCAGACACACTCGGTCTCTCTCGCGCACTATTGCTCGCGCCCAGACACACTCGATCTCTCTCGCGCACTATTGCTCACGCCCAGACACACTCGGTCTCTCTCGCGCACTATCGCTCGCACGCAGACACACTCGATCTCTCTCGCACACTATCGCTCGCACGCAGACACACTCGATCTCTCTCGCGCACTATTGCTCGCGCCCAGACACACTCGATCTCTCTCACACACTATCGTTCGCACGCAGACACACTCGATCTCTCTCGCACACTATTGCTCGCGCCCAGACACACTCGATCTCTCTCGCACCTGACACACTCGATCTCTCTCGCACACTATCGCTCGCACGCAGACACACTCGATCTCTCTCGCGCACTATTGCTCGCGCCCAGACACACTCGGTCTCTCTCGCGCACTATTGCTCGCGCCCAGACACACTCTGTCTCTCTCGCGCACTATTGCTCACGCCCAGACACACTCGGTCTCTCTCGCGCACTATTGCTCGCGCCCAGACACACTCGATCTCTCTCGCGCACTATTGCTCGCGCGCAGACACACTCGATCTCTCTCGCGCACTATTGCTCGCGCGCAGACACACTCGATCTCTCTCGCGCACTATTGCTCGCGGGCAGACACACTCGATCTCTCTCGCGCACTATTGCTCGCTCGCAGACACACTCGGTTTCTCTCGCACACTATTGCTCGCGCCCAGACACACTCGATCTCTCTCGCGCACTATTGCTCGCGCCCAGACACACTCTGTCTCTCTCGCGCACTATTGCTCACGCCCAGACACACTCGGTCTCTCTCGCGCACTATTGCTCACGCCCAGACACACTCGATCTCTCTCGCGCACTATTGCTCGCGCGCAGACACACTCGATCTCTCTCGCGCACTATTGCTCGCGCGCAGACACACTCGATCTCTCTCGCGCACTATTGCTCGTGACCAGACACACTCGATCTCTCTCGCACTATTGCTCGCGCGCAGACACACTCGATCTCTCTCGCACACTATTGCTCGCGCGCAGACACACTCGATCTCTCTCGCACACTATTGCTCGCGCGCAGACACACTCGGTCTCTCTCGCGCACTATTGCTCGCGGGCAGACACACTCGATCTCTCTCGCGCACTATTGCTCGCTCGCAGACACACTCGGTCTCTCTCGCGCACTATTGCTCGCGCCCAGACACACTCGATCTCTCTCGCGCACTATTGCTCGCGCACAGACACACTCTGTCTCTCTCGCGCACTATTGCTCACGCCCAGACACACTCGGTCTCTCTCGCGCACTATTGCTCACGCCCAGACACACTCGATCTCTCTCGCGCACTATTGCTCGCGCGCAGACACACTCGATCTCTCTCGCGCACTATTGCTCGCGCCCAGACACACTCGATCTCTCTCGCGCACTATTGCTCGCGCGCAGACACACTCGATCTCTCTCGCGCACTATTGCTCGTGACCAGACACACTCGATCTCTCTCGCACACTATTGCTCGTGACCAGACACACTCGATCTCTCTCGCACTATTGCTCGCGCGCAGACACACTCGATCTCTCTCGCGCACTATTGCTCGCGCGCAGACACACTCGATCTCTCTCGCGCACTATTGCTCGCGCCCAGACACACTCGATCTCTCTCGCGCACTATTGCTCGCGCGCAGACACACTCGATCTCTCTCGCGCACTATTGCTCGTGACCAGACACACTCGATCTCTCTCGCACTATTGCTCGTTCGCAGACACACTCGGTCTCTCTCGCGCACTATTGCTCGCGGGCAGACACACATTCGATCTCTCTCGCGCACTATTGCTCGCGCGCAGACACACTCGGTCTCTCTCGCGCACTATTGCTCGCGCCCAGACGCACTCGATCTCTCTCGCGCACTATTGCTCGCGCACAGACACACTCTGTCTCTCTCGCGCACTATTGCTCACGCCCAGACACACTCGGTCTCTCTCGCGCACTATTGCTCACGCCCAGACACACTCGGTCTCTCTCGCGCACTATTGCTCGCGCGCAGACACACTCGATCTCTCTCGCGCACTATTGCTCGCGCGCAGACACACTCGATCTCTCTCACACACTATTGCTCGCGCGCAGACACACTCGATCTCTCTCGCACACTATTGCTCGCGCGCAGACACACTCGATCTCTCTCGCACACTATTGCTCGCGCGCAGACACACTCGGTCTCTCTCGCGCACTATTGCTCGCGGGCAGACACACTCGATCTCTCTCGCGCACTATTGCTCGCTCGCAGACACACTCGGTCTCTCTCGCGCACTATTGCTCGCGCCCAGACACACTCGATCTCTCTCGCGCACTATTGCTCGCGCACAGACACACTCTGTCTCTCTCGCGCACTATTGCTCACGCCCAGACACACTCGGTCTCTCTCGCGCACTATTGCTCACGCCCAGACACACTCGATCTCTCTCGCGCACTATTGCTCGCGCGCAGACACACTCGATCTCTCTCGCGCACTATTGCTCGCGCCCAGACACACTCGATCTCTCTCGCGCACTATTGCTCGCGCGCAGACACACTCGATCTCTCTCGCGCACTATTGCTCGTGACCAGACACACTCGATCTCTCTCGCACACTATTGCTCGTGACCAGACACACTCGATCTCTCTCGCACTATTGCTCGCGCGCAGACACACTCGATCTCTCTCGCGCACTATTGCTCGCGCGCAGACACACTCGATCTCTCTCGCGCACTATTGCTCGCGCCCAGACACACTCGATCTCTCTCGCGCACTATTGCTCGCGCGCAGACACACTCGATCTCTCTCGCGCACTATTGCTCGTGACCAGACACACTCGATCTCTCTCGCACACTATTGCTCGTGACCAGACACACTCGATCTCTCTCGCACTATTGCTCGTTCGCAGACACACTCGGTCTCTCTCGCGCACTATTGCTCGCGGGCAGACACACATTCGATCTCTCTCGCGCACTATTGCTCGCGCGCAGACACACTCGGTCTCTCTCGCGCACTATTGCTCGCGCCCAGACACACTCGATCTCTCTCGCGCACTATTGCTCGCGCACAGACACACTCTGTCTCTCTCGCGCACTATTGCTCACGCCCAGACACACTCGGTCTCTCTCGCGCACTATTGCTCACGCCCAGACACACTCGGTCTCTCTCGCGCACTATTGCTCGCGCGCAGACACACTCGATCTCTCTCGCGCACTATTGCTCGCGCGCAGACACACTCGATCTCTCTCACACACTATTGCTCGCGCGCAGACACACTCGATCTCTCTCGCGCACTATTGATCGCGCGCAGACACACTCGATCTCTCTCGCGCACTATTGCTCGTGACCAGACACACTCGATCTCTCTCGCACACTATTGCTCGCGCGCAGACACACTCGATCTCTCTCGCGCACTATTGCTCGCGCCCAGACACACTCGATCTCTCTCGCGCACTATTGCTCGCGCGCAGACACACTCGATCTCTCTCGCGCACTATTGCTCGTGACCAGACACACTCGATCTCTCTCGCACTATTGCTCGCGCGCAGACACACTCAATCTCTCTCGCGCACTATTGCTCGCGCGCAGACACACTCGATCTCTCTCGCGCACTATTGCTCGCCCGCAGACACACTCGGTCTCTCTCGCGCACTATTGCTCGCGCGCAGACACACTCGGTCTCTCTCGCGCACTATTGCTCGCGCGCAGACACACTCGATCTCTCTCGCACTATTGCTCGCGCGCAGACACACTCGATCTCTCTCGCACTATTGCTCGCGCGCAGACACACTCGGTCTCTCTCGCGCACTATTGCTCGCGGGCAGACACACTCGATCTCTCTCGCGCACTATTGCTCGCTCGCAGACACACTCGGTCTCTCTCGCGCACTATTGCTCGCGCCCAGACACACTCGATCTCTCTCACACACTATTGCTCGCGCGCAGACACACTCGGTCTCTCTCGCGCACTATTGCTCGCGCCCAGACACACTCGGTCTCTCTTGCGCACTATTGCTCGCGCCCAGACACACTCGGTCTCTCTCGCGCACTATTGCTCGCGCCCAGACACACTCGATCTCTCTCGCACACTATCGCTCGCACGCAGACACACTCGATCTCTCTCGCGCACTATTGCTCGCGCCCAGACACACTCGATCTCTCTCGCGCACTATTGCTCGCGCGCAGACACACTCGATCTCTCTCGCGCACTATTGCTCGTGACCAGATACACTCGATCTCTCTCGCACTATTGCTCGCGCGCAGACACACTCGGTCTCTCTCGCACACTATTGCTCGCGCGCAGACACACTCAATCTCTCTCGCGCACTATTGCTCGCGCGCAGACACACTCGATCTCTCTCGCGCACTATTGCTCGCGCGCAGACACACTCGGTCTCTCTCGCGCACTATTGCTCGCGCGCAGACACACTCGGTCTCTCTCGCGCACTATTGCTCGCGCGCAGACACACTCGATCTCTCTCGCACTATTGCTCGCGCGCAGACACACTCGATCTCTCTCGCACTATTGCTCACGCGCAGACACACTCGATCTCTCTCGCACACTATTGCTCGTGACCAGACACACTCGATCTCTCTCGCACTATTGCTCGCGCGCAGACACACTCGATCTCTCTCGCACACTATTGCTCGCACCCAGACACACTCGGTCTCTCTCGCACTATTGCTCACGCGCAGACACACTCGATCTCTCTCGCACACTATTGCTCGTGACCAGACACACTCGATCTCTCTCGCACTATTGCTCGCGCGCAGACACACTCGATCTCTCTCGCACACTATTGCTCGCGCCCAGACACACTCGATCTCTCTCGCACACTATCGCTCGCACGCAGACACACTCGATCTCTCTCGCGCACTATTGCTCGCGCCCAGACACACTCGATCTCTCTCGCGCACTATTGCTCGCGCGCAGACACACTCGATCTCTCTCGCGCACTATTGCTCGTGACCAGATACACTCGATCTCTCTCGCACTATTGCTCGCGCGCAGACACACTCGGTCTCTCTCGCACACTATTGCTCGCGCGCAGACACACTCAATCTCTCTCGCGCACTATTGCTCGCGCGCAGACACACTCGATCTCTCTCGCGCACTATTGCTCGCGCGCAGACACACTCGGTCTCTCTCGCGCACTATTGCTCGCGCGCAGACACACTCGGTCTCTCTCGCGCACTATTGCTCGCGCGCAGACACACTCGATCTCTCTCGCACTATTGCTCGCGCGCAGACACACTCGATCTCTCTCGCACTATTGCTCACGCGCAGACACACTCGATCTCTCTCGCACACTATTGCTCGTGACCAGACACACTCGATCTCTCTCGCACTATTGCTCGCGCGCAGACACACTCGATCTCTCTCGCACACTATTGCTCGCGCCCAGACACACTCGATCTCTCTCGCGCACTATTGCTCGCGCGCAGACACACTCGATCTCTCTCGCGCACTATTGCTCGTGACCAGATACACTCGATCTCTCTCGCACTATTGCTCGCGCGCAGACACACTCGGTCTCTCTCGCACACTATTGCTCGCGCGCAGACACACTCAATCTCTCTCGCGCACTATTGCTCGCGCGCAGACACACTCGATCTCTCTCGCGCACTATTGCTCGCGCGCAGACACACTCGGTCTCTCTCGCGCACTATTGCTCGCGCGCAGACACACTCGGTCTCTCTCGCGCACTATTGCTCGCGCGCAGACACACTCGATCTCTCTCGCACTATTGCTCGCGCGCAGACACACTCGATCTCTCTCGCACTATTGCTCACGCGCAGACACACTCGATCTCTCTCGCACACTATTGCTCGTGACCAGACACACTCGATCTCTCTCGCACTATTGCTCGCGCGCAGACACACTCGATCTCTCTCGCACACTATTGCTCGCACCCAGACACACTCGATCTCTCTCGCACTATTGCTCGCGCGCAGACACACTCGATCTCTCTCGCACACTATTGCTCGCGCGCAGACACACTCGGTCTCTCTCGCACACTATTGCTCGCGGGCAGACACACATTCGATCTCTCTCGCGCACTATTGCTCGCGCGCAGACACACTCGGTCTCTCTCGCGCACTATTGCTCGCACCCAGACACACTCGATCTCTCTCGCGCACTATTGCTCGCGCCCAGACACACTCTGTCTCTCTCGCGCACTATTGCTCACGCCCAGACACACTCGGTCTCTCTCGCGCACTATTGCTCACGCCCAGACACACTCGATCTCTCTCGCGCACTATTGCTCGCGCGCAGACACACTCGATCTCTCACACACTATTGCTCGCGCGCAGACACACTCGCTCTCTCTCGCGCACTATTGCTCGCGCGCAGACACACTCGGTCTCTCTCGCGCACTATTGCTCGCGCCCAGACACACTCGGTCTCTCTCGCGCACTATTGCTCGCGCCCAGACACACTCGGTCTCTCTCGCGCACTATTGCTCACGCCCAGACACACACGATCTCTCTCGCGCACTATTGCTCGCGCGCAGACACACTCGATCTCTCTCACACACTATTGCTCGCGCGCAGACACACTCGGTCTCTCTCGCGCAACTATTGCTCGCGCCCAGACACACTCGATCTCTCTCGCGCACTATTGCTCGTGACCAGACACACTCGGTCTCTCTCGCGCACTATTGCTCGCGCCCAGACACACTCGGTCTCTCTCGCGCACTATTGCTCGCGCCCAGACACACTCGGTCTCTCTCGCGCACTATTGCTCGCGCCCAGACACACTCGGTCTCTCTCGCGCACTATTGCTCGCGCCCAGACACACTCGATCTCTCTCGCGCACTATTGCTCACGCCCAGACACACTCGGTCTCTCTCGCGCACTATCGCTCGCACGCAGACACACTCGATCTCTCTCGCACACTATCGCTCGCACGCAGACACACTCGATCTCTCTCGCGCACTATTGCTCGCGCCCAGACACACTCGATCTCTCTCACACACTATCGTTCGCACGCAGACACACTCGATCTCTCTCGCACACTATTGCTCGCGCCCAGACACACTCGATCTCTCTCGCACCTGACACACTCGATCTCTCTCGCGCACTATTGCTCGCGCCCAGACACACTCGGTCTCTCTCGCGCACTATTGCTCGCGCCCAGACACACTCTGTCTCTCTCGCGCACTATTGCTCACGCCCAGACACACTCGGTCTCTCTCGCGCACTATTGCTCGCGCCCAGACACACTCGATCTCTCTCGCGCACTATTGCTCGCGCGCAGACACACTCGATCTCTCTCGCGCACTATTGCTCGCGCGCAGACACACTCGATCTCTCTCGCGCACTATTGCTCGCGGGCAGACACACTCGATCTCTCTCGCGCACTATTGCTCGCTCGCAGACACACTCGGTCTCTCTCGCGCACTATTGCTCGCGCCCAGACACACTCGATCTCTCTCGCGCACTATTGCTCGCGCCCAGACACACTCTGTCTCTCTCGCGCACTATTGCTCACGCCCAGACACACTCGGTCTCTCTCGCGCACTATTGCTCACGCCCAGACACACTCGATCTCTCTCGCGCACTATTGCTCGCGCGCAGACACACTCGATCTCTCTCGCGCACTATTGCTCGCGCCCAGACACACTCGATCTCTCTCGCGCACTATTGCTCGCGCGCAGACACACTCGATCTCTCTCGCGCACTATTGCTCGCGCGCAGACACACTCGATCTCTCTCGCACACTATTGCTCGTGACCAGACACACTCGATCTCTCTCGCACTATTGCTCGCGCGCAGACACACTCGATCTCTCTCGCACACTATTGCTCGCGCGCAGACACACTCGATCTCTCTCGCACACTATTGCTCGCGCGCAGACACACTCGGTCTCTCTCGCGCACTATTGCTCGCGGGCAGACACACTCGATCTCTCTCGCGCACTATTGCTCGCTCGCAGACACACTCGGTCTCTCTCGCGCACTATTGCTCGCGCCCAGACACACTCGATCTCTCTCGCTCACTATTGCTCGCGCACAGACACACTCTGTCTCTCTCGCGCACTATTGCTCACGCCCAGACACACTCGGTCTCTCTCGCGCACTATTGCTCACGCCCAGACACACTCGATCTCTCTCGCGCACTATTGCTCGCGCGCAGACACACTCGATCTCTCTCGCGCACTATTGCTCGCGCCCAGACACACTCGATCTCTCTCGCGCACTATTGCTCGCGCGCAGACACACTCGATCTCTCTCGCGCACTATTGCTCGTGACCAGACACACTCGATCTCTCTCGCACACTATTGCTCGTGACCAGACACACTCGATCTCTCTCGCACTATTGCTCGCGCGCAGACACACTCGATCTCTCTCGCACACTATTGCTCGTTCGCAGACACACTCGGTCTCTCTCGCGCACTATTGCTCGCGGGCAGACACACATTCGATCTCTCTCGCGCACTATTGCTCGCGCGCAGACACACTCGGTCTCTCTCGCGCACTATTGCTCGCGCCCAGACACACTCGATCTCTCTCGCGCACTATTGCTCGCACACAGACACACTCTGTCTCTCTCGCGCACTATTGCTCACGCCCAGACACACTCGGTCTCTCTCGCGCACTATTGCTCACGCCCAGACACACTCGGTCTCTCTCGCGCACTATTGCTCGCGCGCAGACACACTCGATCTCTCTCGCGCACTATTGCTCGCGCGCAGACACACTCGATCTCTCTCACACACTATTGCTCGCGCGCAGATACACTCGATCTCTCTCGCGCACTATTGATCGCGCGCAGACACACTCGATCTCTCTCGCGCACTATCGCTCGCGCCCAGACACACTCGATCTCTCTCGCGCACTATTGCTCGCGCCCAGACACACTCGATCTCTCTCACACACTATTGCTCGCGCGCAGACACACTCGGTCTCTCTCGCGCACTATTGCTCGCGCCCAGACACACTCGGTCTCTCTTGCGCACTATTGCTCGCGCCCAGACACACTCGGTCTCTCTCGCGCACTATTGCTCGCGCCCAGACACACTCGATCTCTCTCGCACACTATCGCTCGCACGCAGACACACTCGATCTCTCTCGCGCACTATTGCTCGCGCCCAGACACACTCGATCTCTCTCGCACACTATTGCTCGCGCCCAGACACACTCGATCTCTCTCGCACACTATTGCTCGCGCCCAGACACACTCGGTCTCTCTCACACACTATCGTTCGCACGCAGACACACTCGATCTCTCTCGCACACTATTGCTCGCGCCCAGACACACTCGATCTCTCTCGCACCTGACTGATCTCTCTCGCACACTATCGCTCGCACGCCGACACACTCGATCTCTCTCGCGCACTATTGCTCGCGCCCAGACACACTCGATCTCTCTCGCGCACTATTGCTCGCGCCCAGACACACTCTGTCTCTCTCGCGCACTATTGCTCATGCCCAGACACACTCTGTCTCTCTCGCGCACTATTGCTCGCGCCCAGACACACTCGATCTCTCTCGCACACTATTGCTCGCGCCCAGACACACTCGATCTCTCTCGCACCTGACTGATCTCTCTCGCACACTATCGCTCGCACGCCGACACACTCGATCTCTCTCGCGCACTATTGCTCGCGCCCAGACACACTCGATCTCTCTCGCGCACTATTGCTCGCGCCCAGACACACTCTGTCTCTCTCGCGCACTATTGCTCACGCCCAGACACACTCTGTCTCTCTCGCGCACTATTGCTCGCGCCCAGACACACTCGATCTCTCTCGCACACTATCGCTCGCACGCAGACACACTCGATCTCTCTCGCGCACTATTGCTCGCGCGCAGACACCCTCGATCTCTCTCACACACTATCGCTCGCACTTAGACACACTCGATCTCTCTCGCGCACTATCGCTCGCGCCCAGACACACTCGATCTCTCTCGCGCACTATTGCTCGCGCGCAGACACAATCGGTCTCTCTCACGCACTATTGCTCGCGTGCAGACACACTCGGTCTCTCTCTTGCGCACTATTGCTCGCGCGCAGACACACTCGGTCTCTCTCTTCGCACTTCGCTTTTGTCCAGTCTGGCAAAACATTCTAGTTTCTACATCTAGAAACTAAGCTGTGCAGTTCAGGGAACAACTCTGATTATTGGCTCGTCATGGAGCCAGCGCTAGATTGGCTTTGCAAAAAAATTAATTGTGCAGCCCTACTATAATCTTCCGACTGTTTTTGACTAATGTTTTTAGTGCATTTTTGTATTTCACACTAAGATTTCCAAACCAGCAGATAATGGAAAAGGACAACACTGGCTCTATATAAGACTTGTAGAATAATTCCATCAGAGTTTTGTCTATGTTAAATGATCTTAATTTTCTAAGACAGTAAAGGCGCTGCTGTCCCTTTTTCACAGGGCCTCTGTGTTCAAATCAAACCTCAATTTTTTATCAATAATTGTTCCGAGATATTTATAACTATCCACACATTCAACCTTATTGTTCTTAACAAATGTGTCTTGGGAAGGATGTGTTTGTATTCTAAAATCAATACTCTTTTGTCTTAGATACATTAATCTGCAAACAGGTATCATCACACCACTTCACAAAATCATCAACCACTGGACCATGGCACGTTTCATTTTCTTCTAGAAGACTTACAATAACTGGGTCGTCTGCAAATTTTAAAAAGACAATCATTTGTATATAAAATATACAATAAGGGAGACAAAACACATCCCTGAGGAGAACCTGTAGATGTTGTCAGGGGGGCTGAAAGACTACCATTTACTCTCACTCTCTGAGTTCGTTCAGTTAAAAAAATCTAAGACCCAACCTACCAAGTTAAGATCAAGACTAAAATTAGTAATTAACTTCAAATTAAACTTCAAACAGTCAATAAATAAGAGCTTTGCATGAGTCTTACTACCCTCCAGGTGCTGCAATACCATGTTTAGTAGAGTTGCTGTTGCATCTTCGACACCTCGCTTTGTTCTATATGCGAACTGAAGAGGGTCTAACAAATCCTTAGTTTTGTCTAATAATTCTTCTTTTACTAATTTCTCAAAGCATTTCATTATAAGGGATGTTAATGCTATCGGCCTAAGGTCATTTAATGTTACAGCATGTGTAGTTTTCGGCACTGGCACTACAGTGGCTTCCTTCCAAAGTTTTGGAACTATCTGGAGGGCAATTGATCTTTGAAAGTTGTTACAAAACACTGGCGCCAATTGTTCTGCACAGACCTTAATTAAACACCCTCCGATTTTATCTGGACCAGGGCTTTTTCTAACATTACAACCCTTGAAGACTTTCATTACAGACAATTCATCAAAGAAGTTATAAGCACAACCATAACTCGTTTTAGATTTCATAGACTGGACCAAAATCAGGCACATCAAATCGTAAATAAAACTTAAGTCCTGTGCCAGCTGACTACTAGAGTCATACTCTGGTAATTG
>NC_136879.1:44673827-44701327 GCF_949152265.1 Phoxinus phoxinus
ATAAAAAATTCTCGCGTCTGCAGCACCCACTTGACACTCTGCTGATTCTCGCCATACTTCCGTTGCCAATATGCGCGCGCATACGTTGCTACGTCATCATTGTGTACAAACAGTAAAAGGGTCTATTGCCTGCAACATTGAAAACTCCGGTCTCTTGTGTTTAGCGCGAAAGCTCACGTGATTGCCGCCGGACAGTCGTGCCGTGTACCAGCTGCTTTGACGCGATTATCAGTTTAGCTGACTCGTAACGTGTGCAATATCTCACGACCTCCCGAGTGTCCGAACATTTTATTTTATTATTTACTTGCTAAACGGAAAATCTACCAGCATTTGGCGGGTGTTAATTTCGGATGCTGAAGACAGCGCTTAGGAGACGGTGAAGCCTACTTTCGCCTGTCTCCACTGAGAGAGAGAGACCGGGAGAGCGCGCGCGCGACCGGGGCTCGCTCTCTCTCTCTGCTCGTTCTTCAGTTAAACATGCGCCCTGTCACACGCGCAGCAGTTCGTCTACATTCGGCTACTCAGCGATCAGATAAGACTATGGCGGGACAAACATTTTATTAAAAACATTTTATTAAATTACTATTTTGAACATTCACCCGCCAGTGTGGCGGATAGCCTTTTGCGATTTACTCGCCAAATGGAAAATCTACCCGCATTTGGCGCTTGGCGGGTGTTAATTTCGGACCCTGCTCACACACACACACACACACACACACTCTCTCTCCCCCTCTCTCTCTCTCTCTCTCTCTCTCTCTCTCTCTCTCTCTCTCTCTCCCCCTCTCTCTCTCTCTCTCCCCCCTCTCTCCCTCTCTCTCTCTCTCTCTCTCTCTCTCTCAAGCTGCAGATTCCCCGTATGTAGAGATTCATCTCTTTAAATATCACAACAGCTGTCAGTCACTTTCACAAGATGTAGTGTGGAGTGAGTGTGTTCCAGCAGAACTGAGTGGAGATCAGTGACATTCATCACATTTAATAGTGATTGAGGAATATGAGTGATTGTCTGATAAACAGGAGATTAAGGTGTGTGTGTGGAGATGAAAGTATTGATTAAGCAATTTAATTTAAATCAATATCCATTCTGGAATAAAAACAAATCTATCCAAAATATTGCGATAGTTTGGTGAATTACATTTTTTTCCCAGTCCTAACACACACACACAAGTTCTTTAAAATGTTTACAAATACATAAAAAACACACACACACACACACATTAGGTTTCCATGTTTTATGGGGACTTTCCATAGAAATAATGATTTTTATACTTTACAAACTGTATATTTAATCATACCTGATGTAATTTAAAAACATGAACTATTGAGTATTTGTTTATATTTAATATTGACAGCATTATGTTATTTATTTTGTAAGTGTAATGTTTATCTCTGGATATGGGCTTAATGGCCCTCATTTATCAAAAGTGCGTACACCAAATTTCCAGCGTACACCTGGCGTACACCCAAAACCACGGTGACTTTGCGATTTATCAATATGGACTTTGGCGTACGGCACGCTCAAATCCTACGCCAGCTCAGGAGGTGGTGTACATGTACGCACGTTTTGAGTTAGTGCTGAAATGCGCCGAAAAACAATTCCTAACACCACAAAACGCACTGACAAACTAAAGATATGATATATTATGACCCTGTAAAAAAACAACAACAGAAATTATAAACTTCAGTGTTTATTTTTGTGAGTTAAGCCCGGCATGCGCGCACGGACTGGGTTCAGTAATGCGTTTCCATTACCCTTCAAATTGCGCAAATTGAAATTGCGAATTGAAAATACGCCCAATGGAAACACGTAAATTTCGCAAAAACTCGCGTTTATCGCAAAAAAAGTTTTTACGCTCGCATGAGGTGGTTTTTCAGGCAATTCGAAAAAGGAATATTTCGCAAAACTGCAATGGAAACAGTTTTTGCGCATTTACAGTCACCTGAAGACGCGGTGTGTTTGGGGTCCGTGTCCGCAAATAATAATAATTATCATCATTATTACTAGGCTATATTTCGAAGACGCTTTTATCCAAAAAAGGAACAAAGCAATTCGTCAAATGACATTCATAATACGGGTTAGACAATAATAATACAGGACTAAGATTATCACAAATAAACACAAGATTTTGACGCATATCCAAGAGTTTGTGGAGCGGAGTGTGGAACGCGCACTGGATGTCACGGAGGCGCGCGCGCGAACACTTTTTCCTATCAATAGTGAAATAATTTAAAATACTCCATCATTTCTGGTCATACTGAAAATAATAATACATTATTTGTAACTACAAGAAAACGTTGTGCTTTTGTAAAATAAAATAAAACAATCAGTTTCATGATCTCCGTGAACTGGAGCGCGAGAACTGAAACAAAATAGCCTATCTAAAGCTTGAAATGTCCACTTTAAAACGAACAAATTCGAATCTAAAGCTAATACATTTTGTTCTGATTAAGTAATCCGTATGAAAGGTGCATTTCTCTCTTAAAGCGCATTAACAGCGAAGATGGAGATCTTAGCCGACTTAGAAAACAATAGTTTAATATTGGCTCTTCTCATTCATCACTGCGGGAAAATATCAATTCCAGATTCTAATTTGACCTTAGAAAAGCAGTAAAATCGACATGTTTTCCATATTAATTTGTGTATATTTTACATGTTTAATAAAGGGGCAAAAAGTCATTAAACAAAAATCTGAAAATTCGTCGATATTTAGGCTACTTTTTTGCGCAGCAGTTGGTGTTGCCAGTTCAAATTAAACTTTTGGTGTTCAACTTTGCGTTTTAAAAAGACAACCGTTAATTTTTCGTTTTTCAATTACTTTAAAAAGGAAAAACGAATAGACACAAAAGTAGCCTACAGGGATCTTTTGGAATAAGAGACAGAGTTCTTTATTAAATTAATAAAATAAACAATAATTAGCCTATAGGAATACTGGATTCTAAACCTCAAAGAAATGTCACAATCAAAACCTCAGAGCAGAAATGAGGGGAAACACCCAGAAACTCCTTAGCCTATATATCGTTCGGAGTAGCCTATAAGGGCCCTGACATTAATGCTTGGATAACACGTAGCCTACGTCTCCTTCCATTAATAATAATAATGTCTAATGCGGTGGCTGTGATATTATATAAACCAACGTCCGTTGCCGTGATTTTTGGAATGACTTATCGCGCGAGAAAAAAGGACGTTTTAGTTGCATAACATCGGTTAATAGAAACGCCGTCATTTCGCAATAGTTTTTTATCGATATTTAGATAATAGCGCAAAACATTTGACATTCTTCTTCTTTTAAATAATAATAATAATACAAATAATAATAATGACAAAGACATTCTTCTTCTAAATAACAATAAGCGTCATTAATAATCAAAATCATAATAGGCTACTAATAAGAAAAATATTACAAATTGTCATGCAATTATTCACATCATCATCACTATTGTACACCCTATTACATGTGACGTCATACGAAATTCAACGCTAATAGTTTCAAAACACGTGCTGTAAAATAATGCATTGTTTGTGATAGATAATTTGCTCAACCAACCAGCGATTTAAACTGGGTTTCCACCGGAGAAGTTTCTCCTCTTTGCCGTCTTCCGTGTGTCCATGGCGTAAAATGAGGGCGTGGGGGAGGCGGAGACGTGAATATATAGGGGCGTGTTAATCTAATGACGATCGTTTTCAGCCGCGGCATTTATCAAGAGGCAGGTTTGCGTACACCTGAATTTCAAAGGTACGCACAGCTTCATAAATCAGGCGGTGAGAGGAGTGTAAGCATAATCTTACGCCAACATATACGCCCGTTTCAACGCAAGATTGATAAATGAGGGCCAATGTGTGTCATTGTTCTCTACAGGTTGTGTAAGTGTGGTGTCACAGAGGAAGGTTGTGCTGCTCTGGCTTCAGCTCTGAGATCAAACCCCTCACACCTGAGAAAACTGGATCTGTATGAGAATAATCTAGGAGACTCAGGAGTGAAGCTGATCTCTGCTGGACTGGAGAATCCTCATTGTAAACTGGAGAAACTGTGGTAAGATCATCTCCACCATAAAGACTCGGAGTGAATAAGGATTAATATGTAGATAGTGTACACAATATATCTTTGGCGTAAGCCCCATCCGGCGGTTCAGAGACAGATTCCTGCTCGACATTAACATTTACATCTTCACATATTATTATCCCCCAAAAGAAAGTGAAACTAACAGATAAATAAACCAGACAAACTACAAACCAGACAACAGATACAGTGAAGAGGGTTTTTAAAGCTCAAATGTTTGGTGTAAATCAACTTGCCTTGTAATGCTTGTGCAAACAGACCCTTGAGCATTTCCTCACAATGTGTGTGTGCCGCTGAACAGAGGGAAATGTGTGTGTGTCTCTCCTGAACCAGGACCGCCACCATATCAGATTTATCACTACACGATTATCATGGCCAGAATAACACACGATAACAATATATCACCATATCTATGGAAATATTGAAAATAATAATAATAATGCTATCAGTCAAATTCATCTTTACTTTATTTTGTGTTATTTTTGAAAAAGAAGAATCACTCCATCACATACAAAAAGAGTTATATTATACATTAGTTTATAGTTAATGAATAGTATATAATAGTATATAAGCTGTAGTTAATATATTAAGAGACTATATACAAATAGTGAGTTCTTCATTCATTGTCACTGTAATTAACAAATTGTTATTGTTTAATTATCTCTTATGTAAAGAGTTAGATAATGCTGTGTTAACAACGTATTAACCGTAAATAGTTCTCACTTTAGATTAGTGCTTTAATACAGCATTTATTTGACATTAATTACATTAATATTAAGAGTTCCTAAAAATGTTTACAAATACATTAAACTCTCTCACACACACACACACACACACACTCTCTCTCTCTCTCTCTCTCTCTCTCTCTCTGTGCGCATGCGTGAGCGTTTGTTGAGTGAGCGAGTGAGAAGTGTGGTGAGTGCTTGACCTTCTTCTTTGTATTCTCTATCTTTTATCTCTGCACTTGTGGTATACGGGTTTAGAATTATTAAGATAGGGTGTTGTTGTCCATCTGCCAGTTTTTATAACTGGCAGGATGACTTCAGGTGTGAGGACGTTAGATTTCCTCACACGGCGTCATGCGGTGAAAATAAGTTTGAATTCTAGCGTGGAGGAGTGCAGTCTGGCTGTGGGAGAGGTGGTCGGCTGTGAAAATATTTTGTCGGCGTCAAAAATGAACAACGCGGTTGTTGTTTTTTTGAAAACCGTTGAGTTAGCGAACGTTTTGGTTGAAAGAGGAGTTGTCATTGACAATGTGTTTGTTCCAGTGTTACCGTTATCGGCTCCGTCCAAAAAGGTTACTTTGTCAAACGTGCCGCCTTTCATTAAAAACGAGAAGCTTGTTCAATTTTTGGAGCGACACGGTAGGTTGGTCTCCCCAATAAAGATGATTCAAATTGGTTGTAAATCCGCGTTACTGAAACATGTAGTGTCGTTCAGACGTTTTGTGTTTATGGTACTAAAGGATAACAAAGATGAATTGGATGTGACGTTTAATTTCAATCACGATGACTTCAACTATGTGGTTTATGCCACAACCAATAGCATGAAATGCCTTGGTTGTGGTGAAATAGGACATCTCGTGAGGGTTTGTCCGAAAAAGGATGAGCAATCTAAGGAAAAAGTTTCATCAGCACCGGTTGAAAAAGTTGGTGAGGTGGAGGTAGCAACAGTTGTTAGGAGTGACGTGCCTTCAGCAGTGGATGTAGTTGAGGTGCCTTCAGCAGTGGATGTAGTTGAAGTAAACGGTGTACAAGAACCGGTAATCTTAACCGATTCATCAGGTGAGGCTGCCGCTTTGAAGCAAACAGGCAAAGAGAAAATAGCAGTAGTAGGTGTAGAAAAAGCCTCTGTATCTAATGAAGGGCAGCAGCTAACTGATGTGCTCGATATGCCGAGCTCTGAAGAGGTTCAAAACATGGAGCTCGAAGGGGATCAGTGTTCTGGGGGGGAACAAGATGAAGGGGTTTTTAAAACACCACAAAAGAGGAGGATGAGGCAGAGCCACGGCAGTAAATCGAAAACAGTGGAAAATAGTCAAACTGATACTGACAGTGAAACTGACGTTTCAGAATGCAGTTTTACTTACGATCAAACAAATATTGAGTTACCAGAACAATCCTACAGCGCAGACGATATTAAGCTCTTTTTAAGAACAACAAAGGGTGTAAGAAACGTGCGCATTACAGAGTATTTTCCTGATTTGGAGCAATTTGTAGAAAAAGCAAAGGTTTTTAAGAGCGAAGGTCTTTTTTCTGATCAAGAGGTTTACAGACTGAGGAAAATTCTCACTAAAGTAAACTCTCAATTAGGAATTAGTGTTGACGATGCCAAGCTTTAAGAATACACTTTTTTTGTGTGTCTTGATTATCCTTTTCTTCTCTTTAATGAGAGAATTAAATTTAGCCTCTCTCAATTTAAATGGGGCACGAGAAGAGAAGAAAAGGTTTGAATTATATGAGTTAATCAAGGTAAAGAAAATAGATATTCTGTTTGCACAAGAAACTCATAGTGATATCTCTAATGAGGAAAATTGGGTAAGAGAATTTGATGGGTTAACCATTTTTAGTCATAACACATCGCTGAGTGGCGGTGTTGCCGTCTTATTTTCTAAAAACTCCATTCCAATTTCTTATGAAGTGGAAGAAGTGGTGAAAGGCAGATTTTAAAAAATAAGAGCTCAATTTGAGAATTCTTTTTATTGTTTTGGTTGTGTTTATGCTCCCACCAATACAGTTGAAAGATTGGGATTTCTAAATATATTATGTAAAGCAGTAAGTGATTGCAATACTGAAGATTTGCTCTTGATTGGAGGAGACTTTAATTGCACCGAACTTGCATCAGATAGAAATCATGTTGAGCCCCATATGGCTTCACGAAAAAGGCTAGTTCAATTTATAGAAACACATGAGCTTGCAAACATTTGGTGGAATTTTCATAAGACACAGAGACATTATACATGGAGTCACACTTATAATAATATTTTGTCCTTAGCAAGATTGGACAGATTTTATGGTTTTAGCCATCAACTTAATCTTTTTAGAGATTGTTCTATTATTCCAGTTAGTTTTTCGGATCATAGTTTAGTTCAGTGCTTTTTAACTCTAGGATCCATAAAACCAAAGAGCGCAATGTGGCATTTTAACAGTAGACTCTTAATTGATATGGAATTTAGAGATATCTTTAGATTTTTTTGGAGTGAGTTTAGAACCACCAAATCTGATTTTCAATCTTTGCAGCAGTGGTGGGATTTCGGGAAAACCCAAATTAAACAATTGAGTCAACAGTATGCTTACAACATCACTAAAGAACTTACTCATTCAATGGTAAAGTTAGAAGATGATATAAAGAAACTTCAAGAATCTATTGGAACAGAGCAGAATCAAGAGCTTTTTGAAATTTTAAACAGGAAGAAGAAAGAATTGGCTGGAATTTTAGACCTGAAAGCACAGGGGTCTCTGATCAGATCTCGCTTTAAGAATATAGAGTGGATGGATATATGCTCCACATTTTTTTTCAATTTGGAAAGGAAAAAGGGGCAAAAAAGATGAATTCATGTTTTGCGCTCTAAAGAGGGTGTACTCTTGTCGGATCATACAGAAATTCGGAAGAGAGCGGTAGAATTTTATAAGGAACTGTACAGCAGTGAACTTCTACACAGGCCAAACACTAATGTGTTTATTGAAGATCTTCCTCAGGTGACTGAAGAGGGAAATGCCGATCTCTGTAGAGAGATAACGCTAGAAGAGCTGGAGAAAGCTCTTCAGGGCATGGAATGCGGCAGAGCACCTGGAATAGATGGCCTATCTATAGACTTTTATAAGTCTTTTTGGCCTGAGATTAGTGCCGATCTGCTTGCAGTCATCAGTGAAAGTACAAACAGTGGAAGGTTACCACTGAGCTGCCGTAGAGCAGTGCTGACTCTACTGCCAAAGAAGGGAGATCTGAGCGACATTAAAAATTGGAGGCCTGTGTCATTGTTGTGCAGTGATTATAAAATTCTATCTAAAGCACTAGCAAATAGATTGAGTAAGGTAATGGAAGAGGTCATCCACACTGATCAGACTTATTGTGTGCCAGGAAGGCAAATTTTTGATAATATTTCCTTTGTTAGAGATATGTTTGATGTCAGTAAGCTCTTTGGTTTTGATTTTGGTCTGATTTCATTAGATCAAGAGAAAGCGTTCGACAGAATCGAACATAGCTATTTATGGGAGGTTTTAGACGCTTTTGGGTTTAATAGAACTTTTATTGATAAGTTAAAAGTTTTATATTGTGATGTTGAAAGTTTGCTGAAGGTGAATGGTGACTTATGTGCCCCCTTTAGTGTTTATAGAGGTATTAGACAAGGTTGTGCTCTTTCAGGCATGTTGTACAGTTTGACAATTGAACCCCTGTTAAGGAAATTTAGAGCAGAGTTAAAGGGTGTAACTATTCCCAACTGTGAAAAGCATTTTAAGTTATCAGCTTATGCTGATGATATTGTCATTTTTATCAAAGAACAAAGCGATGTGTCAAAACTAACAAAGATTCTAAGTGATTTTATGGTTGTTTCCTCTGCTAAGGTTAACTGGAATAAAAGTGAGGCTATCTTCATTGGAAAGTGGCTGTATGGGCAACCTAGTCTCCCCGCAGGGTTAAAATGGAGTAGAGACGGGTTTAAATACTTAGGTGTATATTTTTTGGGGAATGACACAATGGTAAGAAAGAATTTTGAGGGGGTAGAAGAAAAAATAGTGGGGCGGTTGAGTAAATGGAAGTTTTTACTTTCTAATATGTCATATAGAGGACGGGTTTTAATTATTAACAATCTAGTAGCCTCCACTCTTTGGCATTGGTTAACATGTATTGATCCCCCAGCACTTCTTCTGAAAAAAATGCAAGCCATATTAGTTAATTTCTTTTGGGACAAATTACATTGGGTGCCTCAGGGTGTTTTATATCTGTCTAAGAATGAAGGGGGACAAGGTTTGATTCATCTGCAGAGAAGAGCGGCAGCTTTTAGGTTAAAATATGCACAAAGGTTTCTTGAAAGTCCTGTAAACCAGAATTGGAGCTTGGTTGCTTCCGTTATTTTCAGAAACTTTGAAGGTCTGGGGCTGGATAAGTCTTTGTTCTGGATGAACCTCAAGAAGTTGTCGATATCTAAGCTACCAATCTTTTACTGTAATTTATTCAAAGTATGGTCATGTTTTAAAGTATTGAGAAGTGAAAAAACAGATTCCTTGTACTGGACATTGCAAGAACCGTTGATTTGTGGCTCACGTTTTGATGTTTCAAATGAAGGATGTTTTCCTGCTCTGATGGACTTACTTATGAAATCTCACATCATTACTCTTGGGACTCTAATTCGCATAACTGGACCTGTGTTATCTGACACCAAAACAATGGAAGGAATGATGAAGATGAGGTCAACACGGGTGTTAAATCAGCTGTTGTCTAAATGGAAAGAAGCGATTACTGATGAAGAGTTGAAAATGATCAAAGACTATGAGGAAGGGTGCATTCAACCAAAGGAGGACGATCCTTTTCCGAATCTGTCTTTAATGCCTGATTTAGAAATGTGTACAGGTTTTTTAAGTTTATTAGGAGAAAGAAAAGCATCTAGCAAGGAAATGTATGAATGTTGTGTTAAAGTATTTAATAAGAAGACTCTTGATGGAAAGATAGACACACCGTGGCGTAATGTTTTACATCTAAGTGAAAATACGAGACCTAAATGGGGGGCACTTTATAAGTCACCATTGCTTAAAAAAACAGGGGATTTGCAATGGAGAGTTTTGCATGGGACTATAGCGGTTAATGCATTTGTTTCAGTGATAAACCGTGAAGTTAATCCTGAATGTCCATTTTGTTTACAAAGGGAAACTGTTTTTCACACTTTTATGCATTGCAGTAGATTAGGGCATTTGTTTACTTTTTTACACGATGTATTTAAGCAATTTGATGAAGTGTTCTCCATGGAGATTTTTATTTGTGGTTTTAAGTACTCAAGAAATCGGTCTTGTGAATGTCAGTTGCTTAATTTCTTTTTGGGTCAAGCAAAAATGGCAATCTATGTAAGCAGAAAAAGCAAGATTGAAAAGGATTCTGATGTAGATGTAGTACTGCTTTTCTCATTGTTGGTGAAATCTAGAGTAGTAGTTGATTTCCGGTATTATGATGACACAAACAATTTAATGTAGTTTGAACAAAGGTGGTGTATAAAAGACGTTCTGTGTAACGTTGGTAATAATATTCTGACTTTCAGCAGTATTTGGTGAGTTTTAGAAACTAAGCTGTGTTCTCTTGTGTGACCTGAATTGTAATAAAAGGTATTTTAAAATTCAAATTCTCTCTCTCTCTCTCTCTCTCTCTCTCTCTCTCTCTCTCTCTCTCTCTCTCTCTATCTCTCTCTATCTCTCTCTCTATCTCTCTCCCCCTCCCTCTCTCTCTCTCTCTCCCTCTCTCTCTCTCCCCCTCCCTCTCTCTCTCTCTCTCTCTCTCTCTCTCTCTCTCTCTCTAAAGCTGCAGATTCCCCGTATGTAGAGATTCATCTCTTTAAATATCACAACAGCTGTCAGTCACTTTCACAAGATGTAGTGTGGAGTGAGTGTGTTCCAGCAGAACTGAGTGGAGATCAGTGACATTCATCACATTTAATAGTGATTGAGGAATATGAGTGATTGTCTGATAAACAGGAGATTAAGGTGTGTGTGTGGAGATGAAAGTATTGATTAAGCAATTTAATTTAAATCAATATCGATTCTGGAATAAAAACAAATCTATCCAAAATATTGCGATAGTTTGGTGAATTACATTTTTTCCCCAGTCCTAACACACACACACAAGTTCTTTAAAATGTTTACAAATACATAAAAAAAAACACACACACACACATTAGGTTTCCATGTTTTATGGGGACTTTCCATAGAAGTAATGATTTTTATACTGTACAAACTGTATATTTAATCATACCTGATGTAATTTAAAAACATGAACTAATGAGTATTTGTTTATATTTAATATTTACAGCATTATGTTATCTATTTTGTAAGTGTAATGTTTATCTCTGGATATGGGCTTAATGTGTGTCATTGTTCTCTACAGTTTGGTTGAGTGTGGTATCACAGAGGAAGGTTGTGCTGCTCTGGCTTCAGCTCTGAGATCAAACCCCTCACACCTGAGATATCTGGATCTGTCTGGGAATAATCTAGGAGACTCAGGAGTGAAGCTGCTGGAGGATCTGAAGGATGATCCACATTATAAACTGGAGACACTAGTGTAAGAATAGTTTTTAACAATTTTCATTTAAAGTTCAAATGGCTGTTTTACTCGCTAGAAATAAAGTAAAGGTTCAGGTTCAGTACCACCGTATGTGTGTGTGTGTGCATTTTTTATTCGTTTTTATTTCGTTTTGACCTTTTGTTTTCAAATTTAGTTTAGTTTTAATTAGTTTTTAAAGTGGGTTTGCTAGTTTAGTTTAGCTTTTAGTTTTTGAAAATGCTTAGTTTTAGTTTAGTTTTTATTAGTTTGTCTTTTTTTTGTTAAAAAGTTCAGAAAAATTTATTGTGTAATGATAACTCAACAAAAACATCATACAATTTTAGAAATATGTATTCACCAATAACACCAGTACATAAAATGTACATATGGACACAAATATGTAACCAGTCTACACAAGACTCCGCAGTCAGTGCAAAGTGTGTAAGTGACGTGTGCCAGGAGAACACCTAAATAGCCAACAGACTAAAGAAGACACACATGAACAGTGTTCAACCCATTTCTGAGCCACACAAGACAAACCAAGAAGCGGAAGACTAAACATATCGGCCTAGCTCCATATTGTTCTAGCCAAATAAAAAAATGTCAGCCAAGGGCCAATAAAGTAAAAGTGTCCTGAACTCACATCGTGAATCAAACCACCAAAATAACAGAGTCGTGTGTAATCTTCCTGTGAAGAGACTGGCAGATCAACGCCGCTACATTTCTCTCAGATACGCTAATGCTTATTCACTGTGTTATATTATATTCCAAACATCATCTTCTTGAGGACGATACACACACACACACAGAACCTGCCGGACACGCTAACGATAGTATTGTTCTTTCTGGCTCTTTTGAAAAGAAAAAGAAAAAAACCTTTCGACCTCTCAAGTTTTATTTCTTTTTTAACTATTTAATTATTTTTAAATTCATTTCATAACACTTTGTTTTCTGTGCCGCTTTTTCTGTGTGTCCGGCTGATGTGTGTGATGATCTGAGATTTGGGGTGTTTGTTATTAACTGATATTAAATGTGTAGTGAGTAATGATCAGTTCTGCTGGTTCTGTATCAGCCGTCCGGTGTGTGAAAGTGACCTTTCATGTGCTTTTGATTCTGTGAAGTGACTGAGCATCAGATAGAAGATATATTATCATGTTTGAGAATGAATTAATATAGATGATCTAGTTAGTTTCCTTATGAACAGATGTGACAGATGTAATGTCTCATACTGCATATGTGACTGTGTGTTGTATTTTAGTTTATAGATGCCAGTCTGATCTTCTGATGATCATCTGATGGAGAATAAGGATCCACTACAGAGACTCAGTCAACAGAATCAACAGAGACTGAAGATACAGGGACTTCACTGTTATAAATTAAGACATCATTTAGATTTCAGCGATCCTCTGACAGACCTGATGAGGCGGCAGTGACACACCTTTTATTTCACAGCAATTACAGTTTCTTATTCATAGATTAACCATTTTATTTGTATAAACACACAGTATAAACTCAATTGTTTTTCTGTGTTTAAGAATTTACTCTGTATTGTTTAGTCAATTTATTAATTTCATACTACATTTAAGAGTAACATAAAGTGAACTATTAGTAATCAGTCTCATGTTCGGTGTATTATACTTATAATCTAATATATTTTCATGTCGTTCTTAATTGATGTTGGAAAGGTTTTATACGATCACAATATGTTTAATAAAAGACAGAAGGAAAAGACAACATTAAATTGTTTAAAAGTATGTAAGTTTCCTATAGAAATGATCACATTTCAGATGTTTAACGTGTGTTTGCTGTTTTATTAAGTTCAACATAATGTGAATAAGTGAGTAGTTAGGGCCCGAGCACCGATGGTGCGAGGACACTATTGGAATTGCTCTGTTTATTATTATTAGGGTCCAAGCCTTGAAAAGGCGAAGGCCCTATTGTTTTCCTTCGGATTATTATTATTATTAGGGCCCAAGCCTTGAAAAGGCGAAGGCCCTATTGTTTTCCTTCGGATTATTATTATTATTATTATTATTTTTCTTACGACTATTCGGGCACTTTTGGGTCTCTTAACGTGCTCAAAAACTCTTGAAACTTTGCACATGGGTCAGAACCCGCGGCCATTAGAGCCGGACTGAAGCTGGTACCCGGGCGTGGCAGGGGGGCTCGACAGCGCCCCCTGGAACGGGGTCCGAAAACTTGGTCCATAAATCAAACACGCTTGCGTGTAATAATATGAAACTCGGTACACTTATAGATCTCATCGGTTCATATATCCTTCGTGCTCTGACTTTTTACCCCAGCCCAACAGGAAGTCGGCTATTTGGCGTAGTTTAAAAAACACATGCAATGGAATTTAAAATACTCCTCCTAGACGATTCAACCAATCACCACGAAACTCGGTGTGCATGAAGTCAAGACATTGAGGATGAAAAATTGCCAGGGGATTTTTGATATCTCGAACGGTTTGGCCGTGGCGAGGAAACGAATTTATGGCGAATATTGGAAACAGGAAGTGTGTTATAACATCCTCATACATTAACTGATCTTGATGAAACTTCAGCAGTGTGTTCGCTGTAAGAGGCCGATCACATGGATGTGACTATTGTGAGTCAAAGTTATAGCGCCACCAACTGGCAGCAGGAAGTGTGTCACTTTCAAAATGCTTTAAAATCACCCTCTTATTTTTACCCGATTTGCTTCAAACTTTATGTGTATAATGTAAACACACGGCAGATGTAGACCTGTGAAAGGATTATTGATATCTTAAATACTGTTGCCATGGCAACGCAGCAAACTTTAATATTCTTTTTTAAAGTTTTTGAGACTCTTAGCATGCTTGAAATTGCATGAAACTCGACAGACACTTTACATTTATTGCCTAGTACACTTGTGCAAAGTTTCAGAAACGGGCGTGGTAAGGGGCTCAGTAGCGCCACCTTTAGTCAAAAATGGGGTATTAGTTTTACCTACAGTAACAAAAATCGGTATTTATATTTATCTCCCCGAGCCGGACAACTTTCTAATTTACAGTCATTAGCTCCGACCAACAGGAAGTCAGATATTTTGGTTTGAATGTGATTTGATGGGAATTTTGCCAGTCTCTCTCAGTGTCTGTGTGTGTGAGAGAGGAGGGGGGGGCTTTATTTTAACCCTTTCTCTGCTGTGTGGGACTTCTCGGGCACTTTTGGGGCCCTTAACGTGCTCGAAAACTCTTGAAACTTTGCACAAAGGTCAGAACCTGCGGCCATCAGGGCCGGGCTGAAGCTGGTACCCGGGCGTGGCAGGGGGGCTCAACAGCGCCCCCTTTAACGGGGTCCGAAAACTTGGTCCATATATCAAACTGAATATTGCATGAATTAGTATGAAACTCGGTACACATATAGATCTCATCGGGCCGAACAACTTTCGTGCTCTAAGTTTTACGCCAGCCCAACAGGAAGTCGGCTATTATGGGTTGTATGAAAACGCACGCCCCTGGAATTTGATATACTCCTCCAAGAAATTTAATTTGATCTTCACCAAACTCGGTCAGCATGAAGTCAAGACATTGAGGACGCTAAATTGCGGACGGATTTTTGATATCTCGAACGGTTTGGCCGTGGCGAGGAAACGAAGTTATGGCGAGAAAAGAAAAACACGATGTGTTATAACGTCTTCATACATTTATTGATCTTGATGAAACTTCAGTAGCGTGTTTGTTGTAAGAGGGCGATCACATGGATGTGACTATTGTGAGTCAAAGTTATAGCGCCACCAACTGGCAGCAGGAAGTGTGTTACTTTCAAGATACTTTTGACTAATGTGGGGGGGTTATTTTTACCTACAGTCACAAAACTCGGTCTGTATATTATGCTTATCGATCCGGACAACTTTCTCATTTACAGTCATAAGCTCCGACCAACAGGAAGTCAGATATTTTGGTTTGAATGTGGTTTTGTCTCTCTCTGACAGAGTTCCCCCTGCCATTCTCTCTGTGTGTGTGTGTGTGTGTGTGTGTGTGTGTGTGTGTGTGTGTGTGTGTGTGTGTGTGTGTGTGTAGGGGGGGGGGAGGGCACACACACAGACAGCCCCCCCCCCCTTTTCTGTGTGTGTTTGGAGGGGAGCAGAAAGACTCACACTGATACAAGCTCTAAAGCAGACTTCTTCTCGACAGTCAAAGCGGGGTTACGTTATTGCCCGTCGTGCATAGGAACCCGAAAGGCAACGGGGTGGCGGCTTTATATATATATATATATATATATATATATATATATATATATATATATATATATTATATATATATATATATATATATATATACAGTATATATATATATATAAATAAATATAGCTGCAAGCAGCGATGGAGGGCCCAAGCCGGTGGCAGCGCCAGCCCGGTGCCTTTAGTGTAACTAAAGGCACCAGGGTGGCGGTGCCACCGGCTTGGGCCCGTAATCGCTGCTTGCAGCTATATTTATTTATATATATATATATATATATATATTTATTATTATTTTTCTTACGACTATTCGGGCACTTTTGGGTCTCTCAACATGCTCAAAAACTCTTGAAACTTTGCACACGGGTCAGAACCCGCGGCCATTAGGGCCGGGCTGAAGTTGGGACCCGGGCGTGGCAGGGGGGCTCGACAGCGCCCCCTGGAACGGGGTCCGAAAACTTGGTCCATAAATCAAACACGCTTGCATGAAATAATATGAAAATCGATATACTTATAGATCTCATCGGTTCATATATCCTTCATGCTTTTACTTTTTACGCCAGCCCAACAGGAAGTCGGCTATTTAGGGTAGTTTAAAAACGCATGTTCTGGCATTTGAAATACTCCTCCTAGAGAATTCAACCAATCGCCACGAAACTCGGTCAGCATGAAGTCAAGACATTGAGGATGATAAATTGCCAGGGGATTTTTGATATCTCGAACGGTTTGGCCGTGGCGAGGAAACGAATTTATGGCGAATATTGGAAACAGGAAGTGTGTTATAACATCCTCATACATTAACTGATCTTGATGAAACTTCAGTAGTGTGTTCGCTGTAAGAGGCCGATCACATGGATGTGACTATTGTGAGTCAAAGTTATAGCGCCACCAACTGGCAGCAGGAAGTGTGTCACTTTCAAAATGCTTTAAAATCACCCTCTTATTTTTACCCGATTTGCTTCAAATTTTATGTGTATAATGTAAACACACGGCAGATGTAGACCTGTGAAAGGATTATTGATATCTTAAATACTGTTGCCATGGCAACGCATCAAACTTTAATATTCTTTTTGAAAGTTTTTGAGACTCTTAACATGCTTGAAATTGCATGAAACTCGACAGACACTTTAAATTTATTGCCTAGTACACTTGTGCAAAGTTTCAGAAACGGGCGTGGTAAGGGGCTCAGTAGCGCCACCTTTAGTCAAAAATGGGGTATTAGTTTTACCTACAGTAACAAAAATCGGTATTTATATTTATCTCCCCGAGCCGGACAACTTTCTAATTTACAGTCATTAGCTCCGACCAACAGGAAGTCAGATATTTTGGTTTGAATGTGATTTGATGGGAATTTTGCCAGTCTCTCTCAGTGTCTGTGTGTGTGAGAGAGGAGGGGGGGCTTTATTTTAACCCTTTCTCTGCAGTGTGCAAAATCTCGGGCACTTTTGGGGCCCTTAACGTGCTCGAAAACTCTTGAAACTTTGCACACAGGTCAGAACCTGCGGCCATCAGGGCCGGGCTGAAGCTGGTACCCGGGCGTGGCAGGGGGGCTCAACAGCGCCCCCTTTAACGGGGTCCGAAAACTTGGTCCATATATCAAACTGAATATTGCATGAATTAGTATGAAACTCGGTACACATATAGATCTCATCGGGCCGAACAACTTTCGTGCTCTAAGTTTTACGCCAGTCCAACAGAAAGTCGGCTATTATGGGTTGTATGAAAACGCACGCCCCTGGAATTTTATATACTCCTCCAAGAAATTTAATTTGATCTTCACCAAACTCGGTCAGCATGAAGTCAAGACATTGAGGATGCTAAATTGCGGATGGCTTTTTGATATCTCGAACAGTTTGGCCGTGGCGAGGAAACGAAATTATGGCGAGAAAAGAGAAACACGATGTGTTATAACGTCTTCATACATTAATTGATCTTGATGAAACTTCAGTAGCGTGTTTGTTGTAAGAGAGCAATCACATGGATGTAACTAATGTGAGTCAAAGTTATAGCGCCACCAACTGGCAGCAGGAAGTGTGTTACTTTTGACAAAAGTGGGGGGGGTTAGTTTTACCTACAGTCACAAAACTTGGTATGTATATTGTGCACATCGAGCCGGACAACTTTCTGATTTACAGTCATTAGCTCCGACCAACAGGAAGTCAGATATTTTGGTTTGAATGTGGTTTTGTCTCTCTCTGACAGAGTTCCCCCAGCCATTCTGTGTGTGTGTGTGTGTGTGTGTGTGTGTGTGTGTGTGTGTGTGTGTGTGTGTGTGTGTGTGTGTGTCTGGGGAGGGGAGGGAGGGCACACACACACACATAGACAGCCCCCCCTGTGTGTGTCTGTGTGGGGAGGGGAGCAGAAAGACTATGAACAATTGTGCCATCTAGTGTTTTATACTATGTATAAATGTGTTTTTTATTTTAAACAAGTGTTTTAAAGTACACTAATTTCAATTAATGATATGCTGCATTTTTATGTATATTTAAACATTATCAAAGTTAGGATGTCATTTTTTTAGTTTCAAAACTTATCTGTCTCTGTCTCCCTTTGGCTGTCA
The DNA here is from genome assembly GCF_949152265.1 of Phoxinus phoxinus. Taxonomy (NCBI): domain Eukaryota; kingdom Metazoa; phylum Chordata; class Actinopteri; order Cypriniformes; family Leuciscidae; genus Phoxinus; species Phoxinus phoxinus. Next base: position 44,691,888 of record NC_136879.1, read on the forward strand.
TTACCCTCCCCTCACTCCCAGTCTCACTTATTTCTTTCTGTATCAAATAATATTACCATAAACAAAAAGTTTGAGTTTCTTTTTCAATCAATGTATTATGTGTAACTTAAAAATAAGCAGATTAAACAGATATGTTTGAGGGCAAGACATGAAAACGATGAAATATAATATAGTATTAGTAAAAGAGTGCAGTATAGGGTTGGATGAATCAGATAAATAACATATTTTGTAAAAAAAACATTTGGTTAAAATCGAGTGATACATAGGGCTATATTGCCCTCTCGACAGTCAAAGCGGGTTACGTTATTGCCCGTCGTGCACAGGAACCCAAAAGGCAGCGGGGTGGCGGCTTTATATATATATATATATATATATATATATATATATATACATATATATATATATATAAATAAATATAGCTGCAAGCAGCGATGGAGGGCCCAAGCCGGGGGCACCGCCACCCCGGTGCCTTTAGTGTAACTAAAGGCACCAGGGTGGCGGTGCCACCGGCTTGGGCCCGTAATCGCTGCTTGCAGCTATATTTATTATTATTATTATTTTACTACCTTTTGGGCACTTTTGGGGGCCTTAACGTGCTCAAAAACTCTTGAAACTTTGCACAAATGTCAGAACCCGCGGCCATTAGGGCCGCACTGAAGCTGGGACCCGGGCGTGGCAGGGGGGCTCGGCAGCGCCCCCTGGAATGGGATTCAAAAACATGTCCATATATCAAACACGCTTGCATGTAATAATATGAAACTCGGTACACATATAGATCTCATCGGGCCGAACAACTTTCGTGCTCTAAGTTTTACGCCAGTCCAACAGGAAGTCAGCTATTATGGGCTGTATGGAAACGCATGTTCTGGCATTTGAAACACTTCTCCCAGAGAATTCATCCGATGACCACAAAACTCGGTGTGCATGAAGTCAAGACATGGAGGATGCTAAATTGCGAGGGGATTTTTGATATCTCGAACGGTTTGGCCGTGGCGAGGAAACAAATTTATGGCGAATATTGGAAACAGGAAGTGTGTTATAACATCCTCATACATTAACTGATCCTGATGAAACTTCAGCAGTGTGTTCGCTGTAAGAGGCCGATCACATGGATGTGACTATTGTGAGTCAAAGTTATAGCGCCACCAACTGGCAGCAGGAAGTGTGTCACTTTCAAAATGCTTTGAAATCACCCTCTTATTTTTACCGATTTGCTTCAAACTTCATCTGTATAATGTAAACACACGGCAGATGTAGACCTGTGAAAGGATTATTGATATCTTTAATACTGTCGCCATGGCAACGCATCAAACTTTAATATTCTTTTTTAAAGTTTTTGAGACTCTTAGCATACTTCAAATTGCATGAAACTCGACAGACACTTTACATTTATTGCCTAGTACACTTGTGCACAGTTTCAGAAACGGGCGTGGTGAGGGGCTCAGTAGCGCCACCTTTAGTCAAAAATAGGGGATTAGTTTTACCTACAGTAACAAAAATCGGTATCTATATTTATCTCCCCGATCCGGACAACTTTCTAATTGACAGTCATTAGCTCCGACCAACAGGAAGTCAGATATTTTGGTTTGAATGTGATTTGATGGGAATTTTGCCAGTCTCTCTCAGTGTCTGTGTGTGTGAGAGAGAAGGGGGGCTTTATTTTAACCCTTTCTCTGCTGTGTGGGACTTCTCGGGCACTTTTGGGGCCCTTAACGTGCTCAAAAACTCTTGAAACTTTGCACAAATGTCAGAACCCGCGGCCATCAGGGCCCGACTGAAGCTGGTACCCGGGCGTGGCAGGGGGGCTCGGCAGCGCCCCCTGGAATGGGATTCAAAAACATGTCCATATATCAAACAAGCTTGCATGTAATAATATGAAACTCGGTACACATATAGATCTCATCGGGCCGAACAACTTTCGTGCTCTAAGTTTTACGCCAGTCCAACAGGAAGTCGGCTATTATGGGCTGTATGGAAACGCATGTTCTGGCATTTGAAACACTTCTCCCAGAGAATTCATCCGATGACCACGAAACTCGGTGTGCATGAAGTCAAGACATGGAGGATGCTAAATTGCGGACGGATTTTTGATATCTCGAACGGTTTGGCCGTGGCGAGGAAACTAATTTATGATTAAAAAAGGATGCATAAAGTGTGTTATAACTTAGTTATAGTTTTACCTACAGTTACAAAACTCAGCGTGTATATTGATCTTATCAAGCCGAACAACTTTCTAATTTACAGTCATTAGCTCCGACCAACAGAAAGTCAGATATTGTGGTTTGAATGTGAATTGTGTCTCTCTCTGTCTCTCTGCCATTCTGTGTGTGTGTGTCTGTCTGTGTGGGGTGGGGAGGGGAGGGGAGGGGGGGATCTGTGTGTGTGTGTGTGTGTGTGTGTGAGGAGGGGGGCTAGTTTAGTTTAACCCTTTCTCTGCTGTGTGCAAAATCTCGGGCACTTTTGGGGCCCTTAGCGTGCTCGAAAACTCTTGAAATTTTGCACACAGGTCAGAACCCGCGGCTATCAGGCCCAGGCTGAAGCTGGTACCCGGGTGTGGCAGGGGGGCTCGACAGCGCCCCCTGGAATGGGATTCAAACACTTGTCCGAATATCAAACATGCTTGCATGTAATAATATGAAACTCGGTACACATTTAGATCTCATCGGGCCGAACAACTTTCTTGCTCTAAGTTTTACGCCAGCCCAACAGGAAGTCGGCTATTGTGGGTGGTATGAAAACGCATGCCCCTGGAATTTGAAACACTCTTTCTAGAAAATTCATCCAATCGCAACCAAACTCGGTCAGCCTGACGACAAGACATTGAGGATACTAAATTGCTGACGGATTTTTGATATCTCGAACAGTTTGGCCGTGGCGAGGAAACGAAATTATGGCGAGAAAAGAGAAACACGATCTGTTATAACGTCTTCATACATTTATTGATCTTGATGAAACTTCAGTAGCGTGTTTGTTGTAAGAGAGCGATCACATGGATGTAACTAATGTGAGTCCCCCCCCTTTTCTGTGTGTGTTTGGAGGGGAGCAGAAAGACTCACACTGATACAAGCTCTAAAGCAGACTTCTTCTCGACAGTCAAAGTGGGGTTACGTTATTGCCCGTCGTGCACAGGAACCCGAAAGGCAACGGGGTGGCGGCTTTTTATATATATATATATATATATATATATAAATAAATATAGCTGCAAGCAGCGATGGAGGGCCCAAGCCGGTGGCAGCGCCAGCCCGGTGCCTTTAGTGTAACTAAAGGCACCAGGGTGGCGGTGCCACCGGCTTGGGCCCGTAATCGCTGCTTGCAGCTATATTTATTTATATATATATATATATATATATATTTAGGGCCCAAGCCTTGAAAAGGCGAAGGCCCTATTGTTTTCCTTCGGATTATTCTTCTTTATTATTATTATTATTATTATATTACTACCTTTTGGGCACTTTTGGGGGCCTTAACTTGCTCAAAAACTCTTGAAACTTTGCACAAATGTCAGAACCCGCGGCCATTAGAGCCGGACTGAAGCTGGTACCCGGGCGTGGCAGGGGGGCTCGACAGCGTCCCCTGGAACGCGGTCCGAAAACTTGGTCCATAAATCAAACACGCTTGCATGAAATAATATGAAACTCGGTACACTTATAGATCTCATCGGTTCATATATCCTTCGTGCTCTGACTTTTTACCCCAGCCCAACAGGAAGTCGGCTATTTGGCGTAGTTTAAAAAAACACATGCAATGGAATTTAAAATACTCCTCCTAGAAAATTCAACCAATCACCACGAATCTCGGTCAGCATGAAGTCAAGACATTGAGGATGAAAAATTGCGAGGGGATTTTTGATATCTCGAACGGTTTGGCCGTGGCGAGGAAACGAATTTATGGCGAATATTGGAAACAGGAAGTGTGTTATAACATCCTCATACATTAACTGATCTTGATGAAACTTCAGCAGTGTGTTCGCTGTAAGAGGCCGATCACATGGATGTGACTATTGTGAGTCAAAGTTATAGCGCCACCAACTGGCAGCAGGAAGTGTGTCACTTTCAAAATGCTTTAAAATCACCCTCTTATTTTTACCCGATTTGCTTCAAACTTTGTGTATAATGTAAACACACAGCAGATGTAGACCTGTGAAAGGATTATTGATATCTTAAATACTGTTGCCATGGCAACGCATCAAACTTCAATATTCTTTTTTAAAGTTTTTGAGACTCTTAACATGCTTGAAATTGCATGAAACTCGACAGACACTTTACATTTATCGCCTAGTACACTTGTGCAAAGTTTCAGAAACGGGCGTGGTAAGGGGCTCAGTAGCGCCACCTTTAGTCAAAAATGGGGTATTAGTTTTACCTACAGTAACAAAAATCGGGATTTATATTTATCTCCCCGAGCCGGACAACTTTCTAATTTACAGTCATTAGCTCCGACCAACAGGAAGTCAGATATTTTGGTTTGAATGTGATTTGATGGGAATTTTGCCAGTCTCTCTCAGTGTCTGTGTGTGTGAGAGAGGAGGGGGGCTTTATTTTAACCCTTTCTCTGCTGTGTGGGACTTCTCGGGCACTTTTGGGGCCCTTAACGTGCTCGAAAACTCTTGAAACTTTGCACACAGGTTAGAACCTGCGGCCATCAGGGCCGGCCTGAAGCTGGTACCCGGGCGTGGCAGGGGGGCTCGACAGCGCCCCCTTTAACGGGGTCCGAAAACTTGGTCCATATATCAAACTGAATATTGCATGAATTAGTATGAAACTCGGTACACATATAGATCTCATCGGGCCGAACAACTTTCGTGCTCTAAGTTTTACGCCAGCCCAACAGGAACTCGGCTATTATGGGTTGTATGAAAACGCACGCCCCTGGAATTTTATATACTCCTCCAAGAAATTTAATTTGATCTTCACCAAACTCGGTCAGCATGAAGTCAAGACATTGAGGATGCTAAATTGCGGATGGCTTTTTGATATCTCGAACGGTTTGGCCGTGGCGAGGAAACAAATTTATGGCGAGAAAAGAGAAACACGATGTGTTATAACGTCTTCATACATTAATTGATCTTGATGAAACTTCAGCATTGTGCTCGCTGTAAGAGGCCCATCACATGGATGTAACTAATGTGAGTCAAAGTTATAGCGCCACCAACTGGCAGCAAGAAGTGTGTTACTTTCAAGATGCTTTTGACAAAAGTGGGGGGGTTATTTTTACCTACAGTAACAAAACTTGGTATGTATATTGTGCACATCGAGCCGGACAACTTTCTAATTTACAGTCATTAGCTCTGACCAACAGGAAGTCAGATATTTTGGTTTGAATGTGGTTTTGTCGCTCTCTGCCTCTCTCTGCCAGAGTTTCCCCTGCCATTCTGTGTGTGTGAGTGAGTGTGTGTGTGTGTGTGGAGAGGGGAGGGCACACACACAGACAGCCCCCCCCCCCCCATTGTGTGTGTCTGTGTGGGGAGGGGAGGGAGGGCACACACACAGACAGCCCCCCCTGTCTCTGTGTGTGTGGGGAGGGGGGCAGAAAGACTCTATTAAAAATAGGTATATTGTGCCATCTAGTGTTTTATACTATGTATATGTGTTTTTTTCTTTTAAACAAGTGTTTTAAAGTACAGTCATTTCAATGAATATATATACCACACTTCATAGGAATTTTCGGTGTTGTGTACTTACAATGGCTGCTGATTTCATGTGTCCGTTAAGTCCATGAGACTGTAGGGTGTCTAATTTTTCATTTTAGGTTTCAGAAGGGTGTTCACGCATACTTTGTGGTTTATATGTGCCCTCGATGCGCACTTTTGCAGAACCCACACTGATGCAAGCTCTAAAGCAGACTTCTTCTCGACAGTCAAAGCGGAGTTACGTTATTGCCCGTTGTGCACAGGAACCCTAAAGGCACCGGGGTGGCGGGTTTTTATATATATATATATATATAGTACAGTATGGAAAACTAACGCCAGCGCATTCCCATTGCGACTTATCAATGATGACTGACAGCTGAGCATGGGCATTTCACTCACGTTGGTTTTTTTTTTTTGCTCAGAAAAACATTTGCTCAGTCTGTACTATTTGAATTTGTGATTGGTTGACTGGCAAATTAAAATGGTTAACAGAACGATAAAATAACGTTGTTAACCGGTTAATGGCCATTTCAAATAGCCTAAGCGTGTCTGTTCAGAACGATTAAATTTGATTTGGTTTCTGTTTCGCTCCTGTCAATTTTGTTTGTTTGTTTTCGTTCATTGAACAGGTTCGGAGCCCTGATTGCGGCTACATTTTAAACATCTTCCATTGAATTTTTACATTTGGTATTTTATATAGCAATATTTTATGTTGGGCCTGTAATCATTTGTTTTTGAAAAGTGTTTTATATTTCGTTCATATTTTATATTTCTACATTCTTAATCAAAAATTTGCCCATTTTTTTTTGAGGATATAAAATATATATATATATATATATATATAAATAAATTTAGCTGCAAGCAGCGATGGAGGGCCCAAGCCGGTGGCACCGCCACCTCGGTGCCTTTAGTGCAACTAAAGGCACCGGGGTGGCGGTGCCACCGGCTTGGGCCCGTAATCGCTGCTTGCAGCTATATTTAGGGCCCAAGCCCTGAAAGGGCGCAGAGCCCTATTGTTCTTCTAAGGGTTTTTTGTTATTCTTCTTCTTCTTCTTCTTCTTCTTTATAATAATTTTTTTTTCAAGGTTTTTGCCACTTTTGGGGGCCTTAACGTGCTCAAAAACTCTTGAAACTTTGCACACTGGTCAGAACCCGCGGCCATTAGAGCCGGACTGAAGCTGGTACCCTGGCGTGGCAGGTGGGCTCGACAGCGCCCCCTGGAACGGGGTCCGAAAACTTGGTCCATAAATCAAACACGCTTGCATGAAATAATATGAAACTCGGTACACTTTTAGATCTCATCGGTTCATATATCCTTCATGCTCTGACTTTTTACCCCAGCCCAACAGGAAGTCGGCTATTTGGCGTAGTTTAAAAAACACATGCAATGGAATTTAAAATACTCCTCCTAGACGATTCAACCAATCACCACGAAACTCAGTGTGCATGAAGTCAAGACATTGAGGATGAAAAGTTGCGAGGGGATTTTTGATATCTCGAACGGTTTGGCCGTGGCGAGGAAACGAATTTATGGCGAATATTGGAAACAGGAAGTGTGTTATAACTTCTGCATACATTAATTGATCTTGATGAAACTTCAGCAGTGTGTTCGCTGTAAGAGGCCCATCACATGGATGTGACTATTGTGAGTCAAAGTTATAGCGCCACCAACTGGCAGCAGGAAGTGTGTCACTTTCAAAATGCTTTGAAATCACCCTCTTATTTTTACCCGATTTGCTTTAAAGTTCATCTGTATAATGTAAACACACGACAGATGTAGACCTGTGAAAGGATTATTGATATCTTTAATACTGTCGCCATGGCAACGCTTTAAACTTTTATATTCTTTTTGGATGCATTTGAGGCTCTTAACATGCTTCAAATTGCATGAAACTTAACATGCATATCACATTTATTGCCTAGTACACTTGTGCGAAGTTTCAGAAACGGGCGTGGTAAGGGGCTCAGTAGCGCCACCTTTAGTCAAAAATGGGGTATTAGTTTTACCTACAGTAACCAAACTCGGTACGTATATTCTTCTCTTCGATCCGGACAACTTTCTAATTTACAGTCATTACCTCCGACCAACAGGAAGTCAGATATTTTGGTTTGAATGTGTACTGTTTGGAGCATTTTCCCTCTGCCCCTCTGTGTGTGTGTGTGTGTGTGTGTGAGGAGGGGGGCTAGTTTAGTTTAACCATTTCTCTGCTGTGTGCAAAATCTCTGGCACTTTTGAGGGCCTTAACATGCTCGAAAACTCTTGAAATTTTGCACACAGGTCAGAACCCGCGGCCATTAGGGCCGGGCTGAAGCTGGTACCCGGGCGTGGCAGGGGGGCTCGACAGCGCACACACACACACACACACACACACACACAGCATTCCAGCATTGCAATCTTGACATCGCAGCATGTTCATTATAGCCTTAATAAAATATAATAATAAAATAGTCAACCTTACATATAAAAATTACACTGCTCTGTTTAAATAGTCATTTGTACAGTTTGTGCCGTTCATAGTAAGCACCGCTCCACTGTGATGTTTCCAAGTACATTTTTGCGCATTTGAAGAGGATAATTTTTCTATATTGGAACGTGAGTGTACAAAGTGTACAAAGTACAAAGCCTATAAAAAGAATAGTTTAGCATCCAAAAATGTTAATAATATTTATATTATTATTATATATATAATAATATATATGTTAAAAATAGGGGGAAAAAAGAATTTACATAATATATATATACATATATATATATTTTTTTTTTGTTTGTTTTTATATATATATATATATATATATTTTTTTTTTTATATATATATATATATATATATATATATATATATTTTTTTTTTTTTATATATATATATATATATATATATATATATATATATAATTAAAGCTGCAAGCAGCGATGGAGGGCCCAAGCCGGTGGCACCGCCACCCGGTGCCTTTAGTGGAACTAAAGGCACCAGGGTGGCGGTGCCACCGGCTTGGGCCCGCAATCGCTGCTTGCAGCTTTAATTATTATTATTTTCCGCATTTAATCGCATTTTTGAGGGCCTAAACATGCCAGAAAACTCACGAAAATTTGCACACGCGTCAGAACTGGCGAAAATTGACATCTGATATGCGTTTCAGAATTGGGCGGGGTAAAATGGCTCGATAGCGCCACCTATAAAGGTTCAATGGAGTGCGCCTCCCGCTACGTTTCACGTATGTGTACGAAATTCGGTACATACATGTAATGACCCAATACCTACAAAAAAGTCTCTTGGAGCATAGCCTTAAACACAACAGGAAGTCAGCCATTTTGAACTTCCTCTGATTTTTGTGCAGTTTTTGCCATTTTCAGGCCTCGTATTTTAACGAACTCCTCCTACAGTTTTAATCTGATCATCTTCAAATTTGGTGAGTGTAATCTTAAGGCCTTTGCGACGTGAAATTGCGAAGATCTAGAGTTTTCGTCGAAGGGCGTGTCCTCGGCGGCCTGACAAATTTTGATGTTTCGCCATGAAACAGGAAGTTGCTGTAACTCAGGCAAACAATGTCCAATCTGCCCCAAACTTCACACGTTTGATAAGAGTTCTGTCCTGAACACATGACCATGCTCAAATTCAGTTACAGTCATAGCGCCACCTGCTGGCAACAGGAAGTGACATGTTTAACACTGTTTTGGACTCCTAATAACATATAAAAAATTGCCAGCAAGTGCTTAACATGTTAACAACATACTAGAAACATGCTAAAACATGCTAACAAACATTAGCTAAGTGCTAAAGCATGCTATTACTGCAATTAAATAGGTATTTGCTGT
>NC_136879.1:44706327-44743827 GCF_949152265.1 Phoxinus phoxinus
TGGAGCATGCTAATCATTTACATTTACATTTAGTCATTTAGCAGACGCTTTTATCCAAAGTGACTTACAACTGAGGACTACAGCAAGCGAGTCATCGTGAAGAGGCAAAAATAACGCAAGAAGTGCTCAGAATACAAAGTTCTGACATTGCTCAGAGTAGCATAAGCCAAAAAACAAGGGAGGCAGGGTTAAAGAGGTTTTTTTTTTTTTTTTTATATGTCAAGTGCTCACGGAAGAGATGAGTTTTCAGTTGTCGTTTGAATGTGGTCAGGGATTCTGCATTCCGGACGAGGGTAGGGAGGTCATTCCACCAGCAAGGAACCGTGAATGAGAATGTTCTGGAGAGTGATTTTGTAGCTCTCTGTGATGGACCCACGAGCCGTCACTCATTGACCGATCGCAGGCTTCTGGTAGGGATATAGACTCGTAGGAGCGAGTGAAAGTAGGAGGGAGCTGAGCCTGTGGTCGATCTGTAAGCAAGCGTCAATGCCTTGAACTTGATGCGAGCAGCGAGTGGTAGCCAGTGCAGAGAGATGAACAGAGGAGTGACGTGGGCCCTTTTGGGCTCTTTGAAGACAAGACGAGCTGCAGCATTCTGGATCATTTGTAGAGGTTTTGTTGCACATGATGGAAGACCGGCCAGAAGAGCATTGCAGTAATCCAGCCTAGAGATAACCAAGGCCTGGGCGAGAAGTTGTGTTGCCTGCTCAGTTAGGAAGGGCCTGATCTTCCTGATGTTGTGCAGTGGAAACCTGCATGATCGAGCTGTCTTTGTGATGTGGTCTGTGAAGGTCAGATGCTCATCAAATGTTTCTCCAAGGTTTCTGACCGACCTTGATGGGGTGATTAGAGTTGAATCTAGCTGGATAGTGAAGTCGTGCTGTAGAGATGGATTGGCAGGGAGGACGAGAAGCTCAGTCTTTGCCAGGTTGAGCTGCAGGTGATGTTCCTTCATCCATGCCGAGATGTCTGCCAGGCAGCTTAAGATACGTGCAGCTACTGTGGGATCATCAGGTTGAAGTGAGAGGGAGAGCTGGGTGTCATCAGCATAGCAGTGGTAAGAGAAGCCATGTGCCTGTATGATGGGTCCCAGTGATGTGGTGTAAATGGAGAAAAGGAGCGGTCCAAGAACTGAACCCTGAGGAACCCCTGTAGTCAGTTGATGTGCTTTGGATACCTCGCCACTCCACGCGACCCTGAAGGACCTACCTGTGAGATAGGACTCAAACCAGTGGAGAGGAGTTCCTGTGATGCCCAGTGATGAGAGGGTGGACAGGAGGATCTGATGGTTCACAGTGTCGAAGGCAGCAGACAGATCCAGGAGAATGAGAACTGATTACTTGGAGGCAGCTTTTGCGATCCGTAGGGCTTCTGTGATTGACAGCAATGCAGTTTCGGTTGAATGCCCTTTCTTGAAGCCAGATTGGTTTACATCTAGTTGGTTGGTAAGAGAGAGGAAAGATGATACTTGGTTGAAGGCAACTCGTTCAAGTGTTTTCGCAATGAATGGTAGGAGAGAGACAGGTCTGTAATTCTCTAAGAGTGATGTGTTTAATGTGGGTTTCTTAAGCAGTGGAGTTACCCGAGCCTGCTTGAATGCTGTAGGAAAAATGCCAGTGTGGAGCGATGAGTTGATGATGTGTGTGAGTGCTGGTAGAAGTGTGGGAGAGATGGCTTGTAGAAGGTGTGAGGGGATGGGGTCTAGAGGGCAGGTGGTAGGGTGACTGGAGAGGAGAAGTTTAGATATTTCTTCCTCGGTTAGTGGAGAGAAGGAGGAGAGAATGTGTTTGGGAGTGGGAGGGGTTGGACTGGGTTCCTGTGTGTGTGGAGCTGAGAACTGATTGCTGATAGTTGTTGTTTTGTTGATGAAGAAGTTAGAAAAATCATCAGCAGTTAAAGAGGAGGTGGGTGATGGTGGAGGTGGACAGAGGAGAGAGTTAAATGTCTTGAAAAGAGTTTGTGTGTTAGCGGAGCTGTTGATCTTGTTGTGAAAATAAGAAGATTTTGCAGCAATGAACATCAGCAGAAAAGGAAGAGAGCAGGGATTGATACATATAATTGTCACAGGTCGGGGCGGGTCAAGCCAGACTGCACCCACCCCTGAAGACCGGGAACCACCTCGAGGAACGTGTCAAAGGACCAGACAGACAAGAGAATAAAAATAACAGTTTCTTTTATTATTTTAAAAGTGGGAAATTGGATAGGTCCTAATTAAAATCGTCTTCTTGCCGCCAGGGCAGTTCAAGCGTCTCTGGACCCCCTGGGATGGGAGGAGAGGAACGATCGTGGCGGGCCGGGGGCTCGTTGAAGGGGGCTCGTTGAAGGGGGCTCAGGGGAGGTCCTCACGCCGTCCAGGTAAGTCACTCGGTAGGTACTCAGGTGTGGGGGCCAGCGAGTCCCTTCTCTTCTTGAACAGGACAGAGGCTTCCCATAGGGCGAGTGGAGACCACTTCTCTCTTCCTGAACAGGGCAGAGACTTCCCATAGGGCGTGTGGAGACCACCAGGCGGGGAGGACACTTTGGGCGAAACGCTCCACTTCGGCTGAGCACTGGAACGGTACAGTAAGGTTTGGTTGTTCAACAGTGTATCAACTTTCAACTGAAATACCGCTCTTCTTCGTGAACAGGGCAACGGCTTCCAACAGGGGCGTGTGGAGACCACCAGGCGGGGAGGACACTTGAGCGAAACGCTCCACTTGGCTGGACACTGGAACAAACACAGCACGGTATTAACAGTTCAGCGATATATGAAGCACTCAGCGTTGACAGAGCCGGGTCTGCTCACGGAGGAAGTTGGGCTCTTGCTTTATCAAAAACTTCCTTTGGGGGCAGCGGGTGGAAGACTGTATGGGAAGAGTGCACGGCAGACTTCTATTACTTCTCCACACAACAGTTTCACTTCACAGCACAAACCGGGTGAATCGTCACTTCAGGCACTGTAATTCCACTCACACACCGTGCATTAGGGCCAGCACTCACCCACCGGTCTTTCTCCCACCAGATCGGATCTCGTCTTTGGTCAGGGCTTGACTTCACTCCAGGAAAAGCAGAAGAACGGTGCAGCGATTATCACATTCGGCAAGGAGAGGACAGAAGTTGGAGACAGATCAACAATTCACTCGGTGTAATAGTTCACTCGTGCCACACACTTCCAAACTCTCAACACCACTTCAGTGTTAGTGCATATAAACAACGGATCCAATACTCATCACTCGCGTCCTTCCCACTGCTGACGATATTCCTTAGGTTTTCGCTGACAAATCCTTCAATCCTTCAATCCTTCCTTTCTCTTCCTCAGCTTCAATCTTCACCACTCCATAGCCCAGCCTCAATAAAAAAAGAACAGCCCACTGTCAAACACAGTCTCACACGGGAGGAGAACCCCCAGGTGGGGAGGAGAACCACCCCACAGTCTGTTTTCTCTCTGCTTTTAAAGCCTTATCTGAACATGTGTCCCTCTCGCAGCGTTCCCTTTAATTGCCCCACACCTGCTGTCACTCAGGCAATTGGCCTCGCTGCCATGGCAACAAATTGGTAGTGCATAGAGACGGATGTTCACTGGGGATTTCTCAATCAGACTGCCTTCGCAAGGAACTTAGTCCCATTCTGATTTTTTTTTGTCACCCCGTGACATAATATTTAGATCATATTTAGCCATTTGGTGCATTTCTTCTATTTGCAATCCAGGAGAGAGAAATCTACAGCGCAACACGAAAAGTCCTGCTGAATAATGTCGATGCGAGAGAACTGAACACAAGTTTAGTCTGGTCACACTTTGGGCCTGTGATATTAATCTCGTTTTATTTTTGATTTTGGCTCACAAGGATTATAAAAAGAAGATATTTGAGGTAAAACGTAAACAAACACATTCCATCTAGAGCAACTTCCTCCCGTTCTCAGCGGTGCGCGTTCACTTCTCCACAAAACCACGACTTTACGCCAGAATCGGCAGATCCGTGAGTGTCGAGAGTGCAGTCTCTACTGTTGCTCATTTGATGATAAAAGAGCAATAAAAGCAGAATAATGTGTTTCTAACTTCAACTTCTGTGCGTGTGTCGGAAACAGACGCAACTAGATTATACTTTAGTCCTCGTGTGCGCGTCTACACGATCAAACACACACACATGTCCAAATGTCCGGCTTGGACAGCTGTCACTTAAACACAGTTTATGTCTTAAATGGGTGTAAATAGTGGAGAAAAGAGAGAATATGAATATGTATTTTTAGATCTGCATCCGGTCTTAAAGGGACAGCAGTCTAATAATCCTGCGGACGATTGTGCCGATAAATGTGAATCAAACTACAAAAGGCAAAGAGAAAATCACTCACAGCTCCTGAATTCATAACTTCAGCTTTAATACGCATGAATATAATCATTTATACAGTGAAGACCAAGCAGTATTTCACATGTAATTACTTTATTAGATTTATATTGTAGGCCACATTATTTACCTGAACAGTAATGTTAAGACCTTCCTGAAATTAAAGCAGTTTATTTAATTTGTATCTTTGTTTTATTATATATTTACTGTATTAATCTGACCATGTGTGTGTACTTTGTTCTTATTGTGTCTTATCTTATCTCTATAACACAATAACGCCTGCTCACTGGTCCACTTACAAATAAATGTTTAATATTTGGTTTGTTCAAACGTTGTTGTTTCTTTTGCCATATTTATTTATTTAACATTTCAGAATTTAAAGCAATGTTAGTTATGTTCTTAATTTGTTTCTTTTTTTAATAAAAAAAATTGAAGAAGAGCCGATAAGAATCGGGTTAAAGTAGCGGATCGATGAGCAGTGTCGGTGAGAGTAATGCCGGTAAAAGCTCAACACATCCCTCATGCGGATCATGTCACGAGACAGCTTTTCACCTCGATGTACTGCAGTAAAGTGCACACTATGAAGAACGTTGCTGCTATGTGGACTTCTTTGTATTAATATTTTGTAATACTTTTTGAGGTTTGTTTGGTATTTTGTGTTTCTTCAAGCATTAAACATCATCTGACTCCAGGAGATCTCACTCACTCTCTCACTCGAGAGTCTGTGTGTGTTTTGATGTGAGAACATGAATCATACATAACGCAAAAGTGGAAATTGTCTCATCTTATAAACACTTGGGCACTGTTTTTGATGACCGTCTTGAGTTTGATGTAAACAGCGCTGCCATCGTGAAGCAACAGAGTTTACCTTCTCCGCAAACTAAACTCTTTCTCCGTTACGCCGCTCGTCCTGTGTAGATTTTACCAGTCTTTTATCGAGAGTGTTTTGAGTTTTTCTTCTATCTGCTGGTTCCACAACCTGACAGTTAAAGACAGGAATGGCCTGAACAACATTGTAAAAATCTGTTCAAAAATGATCGGTGTTAAACAGAGAGACCGTAATGTCTTCTGTGACCAACCAATAGTGCGGAAGGCAGTCCGTGTCCTTGCCTCTGCGGGACAGGCTTTGGCGGGGGAGTTTTCTCTGTTGCCTTCGGGCGTCGTTATGCGCTTGCTGTGTGTAAGACGAACCGCCATTCCACATCTTCCATTCCTTCTGCGATCAAACTTCTAAACTCTGTGTAAGGGTCATGGGGAGACGGGGAGGGAAGAGGAAAGGAAGGGAAAAAGAGGTAAAAAGTGCACATATAGAGATATTGATCTATTGATTGATGGAAGTATATGGCGAATAACGTGGGTGACTCGTGTTATGTACTGGTGTGTACATGCTGCTCTTAACTAGTTGCCCCTTGGACACATGGATCTGCTTTCAAGGTGAAGTGAATGAGTGAAGTTAAATATGACTTGGCTTATAGATTATTACATTATAAATCCATTTACACGTGAGTGTGTGAGTGTAATGTAGTGGATCTAAAAAAGACCCGATGTATAAACAAAAGAACAAAAATGTATGGTAGAAAACACAAAAAGAGCTTTTTTTTTTTTACATTTATAACAGACAAAAAACTTTAGCTTGCAAAGTTCTATAAAAGTTCTGATGAAGCGTTCTTCCAGTAACGTCAATAGAAAGTTAATGAAAAGTTATGAGGTCTTTAATAATGTCCTCACAGCATTAGCACACAACAGCTTCTGACCTTTGAGTCTGTGGAGAAAGTGAGAAACAGGAGATCCACCAGAACCAGCAGATCTCGTCTGTCCTGATGATCTGGAGGTGATGAAGAGGAGGAGGAGGATGCTGGTCAAACTCTCAGTGATCAGGAACAACATCCCTCATCTACTCCACATGACTGGCATTATACAGGACAGCATCTTTAAGTGCTTCAGGAAACTTCATTAGTTTAAACAGGGTTAGTTCACACAAAAATGACATTTTCTGTCGTTAACCACTCACCCACATATCGTTCCAAACCCGTAAGACATTCACTTATCTTCGGAACACAAACACAAATCTTTTTAAAGGTATTATGCAACTTTTGGCGCTTTAGCGGTTAATAAACAAACTGCTTGCGGAAGAACATTGTAGCCGGATCTACTTCTCTCTGTTTGTCTATGGCGAGTCACGCAGGTACTGTACTCCGCAGAGGTTTAAAATAGTCTGAATATAAACACGTATTATAGGCGTACCGTAGTGATTCTAGATAAGACCACAACACCGGTTAGAAGATGGATTCATAATGTACTCGCTCATTGTATACATTTTATGAATTTTTAACAAATAAAGTTACATGTTAGGTGTACCTTCATTGACAGTCTACGCAACTAAAGTGAAAGTAAGTTAGAGTTCACCTGTCGCCATTTTAAGCAGGTAAAATACCGATACGATACGGAAAAACAGCATCAACGTGTTTAATAGAAACGTTTACGAAAGATTAGTTAGTTAGTTAGTTAGTTAGTTAGTTAAACTTTATTGTCCTTAAAGGCAATTCTTTGTGTAGACAGCAGTAATAGCAGTAGTATACACATACACATAATAACAACACAACACATAAATTACCGTAAATTACAAAAAATCATTTAAAAACTTAATTGCCGCCGGTATGAAAGAATTTCTGTATCTATTTGATTTACACAATGGGAGTCTGAATCTCCGCCCTGAAGGAAGGAGTTGAAATTCAGCACACAATGGATGAGTAGCATCAGAAAGCACTACCTGGCCCTTCCTAGTTGTCCTGCACTCATAAATCTGTGAGATAGTCCTTAAATCGGTCCCCACTATCTTGCTGCACATTGTCACAATGCTTGTCAGCTTCCTCCTGTTCTTTATATTAAGGTTACCATACCAGCAGACAATGGAAAAACTTAAAACGGCTTCAATAAAGCATGTATAAAACATTTTCATAAAAGAAACATCCATGTTAAAAAGTCGAAGTTTCCTTAAAAAATGCATACGCTGAAGAGCTTTTCCTCTAATTATATCAGTATTTTCCTCAAATTGTAGTTTATCGTCAATTATAGTCCCCAAATATTTATATTGTTTAACTACTTCTACCTGCTGTCCCTTTATAATAGAAGGCAACACAGGTGCAGAGCTCTTCTTACGGAAGTCAATAAACATCTCTTTTGTTTTTGAAGCATTAATATTTAAAAATGAATCATCACACCATTGAATAAAATTATCGATCACTGGCCCAACATCTGGCTCAGACTCAGTGAGAAGAGACACAATCACAGAGTCGTCCGCAAATTTAACAATGTGTCTCCCATTAAAAACACTACGACAATCATCGGTGTATAAAGAAAACAAAAGAGGAGACAAAACGCAACCTTGTGGCGTACCCGTGGAGGACATCAAAATATTCGACAACACTCCATTGACCCTTACTCTTTGGGATCTATTAGTTAGAAAATCCACCAACCAGCACACAATATTTAAATCCAGTTGAAAAGTATCAATCAATTTCTTTGCCAAAATGTGAGGCTGAACACAATTAAAAGCGGAAGAAAAATCTATAAAAAGCAAACGTGCATGACTTTTCTTACCTTCTAAATGTCCTAAAATCATGTTCAACAAGGTACAAGTAGCATCATCAACTCCTCTACCAGATCTATATGCAAACTGCATAGGATCAAGTGCTGGCTGTGTTAGGGTTAAAATCTCCTTCCTTACTATTTTTTCAAAAGATTTCATAATCAAGGAGGTTAATGCAACAGGTCTGTAGTCTTTAAGAGAAGAAGAATTTCTTTTTTTCGCAATTGGTACCACAATGGCATCTTTCCATAAACGAGGGACTTTAGAAAGTTTTAATGATTCATTAAAAATAAATGAATAAATCCCTGAAAGCTGCTCTGCACAGTTTTTCAACAACCTACCACCAATGTGGTCAGGGCCTGGACTCTTTCCAACCTTGACCTGACTAAAACAGCTACGTACATCAGCCTCATTAATTTGAATTTTAACAGGAGTGTTCTGAATCACAGATTTTCCCCTATAATCAGACAATTCTCTTGAAAAATCATGATTGTCAAAACGTACATAAAACGAATTAAAAGCATCTGCTAATTCATAATCAGATTTCCCTCCTAAACTAATACATTTCTTCTTCTGTTTAGTTCCTATAATAGACTTCACTCCGTCCCAAGCTACATGAGACTTTCCATTTGTGAACATAGTTTCTATCTTTTCCTTGTACCGCAATTTTGCTGATTTCACCTCATTTCTAACTTGTTTATTGGCCTCTTTGTACCGAATACTGTCGCCTTGTTTAAAATAAATATTCCTTAAATTAATAGAACTTTTAACTTGTTTAGTAATCCAAGGCTTATTGTTTGGAAAAACTATACACGTTTTTTTATGAATTACCAAATCTTCACAAAATTCAATATAGCTAGTCACAGTTTCAGTAAGATCGTCTAAGTCAGTACATTCGGATTTGAACAAGTCCCAATCAGTACATTCAAAGCATCCCAACAACTCTTGAATTGAGTCTTCAGACCAAACAGGAATTAATTTCTTCTCTGTTTTTTCCCTTTTTAAAACAGGTTTATAAGTAGGGGCTAAATAAACAACATGATGGTCAGACTTGCCCAAAGGGGCTCTTAATGACGACTTATATGCCCCCTTAATAGACCCATAACAAAGATCCAAACATTTTCCATATCTGGTAGGACAGTCCACATATTGTTCAAAGTGTGTAAGTGATGTTTTCATTTTACAATGATTAAAATCTCCCATCACAATATTAGGTGCATCAGGAGAGATGCTTTGAAGCCGATGTACCACTTTACATAAAATATCCGAGGCTTTTTCCACATTAGCCTTTGGGTGGATGTATACAACAGAAATAAATATTTGTGGAAACTCCCGGGGCAAGTAGAAGGGGCGGAGTGAAATCGACAACAGTTCAATATCGGGAGTACACACAGATTCTCTCAAAATCACAGACCTGCACCAACGCTGGTTAACGTAGATGCATACCCCTCCACCCAAGGATTTTCCCGTTACGGCGGCATCCCTATCCAACCGCACTGGAACTCCGAAGCCATCGATTTCCAAATCAGAGTCTGAGTCATGATCTTTAAGCCAAGTCTCAGTCAGGGAAATAACACATGCATTTCTATAATCAGAAAGAAACCGGACATTTGCTTGTAGTTCGTCCAGTTTATTCCTGAGAGACTGGCAGTTGGCCAGGATTATTGAAGGGAGTGGAATGCGATTCAATCGCTGTTTACGTAGTCTCTGCCGCAATCCCCCCTTCTTCCCCCGTTTCCTCACCTTCTGGCCAGCAGTCTTTTCTGTGCGCGCACTGGGAAACTCACTCCTTAAGATTTCTGCAGGCCAGTCGCGGGTTTGATCCAACACGCCGTAGTCAGAAGCACGGAACTGCACAAGGAAGTCATGACTGTATTGAAGCCGCTCCCCATTCCCACGCTGTCCTCTCGCAAAATAGCCAAGGAATAGGCAAATATACAGCAGGTTCACAAACGTCCGATATAACATCATAATAGTTCAGTATAGACAACCAGGGAAATGAGAAAGTAAAAAGAAAAAAGAAAAAAGAGACGAACTAACAAACAAACAAACGTGTTACTACTTTGACGCTACTGCTTCCACAGGTCGCCACAGTGCAGCGCCCCAGATTTTCCGTTTATCTTTATGATGTTAAATCTGGAGAATTTGAGATGCTGTATCGTGTAAAAGTTTGATCAAGGTGAGTGTTCATGTGACTTCCTGTTCCTCATATTATTATGAATATCTGAATACCAGACATTTACATTTTACGTGATTTTTTTATATGAAATCTTTAATAAAGGGTTTCTTTCACTTAAAGGTGTTTTCAAAGCAGCTTTACAGAGATAAACGTGTAATTTAAGGTAACAGATTGTTTTGGCTTTATAGCGGTTCTTGAATAATGTTATTTTCCAGCTAAAGTTAGTTTTAATTTATTCACATCCGTCAAAATGATCATAAGTTATTAAATTATGGGCCGCTAAGACGACACCGTTCTCTCTACACAGACTTTAAACTGAACCTGTGAGAAACACTGATGGCGCTCACGTGAGAGAGTCAGTGGAGGAGGTTGTTTAATTTAATCATTTAATAATTTAATTTAGTGTGTGAATGTTTCTTCATTCAGAGTCAGTGGAGGAGATCAAACTCATCAGATTCTCCTGCAGCTTCATCATGGCTGATTCACAAGCATCCAGAGATGGAGATCTTCCTCCAGGACACAGGTACTTTCAACACACACTGTAAATATTGTGTTACATCTCAGAAAATGTATCAGTATTTTTATACATATTTTGCCTGTTTTTGTTTTCAAACTAACATTAAACAAAATGTAATAAAAATATGAATGTGTTTATGGTTCCTATCATAAGGAATGAACACAGTAATGTAAATGATTAAACTGAATGTGTTCTCTGTTGCAGTTCAGTCCAGCAGAAGAGCTCAAACCCAGAGTCCAGCTGTGTGTCTGTGAAGAGTAACCGCTCTATGGATAATCCACTAAAGTTTAAGAGTGGAGACACACAGTCTGATCTCAGGTATATCATTTCTATTTAGTAATATATTTTTTGATAGTATTTTATGAAATAATTATTAATTTACAGAAACCATTATTTTATATGAAAAAGTTAATAATTGTATTTTATTGACACAATATTTTTTGTTTGTCTTGTATACTTTTTTGATTAGATCAGATAACATTTTAATCTGTCATGTTACGATCTGC
Organism: Phoxinus phoxinus; assembly: GCF_949152265.1. Lineage (NCBI taxonomy): Eukaryota > Metazoa > Chordata > Actinopteri > Cypriniformes > Leuciscidae > Phoxinus > Phoxinus phoxinus. Next base: position 44,717,441 of record NC_136879.1, read on the forward strand.
CTCACCTATGGGGCATGTTGTCACATTTCACTTCCATTCTTTCGGGGGAAATAAAGAAAAAAGTATACACTGAATTAATGAAACAAAGCCACATCATTTTACTAGACGTGTGTGAAATTAATGGGGGGAAATAAATACTCATAACCCCAAGTGGATTTACACAAACTGAGAAAGTCTAAAAGTGTTAGGATGTGCCCCGCTCTCCCCTATCATTTTTTAAAAAGTTATAATTAAAAGCAACATTTATCAGTCCATCTGTTACTAGCAATAACAGTAAATGTAAGCTATATTTTTCCACCTTTATATAATGTAGTAGGTGTAAAATTAAGCAGATTATTCTAACTGCCGGTTCAGAAAGTTTGTTAAAGTTTGTTTGGTTTGTTGAAAGCTACAGTTTCACACCAGGACAAAACATTCGCCAAACACACTGAGTTACAGACGCTACAGCAAAAGTGTTACAACTCTCCCTGGTGTTCCCTAAGACAGAAGATTCAGGAAAAGTGCACAACATTTATAATTAAAAATATTTTTTAAGTCTGTATGCTTTTTATTTTACTTAGTTTGAAAACCAGTTCAGTCCAGCAGAAGAGATCAAGACCAGAGTCCAGCTGTGTGTCTATGAAGAGTAACCGCTCTATGAAGCCGCCAATAGCGTTTAAGAGTGGAGACACACGGCCTGATCTCAGGTATATCATTTATATAAACGTTATGCTTATAGTATTTGATTTTTATGAAATTATTATTAATATACAGCAGTTTAATGAGTTATGATCCTGCAAGTCTCAGTCTATTAATGATCATCATTGTGCTCTTGTGTAAAGCTCTATGTATTGTATTGTTAATACATTCACACTCTGTAAAAGCTGTTGGTCTGTTACTCAGTTAATGACACAATTACATCAATATCAGTGTGTCTGATTCTTTACACTCTTCATTCTGATTTAAGGTCAAATCTTCCATCCAGACCAGTTAAAAACACAACTGTGTTCAAGCCTGAGATTCAACCACAAGACTTTAATGAAAGCATGTGTCCTGGTTTCAGGTAAAATGCAAAATCACACATCACTCAAACACACGATTAATGATGGAAACATCTCAGAAACCCAATGATGTTCTGTGTCCCATAATACAGCAAACAAATATTTGTATTTATTTATTGCTATTTATTTCTCTAACTTGTGTAATAATGTGGTATTTTAATCTTACAGCCATGACTCTAAACCTGCTGAAGTCCTCAACACATTGAGATCAAATCTGAGACAGAAGTTTGAGTGTGTGTGTGAGGGAATATCAAAGCAGGGAAACCCAACACTCCTGAATGAGATCTACACAGAGCTCTACATCACAGAGAGTGGAAGTGGAGAGATCAATAATGAGCATGAGGTGAGACAGATTGAGACACAGTCCAGGAGAGCAGAAACTGAGGACACACCGATCAAATGCAGTGACATCTTTAGACATTTACCTGGACAAGACAAACCCATCAGAACTGTGCTGACAAAGGGAGTCGCTGGCATTGGAAAAACAGTCTCTGTGCAGAAGCTCATCCTGGACTGGGCTGAAGGGACAGAGAATCAGGACGTCCAGCTCATATTTCCACTTGCTTTCAGAGAGCTCAACTTGATGAAGGACAAAACACTCAGTCTTTCAGATCTTCTTCATCGCTTCTTCCCTGAAAGCAGAGAAATGGACATATCCAGTGATGAGTATAAAGTGCTGTTCATCTTTGATGGTCTGGATGAGTGTCGTCTGCCTCTGGATTTCCAGAGCGATGTGAGGTTGTGTGATGTGACTGAATCCGCCTCAGTGGACGAGCTGCTGGTGAACCTCATTGTGGGGAATCTGCTTCCCTCGTCTCTCATCTGGATCACCTCCAGACCAGCAGCAGCGGATCTCGTCCCCGCGGAGTGTGTCCATCGAGTGACAGAGGTACGAGGCTTCAGTGACACACAGAAGCAGGAATACTTCAGGAAGAGAATCAGTGATCAGAGTCTGGCCGACAGGATCATCTCACACCTGAAGTCCTTGAGGAGCCTCTTTATTATGTGCCACATCCCCGTGTTCTGCTGGATCTCAGCCACTGTTCTAGAGGAGATGTTGAGTGAAGCAGAGAGAGGAGAGATTCCCAAGACTCTCACTCAGATGTACACACACTTCCTGCTCATTCAGACTAACATCAAACATGAGAAGGACTATGAGAACAAAGTGAAAGAAGACATGATTGTCAAACTGGGGAAACTGGCGTATCGGCAGCTTGTGAAAGGCAACCTGATCTTCTATGAGGAAGACCTGAGCGAGTGTGGCATTGATGAGGCAGAAGCATCAGTTTACTCAGGATTGTGCACTCAGATCTTCAGAGAGGAGTTGGGCTTGTGTCAGGGGAAAGTCTTCAGCTTTGTTCATCTGAGCATTCAGGAACATCTAGCAGCTCTATATGTGCATCTCTCCTTTATCAACAATAACATCAATGTGTTTGACCAGATTACCAGACCAACTAATGGAGACACAGTTTCCCTATCTGATCTCCACCAGAGAGCTGTGGATGAGGCTTTACACAGTAGAAATGGGCATCTGGACCTTTTCCTCCGTTTCCTTCTGGGTCTGTCAGTGAAGTCTAATCAGAGTCTCTTACAAGAACTAAAGACACAGACAGCAAACCGCTCTCACAACAATAAGAAAACAGTCGACTATATTAAAGAGAAGATCAGTGAGAATCCCTCTCCAGATAAATACATCAATCTGTTCCACTGTCTGAATGAACTGGGTGATCTTTCTCTAGTGAACGAAGCTAAACCTCATATGTGGTCTGGAGGATTACGTGATGTGAAACTCTCCTCGTCTCAGTGGTCAGCTTTAGTGTTTGTGTTGTTGTCCTCAGAGGAGACACTGCAGGAGTTTGACCTGAAGAGATTCATTGGAGCCAGAGATGATGGGTTACTTGGAGCCAGAGATGATCGGTAAGTGACACTGAGTGCAATCATTACAGTCTAAAACATTATGAACAAAGAGAAACTCAGAGATCAGAGGTGTTTAAATCACGGGCACAGACTGATTTCTGGGATATTGAACATAATTTGCGGGTGTTCCTCAAACCGTGGCTGTGTCCTAGTAAGGCTGCATATCTCGACTGCACGTCATCAAGCGCCTCTGAAGGCCGTCTCAGTGTGAAGGATCTGTTGAAGACAGACTTCATCTTGTGTCTTTAATTCAGATCATTTTGAAGATGCATCAAGTGTATCCTTCGTGTTCTTCAATCTCCCACAATCCTTTGCACACATTCCAGTTCATGTAAAAGATCTGATGGAAAACGAGTTGGCACTGAGTTTATCTGAGTTCATTATGAGATGTAAGACACAAATAATGTGTTCGGAGATGAAGGCATACATGTTATCTTATGTTTCTGTGTAAATTAATCCCTGAACACTAAACTGGCAATAATGTGAGACACTGGGAGACAGACGGCTGTCATTCACTGTATTGCATTGATAAAAAAGCCAGTTAATATAAAGATATTTAATAGAAAGTATTTTTCCAAAATTAAGTTTTAATAGTAGGCTAATAGCAAGTGGACGTAAACTTGATAAAACAGTGAATGGCCTTGATGCTGTTCCTGGTGGCGTTTATTTCTTCAGTGGCGTAGCGGACGAATGTAACATTACATTACTTTTGTTTGGCTACTTTTATCATTAATTTATTATTACAATTAATTTGTCCCGCAATATTTTCATAGTGCATCACCACATAACTGGCGTGCTGTGAGGATGAAGATTAGATTATATGATGAAGACGAGGAGGAGAAATGTGAGTCTGTAAAGGGATGTAGAGATGATGGCGCACTCGCAGAAGCACTTCCTGAAGCTGGACTTTATTACAGTGTCAGGATCATCCGCTGTAGAATATATACAAGTGCCCACATAAATAACAAAACAAACATCCAAAGTACCAAAGAAACAACTAAAGGGAAAAATAAACCAGAAAAATACTATTTTATATATATATAACAGTGGTTAGACTGGGCCGGGGCTCTGGCACATAAGCCTGCTCGTCTGTGTCCTGATGGGCCTGTTTGCAGTCAGTTGTCTACTGGAAATTGTCACATAACATTTGATGAAAGTGATGCTTTTGAAAACATATTTCTGACAATAAATGAAAGCGTTTTGAAATGGCATGTCTATTTTGTCTCGGCGGAGCTGAGATGAGAACAATCGGAAACACGGCCGTATTCTTGTTCAGCTCTTAAAGGAGAACTCCGGTCAATTTTAACATTGAGCTAAATTGAGTGAACACGGTGAATCTGACTGCATTAGATGTGAAAGATATTAATAAAAATGACATTAAAGATATTAATAAATAACTTCCTGTTTTCGGTCGAAGTCCACAGTAGTCGACTGTCGAGTTTACGCGCGTGATCATAGGTAACTAAGATGATTTTTTTACAAATATCCATCAGAGCTGATATTCTCCAAACACCACACAGCGCCGTCTTCGGCTGACAGCTGACAGTCTGAGTCTCCACTGTCGCTTAGCACTCCAAATTTACTAAAAATTGAGCTCAATGTTAAAATTGATTGGAGTTCTCCTTTAATCTCGTTGTCAGTCGACCGTGATCGCGCCGCTCACGCATCTAGGCGACACGGATACATGTACGCAGCGATATATAAATAATGTTCCCGGGAGATCCGTAGTTGCGCGGGATGTGGAAGCGCGCAGAAGTTCCACAAATGTACACAAAGTGTCCTGGCCTTGAATGACAAGGTTAGGTAAATAAACAAAATTAAATAACCAAGACTCGGTTGACCATGCGATTTTTCTCAGGAGATGTTTTGATCATTTTACTTCAGACACCGGATTATCAGCAAACTGCCAAGAGAACTGCTAGCTGGCTACTCAAAATAAACTAGCAATCTATTCAGTCAGCACATGTGTGTGTGTGTTGTAGTAGTAAAGCGAGAGAATGGGAGAAGGAAGTGTGTGTGAGCTGGACCTGGTCACCACAGACCCAAATCTATTCAGTCAGCACATGTGTGTGTGTTTTGTAGTAGTAAAGAGAGAGAATGGGAGAAGGAAGTGTGTGTGAGGTGGACCTGGTCACCACAGACCCAAATCTATTCAGTCAGCATATGTGTGTGTGTGTTGTAGTAGTAAAGAGAGAGAATGTGAGAAGGAAGTGTGTGTGAGCTGGACCTGGTCACCACAGACCCAAATCTATTCAGTCAGCATATGTGTGTGTGTGTTGTAGTAGTAAAGAGAGAGAATGGGAGAAGGAAGTGTGTGTGAGCTGGACCTGGTCACCACAGACCCAAATCTTCTCAGCTGTTGCTACTGTCATATGCTGCACTGTCTCTTCATGTGGCACATTATGTTTGGCAGGGTCACTATATCATAACAAGGCAATACAATGTGGAATCAAGTGATGACTGATTAACAGTAATGTAAATGCTAAATGTCCTAATACCTGTTGATACTACAACAATGCAAAGTATATGCTCTTAAAGGGTTAGTTCAACCAAAAATGAAAATTCTGTCAGTAATTACTCACCCTCATGTTGTTCCAACCATGTAAGTCTTTCGTTCATCTTCGGATCACAAAGTAAGATATTTTTTGATGAAATCTGAAGGCAGTCTCACTCCTCCATAGGCTTTCAGAGGGACCCAAACTCGCCGGCCCAGAATAGTTATGAAAACATTGTGTTACCTTCTCAGCTTTCGCGCTCCGAACCGTAGTTAAGAGCGAGCTGGTATCATTACAACTTGGCTCGTAGCAGGTAACTTGCTATTAGTGGTCCGGCTAACAGAGCTGAAGCACACACTGTAGTCGTGGATTGGTTTCAACAATGAACTCGGGCTTTATTGTCCACAGCGGTACACATTCATGGCATAAAAGGCACTTTGCTTGCTAGCATTCAAACGGGACATAGACTGCGTCACTACCACCTTCGCACCGTCAACTCAGACTGATTCCCCGCTACACTTTGTTTACACTACGGAAACCCAAAAGGCCCAACACGTCACACATACGCGTTTCTCTTTTACCAACAGCAGCCAGAGGGAGGCAGAGATTGCAACACTACCCCCACTCTGGAGAATGATTAAACCTTTAACATATCTCCAGCATGCTTACACTGTACACAGGGAAATATTAATTAGACAGTCATCATACAAATATCCCCAACCATAACCCATGATTCCCACAGTCCTTAAAGGGTCCTCCTCCAGTGGAAAGTTAAGGTGAAGAGGCAATGTCTATAAAACGTCCATTAAAGCATATTGCATACTCCGAATATACGTGTAAGAAAAATGTCCTAAACATGACAATTATACATTCCCTGAAGAAAACGGTACTATTACTTTAACCACTCAGTCCAACATTAGCGTAAAGTTACTCGGGGTGCAGGATTTCAAGTGCAAAACTAGGGCAAAATATTCTGTTAAACAAAGTTCTCAGCAGTAAACATACAGTACCGAGGATGCTATAACAAAATTACGTAGCCCATTAGTACCTAAATTACCGACTGTTGATAATAAACAATTATATTAAGCCCATATCAACTTCACATTTTAACTTCAACATAGTCAAGTTACTTTGCTAATAATACAATACTGGAACTCTTTTGGTTTTTGACAATACAGGAACTCTTTTAGTTTTTGACAATACAGGAACTCTTTTAGTTTTTGACAATACAGGAACTCTTTTAGCTTTTGTTTTGAGGAGGGCAGCGATCCGCCTACACCCAACCTCAAACAGATATGCTCAGTGAACAACCCAATCACCAAACATGTCAGGAGCTCTGCGTACCCTCCGGGGTCGACGCAGAGGGGTGGAGTTCAAAAGAGGATGAGCAGCTTGTCCCCTGCCCTCATCCAGTGAAGGCTCAGCCGCATGGCAAGGTAGCTGGCTGCTGCTCGGTGAAACTGACAATGATGGTGGTAAAGAGAAAAGACCTGGAAGGGACCCCACCACATGGTCCTCGGTCTCTGGTGATGTGCCCCAAAGGTCAAGAGGGCTGCTATCGACTTCTGAAGAGCTGATGTCAGACAACGGGGGTGGCGCCTCCACTGGTGCCCACATTTCAGCCTCTTGCAAGACCCAGTCGTTGTCTAGTGCGGTTCTGGAGTGGTACGCTTTGAGTTTGTCGTGATGAACGACTTTCATCTTCATTCTCGGGCCCCGCTTTATTCGGTAGACCAAATCGTCCAGTACACCCACCACGAAGTACGGACCCTCGTAGGAAGGGAGGAACTTCCGCACTTTATTCTTTACTCTTTTTGTGCCTTTGACCAGGAACCATACTGCATCACCGACTTTGTATTGGACTTTGCAAACATTTTTGTCGTACTGTCGTTTGGCATGCTCGACAGATTTCCCCAGAGCCTCCCGAGCCAACTGGTGAGATAGCTCAAGCCGTTCCCTTAGCTGTACAACATAGGTTGACGGGGTAGCAGTGTTGTCTGGGTCAGGTGGCAGCCCAGCAACAAGATCCACCGGCTCTGTAATCTCCCGTCCGAACAACATCATATTAGGCGTCAGGCCTGTGGAGCTGTGTTTGGTTGCACGGTAAGCCATGACTGCACATGGGGTCATAATGTCCCAGTCCCAATGACATCGTTCTGCAGTGGTGGCTAAGATTTTCTGCAGTGTGGCATTAAAACGCTCCACTTGGCCATCTGACTGTGGCCGAAACGGCGTGGTCCGTGTCTTGTCGATTCCCAGCAGCTCACACATCCCCTGGAACACAGCTGACTCGAAATTGGTACCTTGGTCGCTGTGCAGGCACTGTGGAGCTCCGTACCTACACACCCACTCAGAAACAATCTTTTCAGCCACTGTCGTTGCTTGTTCGTTGGGAACAGGATAGGCTTCAACCCATTTGGTGAAGTAGTCCTGCACCACTATTATGTAGCGGTTGCACCTTTCAGTTTCATTTAAAGGTCCCATTAAATCAACTGCGATCCGTTCGAAGGGGGCACCAACTCGCACTGTGCCCATGGCGGCTTGAGGTGTTTTCTTGGGCCGGGCTTTCGCAGCACAACGGGTGCAAGTGCGACACCACAGAGTGACGTCATCTCTCATATTGTACCAGTAGTACCGGGCCTTGAGACGTGCGAGGGTTCTTTCTCCTCCAAAATGGCCACCGACTGGACCATCGTGCAATTGTTTTATCACTGAGGTGCGGTACTCTCGAGGCAACAAGATCTGTGGATAGAACACCCTTCCATCCGTGCAGTAAAATTTCCTTAGTAAAACTCCGTCTTTCTGGTAGAGCCTTTTCCACTGTGACCAGTAGGCTTTGGTGGCAGGGCTGTAGGGTGCTATGTCAACCCAGGGTGGCCTGCCCCTCCCCTCGTCCAACCACTTCCTCACTGGTGCTATAGCTGGGTCAGCTTCTTGGGCACTGATTAACTGCTCTCGGGTCCAACCAGCGAACAGGTTGACTTGGGCTGGCTCACCCACCCTGTAGACACTTGGACGGAACAAAAAGCCAGCTTGATTGTCACTGAAAGCGTCCACTACCCCCACTGGTAGATGCTTAGGCTCAACTGCGGGGCTGCCTCCATAGCTACCTTCGGGCACCACTACCCCCACTGGAGGTTGCTCTGCAGGAGTTTCCCCAGCAACCACTGAAACTGGACTCCCTGCCATGTTGCACTGAATCCCTTTGTGCTGAAGCTGGTTACTGAGGGTAGGCTCTGGCACTCTGCATGAGCACGACGATCCGCAGGGTCTTCTGGAGAGCGCGTCCGCATTTTGGTGATGTCTCCCTGGACGATGGATTACCTGGAAGTCGTACTCTGCCAGTTTTCCCAGCCAGCGAGCAAGCTGGCCCTCAGGCTCCTTCATCCGAGTCAACCAGCGTAGGCTGCTGTGGTCAGTCCGTATGATGAATGATCTCCCTAGCAGATACTGCCGGAAATGAGAGGTGAACTCGACAACTGCCAGAAGTTCTCTTCTGGTGGTGCAGTAGTTTTGCTCAGTGGCTGACAATCTCCTGCTCCCATAGGCGAGTACTCTCTCCTCACCTTCTTGCACTTGGGAAAGGACTGCTCCAATTCCCCAATCACTGGCGTCCGTGTCGAGGAGCAACTGGCCAATGTCGAGGGGATAACCCAGCACGGGTGCTGACGTCAGCCGGCTTTTCAGCTGTTCAAACGCCTCCTGGCACTCGTCGGTCCAGTTAAAACGTGCATACTTTTTGGTCAGCTCGTGAAGGGGCTTGGCAACAGAGGCGAAATCTTTGACAAAGCGTCGGTAATACGAAGCCAGGCCGACAAACTGACGCACTTCAGCTACGTTTTGCGGTGCGGGCCACCCAGCCACCTTTTGGATCTTTTGGGGGTCAGTGGCGACACCTTTGGCGGAGACGATGTGCCCCAAGTAAGCCACTTGCTCTCGGAACAGGACACACTTAGAAGGTTTAAGTTTCAGGTTGGCTGCGCGTAGTCTGCCAAACACTTGACTAAGCCGCTCCAACATTTCAGTTCCGTCTCGCCCCAGGACAATGATGTCATCGAGGTAGACCAAGCAGGTCTCCCACTGCAGCCCGGCCAGGACACGGTCCATGAGCCTCTGGAAAGTGGCCGGCGCATTGCACAGTCCGAACGGCATCACATTCCATTCGAACAGGCCCTTACGGGTGCAGAACGCAGCGGCTTTTCGGGCTCTCGGTGTCAACTCCACCTGCCAGTACCCTGATGTTAAATCTAGCGTGCTGAAGTACCTGGCTGTGGACAGTGTGTCTAAGGTGTCCTGGATGCGGGGCAGTGGATAAGCATCCTTTATGGTTCTCTCATTTAGGGGCCTGTAATCGACACATAATCGCAACGTCTGATCCTTCTTCCTCACCATGACTATTGGTGCAGCCCAGCTGCTGTTGCTGGGTCGAGCCACACCAGTGTCCAGGCTCTGCTGCACCTGCTGGTCTGCTGCAGTCTGTTTGTCCCTAGCCATCCGGCGCGGTTGCTGTTTCACAGGCGGACCAACGGTGGTGAGGATATCATGCTGCACGAGACCAGTACGTCCAAGGTCAGTGGGCCCCGTAGAGAAAACGTCACTGTAAGACCGTAGCAGGCTGGCCAACCTCACCTGGTCGCCCTCGGGCAGACTAGCACAGCTCTCGTCGTACAGGACCTGCAGGTGGCTGGGTAAAGAAGCACAAACAGAGTTAATAGGTTCAGGGGCTAATGAGGCCAAAGGCGGCTGGGACTCCACCTTCCCCACCACTGCGGCTGGCTGTAGAATCCCTGCCACAGCGCCTCTCTTCAAAGTGACAGGTAAGGCACCAAGGTTGAAAACTCTGATGGGAACGTTGGTGGACCGCTGCGCCTGTACGATGATGCGAGCCACCAGGACGTGGTGCTTTTCTATGAAACCCTTGGTTGGGCTCAGCATCAGGTCTCCCTCAGTGGTATTGCGCAGGTGGGCGGTGCCAGGCACTACATACTCACACCCGGACTCCAACACTGTTGTGCGGGCCACTCTGACAATGTGTACCCGGGGCTGATGGTTTTGGTTAAAACGAGGTACCTTTTCTCCGAAAAGGGTTATCTCACGGCGACCATAGTCCAGCTGGGCACTTGTCTGATGCAGGAAAGGGTGCCCCAGGATAACCTCGGTGTTCTCTGCTGTGTCAGCCATAATAAAGTTCACATTGGTAGCCCTGCTCCCAACCTGTACTGGTAAGTTAACCTCCCCCAGAACTGCCAGACCACTGGGCCCGATGCCCTGCAGAACCTGTGCGACAGATGGCTCTATTGGGGGTCTGGACTCTGCAGGAATAGAGTTAAAGAGATGGAGGGGCAACACATTCCTTCGTGCACCAGAATCAAGCAGAGCACACATTTCCAGTCCATATATCAATATTTCAACACACATGTCGTCCCCCTGACTCGCAGTACAGGTGACCACTTTACCTGTGTCGGGTGCTGTGTTCTTGTTGACTGTCCGGCCTTGCTGTCTGGGTCGTCGGGGGGAAGGGCAGTTTCTCTGGATATGCCCTAGACCGGAGCAGTTATGGCATTGAACATCCCCCATTGGCATTTTGACATTTGTGTCTCTCTTCTGGCGCCACTGCGGATTAAATCCTGGAGCCCTCTCTGGCGAGTTGATGGACCAAACCTCTACTCCCACTGGCTCCACACAAGCTGGCCTGCTGTTATTTTCACGTACTATGGTGGCTCTGGCTCTCTGATTTACAAGACCGCGTTGGCCAGGCTGCATGAACTGTGTGACTGTTCTGGCAGCCCTCTTGGTGGTCTCGTAGCTGTGTGCGATGTCATATGCTCTGGATAGGGTACGCGGCTGCTTTTCCAGTAATTTCTGCACCACCTCGGCGTCAGCCAGGGCGTTGGTGAAAACCTCCACACTAATGGCGTCCTGTTCCAGCTCGGTACGGTCAGCATACACAATGGACACTTTCTCGTAGATGTCATCTCTTAATAGGTGCAGGGCTTCGTTCTGCCCCCTAACCCTCTGCCTTAGTTCAATGCCGATGGCAGCCGCATGGTCGGACCGCGGCCCATAGGCGGTCTCTATTTCAGCCACAATCCGCCGGTAGCTCCAACGGTCAGACCTGGGGTTTTTATGGACGATAGCTCCAGCCGCGCCAGTCAGGCTGAATCTCAGCTGAACCGCCATTGTCGTTTCCGACCAATGGTTTGCCCTTGCACAGCTTTCAAACCGGTGAATAAAGTCTTTCCAGGAGCCCGTTCCATCAAAATGGCCTGGCTTTAATATTGGAATTCTCTCTTGATATCCATAATGTTCATCGTCACTAACGTCCACTATTTCAACATCCGGCGCTGTGCGTGATGACCATGGGGCCGACTTGGCCCTCTCCACAGCTGACTGGCCGTATTGGTATCGATCACGATGTGTGGCATAGTTATCATTGTAGCTCATTGATCCACAACGTTCCACGGGCCGGGGCGTGCAGAGTGGAAAAGGTGTCGAAGTGAACTGGGAGGGCAATGCATGGGGCTGGGAGAAAGGGTTTTGTACCGTACAGTTCATGGAAGTGAACGGGTTAGCTTGCTGATTAATGGCGCGTCGGGCAACCGTTGGGGCGGGGCTATTTTTAAAACCATGCGGTAAAACTGCTACGGGGCTGGCTGTCATATGCATTGAACAGTCACAGGTTTTCTGATAAAAGTACGTGGACTCACCATCTGTTGTATTATGTGGTTCCACGGGCATTAGGAACGGGTTAGTCAACCGTGATGGCGGTGGTGTGGGGGGCAAAGCTAGGTTGAAAGACGGCATCCGGTCGTAAACAATAGCTCCGTCGCCAGCTAACGTTCGCTCCATGCCAGCCGCGAATGGGTTAGTGCTGTCGGCATATCGGCCGTCCCCGTGATTATCTTGGTCTGAATTATTGTCTCTTATATCCATTAAAAATGGGTTGGTGCTTACGTTAGTGGTTTCCATCTCGACAGGCCTCTTCGTCCACGCGCTAGCTTTAGCTCTAGCCCCGAGCGCCGTCATTCTGCGTCCGTCCGTCAGACGAAACTTTTTATTTTATTTTCTTCTTGCTTGTTAGATCCCGGACGAAGCCCCCAGTGTTACCTTCTCAGCTTTCGCGCTCCGAACCGTAGTTAAGAGCGAGCTGGTATCATTACAACTTGGCTCGTAGCAGGTAACTTGCTATTAGTGGTCCGGCTAACAGAGCTGAAGCACACACTGTAGTCGTGGATTGGTTTCAACAATGAACTCGGGCTTTATTGTCCACAGCGGTACACATTCATGGCATAAAAGGCACTTTGCTTGCTAGCATTCAAACGGGACATAGACTGCGTCACTACCACCTTCGCACCGTCAACTCAGACTGATTCCCCGCTACACTTTGTTTACACTACGGAAACCCAAAAGGCCCAACACGTCACACATACGCGTTTCTCTTTTACCAACAGCAGCCAGAGGGAGGCAGAGATTGCAACAATTGTTACAATACACTGTAAAAAAAAATCCCGTAAAAAAAAACGGTAAATCTCTGGCAGCAAAGTTTCCAGACGGATTCCGTTAAATTACAGCAAATAACCATTTTACAAAATTACAGGCAAAAACCGTAAAAATACAGAATTGACTTTACGGTCAAAATTAATTAAATGACAGTATATTATTGTTGATAATGGTTTAATTAACCGTGGAAAAACGTATATATTATGTCAAATAACATTAAAAAAAACATTTAACTTTCAGGTTAATCTGTAAATTTAGGGTTTTATAAAGTTATTTTATGATAATGCTGTCTTAATCTACAGTAAATTTCTTTTAATATATCGTTTTTCTGTGTAAAATAACTATGAAGTTATGTATAAAAATGCAATTAGTACATAAATTAAAATACAAAGTTTGTTTAAAATAGTTTTTTTTTTTTTTTTAAACAAAGATCTTTAGCAGTTTCTTGAAAATGTATTGAGTTGTGCTGGTCATTCCACCAGCAGGAAACAGTCCAGGTAAAGGTCAGTGAAAGTGATTTTGTCTCTTGAGCTTCTGGAGGACACGTAGATCTGAAGCATTGAGTTTAGGTCTTGCTGGAAGGCCTGCCAAGAGAGCATTACAATAGCCCAGTCTGGATAGAGCAAGACAAGGAGTTGTGTAGCTCCGATAGGAAGAGCCGGATCTGTTTGATGTTGTATAAGGCAAATCAGCAGGATCACACAGCAATGATGGTTTGGCTGAAACCAGAAGCAGTTGGCAAGGTTGAGTTGAAGGTCATTCATTCAGCAAGAGTTGTCCATCAGGTAGGCTGAGATGCAAGCAGCTCCCATCAGATCATCTGGCTAGAATGAAAGGTAGAGATATGTGTCATTAAGTTAGTAGTGATAGGAAAAGCCATGTTTCTAAATGACAGAGCCTAGTTACAAAAAAACAATAAAACAAAAGATGGGTGAAATCTAACACTCGTGGTCTTACTGTAGCAAAACCAAAACCTTGTGCAGCCACAGTGGCCCCACAAGGATCAAATTAATATTCACATGGGAAAATATACAGTATAAAACAAATACTTCTTTTTATGCCATTTTTAGTGCAATCATATGGAGTCAGAAGACTCAGCCATTACAATTTTTAAAGTTACTTCTTACCTTGTTTGCCATGATCAGCTGCTTTCCAGATGACCTGAAATCATAAAAAAAGAAATATATTTTTTAAACTCAATATTACATGTAAGAATATGTTCTAATGGGACAACGCAAAACCTCAACTGACTATGATCTGGAAGCTGAGCAGGAAAGGCTAACAGTTATGTTTTGAGCATGTGGTTTTAACTAACCTATATTTATAGAAAGTAAATGTAACTTTAGCAGCTATATGATTTACTGTGACTTAAGCAGCATCAGTTACAAATTGTAAATAAGTTAATTTCTTGATCAGAACACAAACATGCTATATATTTTATAAGCATCATTATACACATATGCATTATATAGCTAAGTTATGTGTTGGCAAGCAGATGCGGACAGAATTGCAATTCATCATGTTGTGCTCATATTCTAGTCTCATGTGCTGTTAGTGTAAGTGACTGAACTCGATTTATTAACGGTCTCGGTAGAGTTAACGTTACTCACCATTACGAAAATTGACCACGTGGTTTAACTAACGTTACAAAGAAATATGGTAGGCCTATTTGTAGTAAAACTGTGGTTATTAAAATGGTAATAAATGCACCAAAAACAATTTTACTAAAGCAAGGATATTTTTAAGAGAAGAGTTTTTAGCTTCCAGATCGCTGTTTAAGATATTGATTTACTGACTCATCATTATAACGAAGATTTTATACAATTGAACGGACTTTCATATGAATAACAAGTCTAAAGCTTAAGCAACGTGTTTTAGGTATTTTGAGATGTGGGTTCAACTGATCTTTCTTTAAACAGATGGAAAATTGAAAGATTAATGCTGCATTTTCAATGTTTTGCCGTCCTCGACGCCAGTTATGACATCATTTAAGAATGCTAATGTTAGCTTGTAAACAAACTGTCAACTGAAAAATGTAATATCAAATATAGTCCAAATGTAACTTAGTATAATGAGACTCTTACCTCAGTGATCGGATGGCATGATGTCCGGTGTGACGAACCAGGCTCAATGAAAAAGGCGCGTTATATCCGAACAGACTGAATGACAACCGGACTTCAGTGCTCCTGCTCACGGCTGCTCTTGACGAAAACGATTGCTTTGAACCATTGATCTCACAATCCACTTAAGAGTAGCAGCTAGACTGAATTCAAATCTCCCGCTTCGCTTGCCCTTGATACACAGATCCAAACTTGACGACAGATCATCAGACCAGCTCACCGTTGTGGGCGGGACTAAGCAACGTAAAAGTGGCGGATAATTTGAATCTGCGCCATCGCGCGCGCGCACACGCAAACGCACACAATGCCATGCAATGTGCAGCAACGCAGATTTTTTAAAATATTAATAAAATGCATAAAATATACATGATATTAGGGGGAGAATTACACAAATGGTGAATCAAAATGAGCAAGACAATTAAAAGACTATAAGTCAATAGGCCTGCCTACTGTAGGCTATAGGCCTGTAAATACAATTTAACCTTAAAACTCACTTTAACCCCCACATGCTTAATGGTCTTCAAGGAAAACATGTTGAATGATTGCTGATTTCTGCAGCTACACCTTCTATTCTTTGTTTTCTAATTTCACAGAAATAATCTGTAAAATATTACTTATTATACTACAGGGCCGTTGAATGCTTGAATCTGATTGGTTGACGAACGTTCTCTGAGGTGTGCAATTATTTTCAGGGAACCGCACGGCTAAAGTAGTTCCAGGCAGGTCTTGACCTCATTACAGTTCAATATCACTTCGCGTAGTCAACTGTAATAACGGAAAAGAGGATACAATTCATAACAAAAGACACTGCAGCCCCATGCGCTCGATCTGCAATTTCCAATGTCTAACTTCACAATCAATGGAAATATGCAGTTTAATTTTAATAAATAAAGTAGGCTATACAGTCCTATACATAATCAATAAAAAAATAATCTGAATATTTAAATAAATTGATAGTCCTGTTGCACGGGTTTTCGTAATTATTGAAGATAATATAACAAATAAATAAAATTGATAGGCCTATACTTGTTAAAAGGGCTTTGTGTTTCATTTATTAGTCTAGTCTAGGGTGACCACCCGTCCCGCTTTGCGTTGTACCGCACAGCATATTCACCCCTTGTCCCGCACGTCGCATATTGAGAAAATGTCCCGCATTTCCATCAGCCTGTTGGTTTTTAATGATCATATTAAGAAAACGTGCATACGATCTTTTGCCTTTTTAAGAAAGCATTTTATTTATTATTTTTGTGGCGTAGTTTTTCACCTATATTTAACAGCGCTTCGTCAGAAGTGCAAATACAACAGCCGTTTTTAAAATCCTATCCAATGGTTGAAATGAAAGGAGTAAACACGGTCACTGGTAGGTTGTGTCGGCTGTCAATCAAAATGTGGAGCGGTGATTCGTTCCATGTGTTCCCTGTCAGAAAACGAATGGATAATTCGGTAAATTAAAATGTGAATTTAACAGAGTTAGAACTTATTGCCTGCTGTGGTTGTTCTAATTCACATCCTTTCTAAAACATATAAAAGTTTTTGGTTTAATAGATTCTTAATATATAAGACTGTCAATTAACTAATTTTATGTTGTTTTTTATTTTATTTTCTCTTTATTTATTTTGTTGGATTTTAGTTGGACTTGGTCAGAACGGTTTCAAAAATAGTTATCTGCATGATGCCTACTGCCTTTGTGCTCAGTGATGTTGAACTTAAATGACATGTAAAATAAAGACATGTTATGTTACATTGTAATGTAATGGTGTTTTCTGGAAGGGACTAAAGAACAAAGTATTTTAATCAGCTGAAAGGCAGAATACGAATGGAATGTTTTTATTAAGTTAGATAGACATTATATAACAGTTTCAGGTTATTTTTTAGTGTTGGTAACATGTCCCACATTGTCCCACACAAACTTAGTAATCGTCCCACATTTAGTTTGTTTGATGGTGGTCACCCTAGTCTAGTCTACTGTCACTAATAGAAAAAAAGAATGAACGAATTAATTAAAACGAATTGAATTAATAAATAAATAATAATATTGACGCACATGCTTCTCTCTAAGGCCGGTTATGAATGTAATTTGATACTTATGACTGATCATGCACGCGTGTTCAGTGCGTTCAGTCGGTGTTCACAGCGGTGTTCAGAATCTGCTGCATTCACAGTCAGAGAATGTTTCTAGTCGTTACGTGTGTGTCCAGCATTACTCTGCTATCAGCGGCTCAAACCGCCGCTAACTCTAAAATGACGTTTTGGAATTAGCAACGGAGCATGGGTTTAGATGCGCAAGGAATTAGTCCTACATACAAGAGCGTTTTAATGACAAAAACTTTACAAACGTCTTGAAATACATCATCTGAACAATATTTCGAGGTGTGGTAACTGTAGTATAAGCGGAATAATTGACTCCAGGCCGTTGAATTATTATAAAAAATAATGCACACCCGAGGAGTAACGGCCACTCCGCTTCGCGTCGTGACCGCATTACCACCTCGGGTGTGCATTATTTTTATAATAATTCAACGGCCTGTCGTCAATTATTCCTTACATATTTTATGTAAAATTACACATAACTCTGTAAAAATACAGAACATTTCTTTAACAAATACAGAAAATTTATGTAAAACCAAAATACAAGCAATTGCCTGTAAATTTAATAGTGGACCTTTAAATTACAGCAAATATCTGTAAAATAACAGACATTCACTGTAAAATTACAGACAATTACCTGTAAAATTAAGATTTTTTTTTTACAGTGTAGTCCAAGTGACTACAGTGGCTCTGCATTAAGTTTATCATGCGACAACAATACTTTATTTTTAATTAACTTATCTAATAGACCTTGACAAGCGACATTGACGAGATGAGGATAAAACTACTCTGTGTTGCTGAATACGAGGCTTCTACAGTTATAGAGACTAAATCAACTTGATCACATGTCCTTTATAAAGCAGTGTTTAATTAAACAACATATTTGAGGGTATTTAGGAAGGGTTAATGTGTAATTTACTTGTGATATTTATTATTATTAGCATTAATAAAGAACTTGTTTATGTTTTATTTTCGATTAGTGTCACACAAAACACTGCAGATGAAGTTCTCCAGAAGCTGCTGCCTGTGGTTACAGCAACTAGATGCGCTCGGTAAGTTACACTGAGAACAAGCATCACTGTTAAAACATTACATTTCTTAAACATTATTAATAAATGGTTTAACAAAAACTATGAGTGTCACACTTCAGCTTTTAAACCCTCCACCTATCTGACCTGATGTGTGATCTACTTAACCGTAATATTCATTTCTAATGTATGTATATAAACATTTATATTTAGACTTTTTTCATATTCATTTTAATTTAAATGTTAATACATTTATTTAAAAACAGATGTATTCAATGTTTCATTTGATCATTTTTATATAATCTTTCTCCCTCACATAGAGACATAATCTCTTAGAATAACAGTAATTTACTGATATGGGTCAATGATGTGGCGTGACAATTCTGGAGTCCCAAGCATATTCATAATATTAAAAATGTATACATGTTTAAATGCACTTCATTAAGTGACTCAAGTGGTCATCCAAGATGTCCATGTCTTTCTTTCTTCAGTGGAAAAGAAATGAAGGTTTTTGATGAACACATTTCTCCATATAATGGACGTCAATGGGCCCCAAACGGCTCAAGGTCCAGATGACAGTGTCAGCGCCGCTTCAACGGGCTTTAAACGACACCAGACGATGAATACGGCTCTTATCTAGCGAAACCATCGTCATTTCAAAAATAAATTAAAAAGTTTAAGTTTTATAAGCACAAATCCTCGCCTTGCTCTGTTCTGTGATGCGCGTTCGTGACGTAATACGCAATTACGTTGAAAAGGTCACGCTTGACGAGTCAGTGTTTACAGATGTGCGGAAGGAGGACCTCTCTCGCGCGCACGCTCTCTTTCTCTCGCGCTCTCTCTCTCTTTCTCTCGCGCTCTCTCGCTCTCTTTCTCTCTCGCTCGCTCTCTCTCTCTCTCTCTCTCTCTCTCTCTCTCTCTCTCAATTCAATTCAATTCAATTTAAAATTGCTTTATTGGCATGACTGTACACAATACAATATTGCCAAAGCTTGGAATACATATAATAATTATAAACACATCAAAATAATAACATATTATAACTAGGGCTGTCAAAAGATTAATCGCGATTAATCGCATCCAAAATAAAAGTTTGTGTTTACATAATATATGTGTGTGTACTGTGTATAATTATTTATACATATAAAAACACACACAATCATGTATATATTTAAGAAAAATTGGTTATATTTATATATAATATAAATTATATAAATGTATATACAGTATATAAATGCAAATATTTCTTAAATATATACATGAATGTGTGTGTATTTATACATAATAATTATACACAGTACACACACATATATTATGCAAGCACAAACTTTTATTTTGGATGCGATTAATCGCGATTAATTTTTTGACAGCCCTAATTATAACATAAATTTAAATGTACAAATTAAATTAATTGTACAAATGAACAGTGTGACCAATTACATAGTGTGAACATTTCATACCATAGTGTTTTAACATATGCACACACACACAGACATTACTGAGGGTCACTGTGGTGGACAGTAAGGAAACACACTGAGGTCAGACACACACACACACACACACACACAAACACACACACACACACACACACACACACACACACACACACACACACACACACACACACATTCACCTGCTGTCTCTCAGGCTGTGGCACACACACACGTATCTGGCAGCCAGTGCTGCGGTGTGTCCCTCTCCTAATATGATCTTGACCTGTTCTACTTCAGTCATGGCTGTAAAGTTCTGTATTGTGTGAGTGAGTTTGCTGAAGTAGAGGTCTCTGACTGAACTGTATTTGTGACAGTGAAGGAGGAAGTGTGTCTCGGTCTCGATCTCTCCTGTCCTACACTGAACACACACTCTCTGCTCTCGGGGTAACCAGCTCTTTCTGTGTCTGCCGGTCTCGATGGCGAGACTGTGTTCACTCAGCCTGTACACACACACACACACACACACACACACACACACACACACACACACACACACACACACACACACTCAGCCTGTACTTGCTCAGGATCCGTCTCTGCTTTGTGTCTCTCACACTCTGGAGATATTCTTCCAGTTCATAATTTGATTTCAGAGTTCGATAGAATTGTAATTTACTTTGTGTTTTGGTTTCCTGATCCCAATGTTCCAGATATGTGTGTTTAGATTGTTTGATGATTTGGTTTATTCTGATGTGTGTGAGAGAAGCAGTGCTGGTCTGAGACTGGTCAGTGTTAGTAGAGTTAGTCGGGTTAGTGAGTCTCAGAACCAGCTGACTGAGGGAACTCTTTTCGGGGTTCAGTTCTTGGGTTTGTAGTAGGGGTGTGCATTGGCACTGCCCTCACAATTCGATTCGATTACGATTCACCAGGTAACGATTCGATTCAATTCGATTCTACGATGCATTGCGATGCATCAAAATTCTACTGCACACAACAAGGCAAATTTTTCATCAGTCATGAGGCAATACAAGCAGTCATATATTGAACAACAGATTTTATTGGCTGCTATGTGTGTATTATCACTCTCCTGTATCTGACATAAATGTCATTAAACAAAATAAAATTGAATGGTAGGCTACAGGGTATTGTATATGGCATTTTCAAACCTGAAAAAGAAAACATAAATCACTGCTTTCTAGGGCTGTAATCTCCCAGTCGATTGTTGGTCGATACGTTCTTGCTTGACCAAAATTCTGATTAGTCGATTTTTTTCCACGTTCATTTCATCAGTTTTGCCGCGTTCATTTCATCAGTTTTGCCGCGTTCATTTCATCAGTTTTGCAGTGTTCATTTCATCAGTTTTGCCGTGTTCATTTCATCAGTTTTGCCGCGTTCATTTCATTCGTTTTGCGCGTTCGTTTCATCAGGTGGAAAGCACTAATTGCTAATGGGGGTGTTTTCAGAGCACCCCTGTTTCACAGGTAACAGTCTGTCTTCAGAACACCCCCCTTGTTTTCACTTCTTTTGGATTAGCCCAAACCACTGGAGAAGAGAGACAAATTGAAGAAAGTAGGCTACTAGAAGGTTTGCTGAATATTATTTATTTAATTGAGAGACCGTTTAATTCATAGTCAGTCCTCTTCTATCATGTCAACAAAGACATCGGCAGTGTGGCAGCATTTTTTTTTTAGAAGACGGGAAAAAATGATTGCAGCCCAATGCGCAGTGCCACTGTTTGTATTAGTTTTGAGCCTATGCTTTATTTTTCAGTTATGCACTTTATTTTGTTTTTGCTCTTGATCTGGTTTGTTTAATAAATATTATTTTTTTATTCAAATGGACGTGCCTTTTGTGTTTAAAAGTAAAAGCTTTATGTTAGTCTATTCGTGTCTCAGCCGCGAAGCTGCGCTCCTGTGTTCAGCCTCGTCTTGTTTAGTTTCCCATTAACTTCGTAGAATCCGAAATGTGCCCAGATGTCCGCTTTTCCAAGCTTTAGGTGCGTTTTTAATTACCCGTCTATCGCGGTCATCTCCCTCCGCCTCAGCCGTCTTGATTGTTGTTATGCCCACGAAAGTAACTTTATTGTCCAACTCAAGGCCAGAAAATAAACAGTGACATAATCGATTATGGCACTTTGCCGCATCGATGCTGAATCGTGCATATCCCGCATTGCGATGCATCGCCGAATCGATTATTGTTGACACCACTAGTTTGTAGTGCTTTAAAATGTAGCGATTCTGTGGGACTTGATTTTAGATGCATCCAGAATTTGAGGGATCTTTTTTGCATATTAACAATCAATGGGAATCAGCCTAATTCTGCCCTGCATGCGTTATTGGGTGTTTTCCTTTGTAATTTTAGTATCATTTTGCAGAATTCTGTGTGTAGGGCTTCTGTTGGATGTCTGTCCCATCTAGTGTAGCTCTGATCACTGAGTGGACCCCAAACCTCACTTCCATACAGCGCAATGGGCTGAATAACGCTATCAAAGATTTTACACCAGATTGGGATCGGTAATTCAATGTTTTGGAATTTTTTCTTAATTGCATATAGAGCTCTTCGAGCTTTATCTCTGAGAGCATTCACTGCCACACTGAAGCTCCCCGATGCAGTGATGACCAGGCCGAGGTAAGTGTGTGTGTGTGTGTGTGTGTGCAGTGATGACCAGGCCGAGGTAAGTATACTGCATCGTGTGCTCTAGGCCGGTGCTGCCTAGACTGAACTGGTATCTGTGTTCCTGACATCTGGGCTTCTTCTGGAAGACCATAATGTTGGTCTTTGTGAGGTTGACTGCCAGGGCCCAGTTCTGGCAGTAGTTCTCCAGCAGGTCCAGGTGCTGCTGTAGTCCCTGTGCGGTGACTCTCTCTCTCTGTCCCTCACACACACACACACACACACACACACACTGCTGCTGTAGTCCCTGTGCGGTGGGTGACAGCAGCACCAGGTCGTCTGCGTACAGTAACAGCTTAATGCTTCTGTCCTGTAGAGTGAGTCCAGGGCCCGTAGACTGTTCCAACTGCACCGCTAGTTCATTAATGTAGATGTTGAACAGCGTTGGACTCAGGCTACAGCCCTGCCGCACTCCTCTTTTCTGGGGGAAGAATTCTGTATGTTTGTTGCCAATTCGTATTGCACATTTGTTGTTCGAATACATTGATTTTACAATGTCATAAACTTTACCCCCTACACCACTTTGTGGTGTAGGGGGTACACCAATACTACACAAATATTACTCTCTCGCTCTCTCGCTCTCGCTCTCTCTCTCTCTCTCTCTCTCTCTCTCTCTCTCTCTCTCTCTCTCTCTGTGCGAGCGTTTGTTGAGCAGAGTGAGTGGTGCGGTGAGTGTGTGGTCTTTTTGTGCCCGCTGTGGCTTTAAAATATATTTCCCCCCCCTTTTTTTCTATGTTTTTGTTTGTTTGTTTTGTTGTTGTTTGTTGTGAAATTTACAGAGAAGCTTAACTGAGCGCCTAAACCCAGTCTTCGTACTGGGAGGCATGGCGACTCAGGGAGCTAATGTTCTCGATTCACTCACGCGGCGCCACGGTGTGAAGGTGGTAGCGGTGGGGAGCGTGGAAGAGTGTAGTGTAGCGGTTGGTGATGTAGTGGGTCATGAATGTGTGTTGGCGGCGTCCAAAATGAACAACTCAATTGTACTGTTCTTGAGTACAGTAGAAAAAGCGAATGAAGTCGTTGGAAAGGGAATAAACATACGTGGTTTATTTACCCCAGTCCTACCTCTTTCCACCCCCGCAAAAAAAGTCACCATTTCAAATGTACCCCCCTTTATTAAGGATGAGATGTTGGCGAAAGAATTGTCACGCTTTGGCAAAATGATTGCTCCCATAAAAAAGATCGCTATAGGATGTAAATCGGGGTTAGTGAAACATGTAGTCTCGTTCAGGCGTTTCACGTATATGATTCTGAACGGAAATAGAACTGATCTTGACGTAAATTTTAAATTTAAAGTGGATGATTTTGATTACACTGTCTTTGTAACTACAGACACGATGAGGTGTTTTGGTTGTGGAAAGTCTGGTCATTTAATCCGCGGGTGCCCGGAAAACTGCGCTCATCACGGCGCGCAGAATGATGGTGTGAAAGATAACGTTAACGCTGAGCAAAGTGAAGACGGAGAAGTCGCCAGTACTTCCAATGCGCCGAATTCCAGTGTGCCAAAAATAGTGTCTGTGGAAAAAAATATTGAATCTGATCTAACTAGACAAAGCGTTGAATTTGATGAAAAAAACGCAAAAAAATCCGAAATTGTAACCTGTGTGAGTGTTGAAAGAAACAGTATTGATGGTGGACAAACTGGTAACACACAAACGAGGTTAGTTCAGTCTTCTGGTACTGAGCTACAAGTGGAGAGTGTAATTCAGAGTGAGGACACATTAATGGATATGGATCAGGTGGTTTTTAAAGCACCTCTGAAGAGGAAAAATAAAGACACAACCATGGTTTTGAAACAGGCTAGAAAGAACCAAGAAGAGAATAAAGTGGACAATGAAACCAGTGAGAGCGAGTGCTCTGATTCCAGTGCCTCCGTTTGTTCTCAATCCAGTTGGTCATGTTTTGATTATGGAGTGGATGAGATCAAAAAATTCTTGAAAGTGACCAAAAATATGAGAGGAGTGCAAATTAGGGCTGTAACGATTAATCGCGATTAATCAAAATTCAAAATAAAAGTTTGTGTTTACATAATAAATGTGTGTGTATTGTGTATAATTATTTTGTATATATAAATACACACACATGCATGTATATATTTAATAAAAATGTGTTATTTATATATAAAATAGTTCTATTTATATATAATATAAATCATATAAAAATATATATGCAGTATATAAATGCAAATATTTCTCAAATATATACATGCATGTGTATGTATTTATATATACAAAATAATTATACACAATACACACACATATATTATGTAAACACAAACTTTTATTTTGAATTTTGATTAATCGCGATTAATCGCGATTAATCGTTACAGCCCTAGTGCAAATTGATGAATATTTTCCAGATCTCGGAAGACTTTTGGAAAATATTAAGTGTTTAATGAGCGAAGGAAGATTTACAGATAAAGAAGTTTATCGCTTAAAAAAAATTGTCACAAAAATTAAACTCCAATTGAATAATGACGTTGAAATGGTTTAGTTTTTATGTCCTTATTGGATGTTTTGCTCTCTGTGCTGTAGTTTCTTTTTCATTTTTATTTATGAGTGAAATTCGCATTGCTTCTTTGAATGTGAATGGGGCTAGAGACTGCAGAAAGAGAGCTCAGATATATGAAGTAGTGAAACAGAATAAAATTGATGTCCTGTTTTTACAGGAGACACATAGTGATGTGAAAATTGCTGTTGAATGGGCTAAGGAATGGGGCGGTCTTCTTTTTCTGAGTCACAATACTTAACTCAGTGGAGGAGTTGCAGTTTTGTTTAATAAAAATTTTGCTCCCTCATCTTTTCAGTAGAGGAGATTGTAAAAGGTAGACTCTTAAAGATAAAAGCTCAATTTGAAGATCATGTTTTTGTTTTTATTTGTGTATATGCACCAACCTCACAGATAGAAAGAATGTTTTTTTAGATAAATTAAATACAGTAATAGAAAAATGTGATAATGGAGAATTTTTGGTTGTGGGAGGAGATTTTAATTGTGTTGAAAAAAATATAGATAGGAATCATGTAGAACCACATATGGCTTCACGCCGAAAACTGATACAAATGATAGAAGGGAATGAGCTCGGTGATGTATGGAGAAATTTTAATCATGATGTTAAACAATACACATGGGCGCATGCTCGTGAAAATGTGTTGTCAACAGAGGTGGAAAGTCCAGGTTCAGAAAGTAAAAGTCCTCCTCAGTATTTTGTTCCAATCAGCTGGATTTGCTGATTAGCACAGTTTTTCAGCAGTAGATAGAACTAATTAGTGAAATCAGCTGACTGAGTTCATGGGTGGAATAAACATATGGCAGGACTTTTACTTTCTGACCCCTGGACTTTCCACCTCTGGTTGTCAATGGCACGTTTAGATAGATTTTATGTTTTCAAACATCATCTTAGTTTCTTTGTAGATGGCTCAATTCTTCCAGTAGGTTTCTCTGATCATAGTTTGGTTGTGTGTAGAATGATTGTCAGTTCAGTTAAGTTAAGCAGTTCTTATTGGCATTTTAATGTGACATTGTTGTCAGATTTAAAGTTTAAAGATGTTTTTAGGTTTTACTGGGAGTCTTTTAGAGAACAAAAAGATCATTTTTCCTCTTTACAGGAATGGTGGGACATTGGGAAAGTAAATATTAGGCAACTATGTCAACAATATACTCTAAATGTCACAAAATGTTTAACTCAGTCTATAAAGAAGTTAGAAGAGGACATTTTAGAAATTCAAGTTTTAATTCAAGAAACAGGAAATCAAGACCATTTAGATTCTCTTTTTACGAAAAAATCGGCCTTGTCTGAATTCTATAAAAGAAAGGCACAGGGGGCATTGGTCAGATCACGGTTCCAGGATGTAGAACAGATGGATGTTCCATCAAAGTTTTTTTTTCGGATTAGAAAAAAAGAATGGTCAAAGACGGTATATTCAGAGTTTAAGGTCTGAAGCTGGGGTTTTGTTATTAGACCCAGTCGAAATGAGAAAAAGAGCAGCAACATTGTATAAAAGTCTTTATAGTTCTGATCATAGGATAGATCAAGATATTGATGGTTTCTTCTTTGAAGATCTGCCAAAAATATCAGAAAGTGCCAATGCAAAAC